>NC_142442.1:5550000-6161250 GCF_059453495.1 Arachis ipaensis
TTAAACTAGAAGCTCTTCTATGCCAATAGAATGAGAATTAAGAACAAATGCTCTAAAAATGGCTACAATGTTTCAAGCTTGACATATAATTTCGTTACTCAAACTTTAAGAAAACTCTTGCAAAAATAAAATATTATTAATATGAGAAAGTATTGGGACTTGGGAGACCATAAGTTTAGTGTATAATGTGTACAATAGGGGTAAAAAGAAAATTAAGAGTAGATGATAATTAATTTAATTAATATTTAATAATTTTTCATTTTGAATTCAAAAAAATAAGTATTTGCAATAAGTGGTAGTTACATGTACCGCAACTCCCCTTTTCCGTATGTAATTTCACTTCTTCAGAGTCTTCTTCTCGCCTCATCTCTTCCCTTCTCACCGGTCCGTCGCCGCCCAGAGCACTCGCCGATGCCGTCCTGCTCACTGCGGACGTTCGAACACCCCCTTCGCGCACAAAGAGCGATTCGCGCAGCCCCCGGCAGCTGGCGGGTTTCACCGTCGCAACATCTTCATCCACAACATATAAGGGATAGACGAGGCGGTCGTTTCATACGTGCATCACCCCGTGCTATACATCCACAATCAATGAAGATACATAATCAATGGCAGAGATGGGAAAAAATTTGTTGGTCCATAGCTTTGGTTGCTATGTATCCACATATCCACAATCAATGAAGATATAGAATCTTTAGCTCTCTTTTTTCTCTTCTTTAACTCCTCTGATTTAATTCTGCCCTCTTTCACAATCTGGTCGTTGTCGACTCTCTCCAACCCGCAAATGTGATGGATGTTCAATTCACTAGGGATGTAGATAGTTATTTTAATTCTTAATGGTCACTGCTACACATGCAAGCAAAAACGGCCTACAAGTGTTACAAGTTGGCCCACCCCATAAAAAATACACGCGCACTCACTCACTTTGAATGGAGCGTCATTTACACGCGCACAACTCAACGGTTGCGCTTCGCAAAAAGCGCTCGTTATGGCGCACTCTTCCACTTCTCCTTCGAAGAAAATACAAACCGTCCATTTTCGTGCAACATTCCAAACTGAAGAGATAGAACTCGTCGCGAAGATTAGCAGAAACCATCAACACAGGATAGAGCTCTCCATCAACAATCTCCAGAAAAAACGAAGATATATTACTCAAGGTACGTTACTATTTTACTCATCTTGTAGATTTTCCACATTTCAAAATCGAAGAACTAGGTTTTACTGTTCTTCTACGTTTTACTGTTCTTCTTGTTCTAGCTCTCATTTTACTGTTTTTAATGTTCTTCTTGTTCTAGATTTTACTGTTCTTCTTGGTTCTAAGTTTTACTATTCTTCTTAGTTGTTCTAGGTTTTACTGTTCTTCTTGTTCTAGTTCTTCTCGTAACTGATGTTTGGGAGTATATTGCGTAATTTGGTGGGTGTATATGGAGTAATTTATTGGGTGTATATGGCATAATTTGTTGGGTGTATATTTCTGAACTGATATAATGTAATATAATCAACTGTTGCAAGTGTTCTAAATATTGCTTGTCCTTGGGTGTATATTGCTTGACCTTGTATATTTATGCATGTTTGAGTGAATTGGAACATCATTTTGAATTGATCTAATTAAATACTTATAAGAATCCATATTCTATGGGTGTATCTGACTGATATCTATGGGTGTATTTTTCATTTCAGAAAAAATGGCAGACAAAAATCAAGCTGGAAAAAATGTAAGAACAAATATATGTCTTTGATCAAATCAGTTTTTCATAATAGAAATATATCTGACTCTAATTTTGCTTTGTTTACAGCAAACCAAAGACCTTAAGTGTGCAACCCATTTATTAAGTGACAAATTCAGAAATATGAGCGAGGAAAAGAAAGAAATTGTTAGGAATTTGGAATTTGGTGGCCTGATGCACATCTCGCCGCTAAGGGTGCATCACCAAATATTAAGGGAGTTGGCTAACTCCTTTAAATTAGGGGAAAACAGACTCGAAACCGGCTACGGTTCTTTTAAAGTAAGACCAAAAAATAAGAGGCTGTGCTTGGCATCAACGCGTCAGGTAACTCGCTACAAACATAGGTGTATATGAGCCATATTCAGGTGTATTTCAACTGATGCTTGGGTGTATTTCAAGTGATTTTCATACTATGTTATTTTCCTTTTTGAAGGAGATCTATTTTCTCAGAAAGTCAATTATAAGGATCTTTCTGAAGACGACAAACAAATTTTTAGAAGATTTCAGGGGAAGACCCTCAAAAATCTGACAGATGAGATGATGGCTATTGGTGTTGATAATAAACAGGATCGCCTCATGTTCAAGAGGATTTTCATCCTCTATATACAGATGGCGTTCCTGTTACCAACAACAATAAACAAAATCTCCCCTGTGCGCATGGCACCAATTTTCAAGATGGACACAATAACAGAGCGGAACTGGGGAGCACATGTTTTGAATTTTATCATCAAGGGCATAACAGATTACAATCTGCAAAAGAAAAAGGCAATTGATGGCTGCCTGTTTGCCCTGATGATAGTTTACTTTCATCTATCAAAAAATAAAGACAAGAAGAGGGCAGAAAGACCTCCAGAACCCTGGATTGCCAACTGGACTAAAGAGCAGTTAGTTGAAAGAATGAGGGCAGAAATGGAGGAACATATGGTAAGTGAACAAAATATCTTGGGTGTATTTTATTTACCTGAATGCTGCTAACTAAAATTTCTAATGTTTCAGGGAATTGTAAAGATGGCCGAAACAAAGGAGAAAATGAAAGAAATAAAGAAAAAAGAAAAAAAAAAGAAAAACCAAAAAAATAAAAAAGAAAGGCAAGTTCATCATCATCATCTGAGACTGAAACAGCTGAAAGTGAGGTCCATTCTACCTCTGAGTCTGAAACTGAAGAAGACTCAGAGGATTCAACAAGGAAACAACCCACCTAAAAAGCCAAAAAGTAAGTAACATACTTGGATGTATTTTTGTTTATCCAATTGGGTGTATTTTGTTTATCCAGTTGGGTGTATTTTGTGCATTCATTTGGGTGTATTTTATGAATTCATTTGGGTGTATTTTATGAATTTATTTGGGTGTATTTGGTGCATTTATTTGGGTGTATTTTGTCCCTTTTAGTATGTTTATAAATAATAATTGTTTGCCTTCTAGAATGGAGTCCAAAAAAAGAAAGAAGATTAAGGAGGATTCTAATTCAGAATCTGAATCAAATGATGAGTAATGTTCTAAAATTATTACTGCTTTCCTTTGGGTTTATTATCAAGATTTTATGTATTAACAGAGCGTCTCTTATTAACTTTTAGAAGCGAAGAATCATCACCAGTAGAGAAGCAAAAAATAAAGAAAAAGACTTAGAGAACACCACAAAAGTAAGCACTTCTTTGGTTAGTATTTTGTGATCAAATTAATTTTGTATTTCTGATTCATACTTATTTTTTCCCCCAGGACACAATCCAAAAAGAAAAAGGTCATTGTTGAGGATTCATCTCCTGAGCAAGCTCAATCCTATCATGGGTACAGTACTTTGTAAGCTATATTACCATCTATCATCAAAATTATATTTGTTAACATGTTCTTTTATGCATGTACTGTCAGATCTGAAATTGGAACTAAAGAATTAAATGAATTCTTAAGGGAAAACAATGAAAAATCTGCTGCACAGGGGTATGTCTTGTCGGGGTGTATATTTTAGATTTTAAGGTGTTTTCATTGCTAATAATTGTTTGTTGTTTTCCAGGGAGAAGGAAGCTGACCTGCGATCGACGGAAGGTCACTATGTCTCATCTGAAACGTAAGAAGCTTTATTTGATAAAATATTCTTATCCTGATTTAATAGTATGGTATTTTTTATGAATAACATGTACTCTATTATGTTTAGAATACCGGATGTAAACTTAGAAAGTGATGATCCTTCATCTCAAGGACACATAGACCAAAGTAGCGTAAACAAACCAGCAGAAAGCATGTAATTTCTCTTTCAAATAACAGTTACTTTTATTCTTTTATTGCCTTCTACTTCTAATTCTGTATATATTTTTTTAGAAAAAAAAGTCCTTTAATGTTTTATTCGAGGAAAAAAAGGCAGGAAAAAAAGCAAAAATTGCAAGTATGTAAGTTCTCAAAAAACAAAACATGTCTTTCTTTTGAATGCTTCAGGTGTATTTTTTATTTTCTTAGGGTGTATTTTAGGTTGAGTCTGGTTGTAGAGTCAGCCAGTGAGCCAACTGAAGAGAACATGATGGTTGTGAGGGAAGAGACACAGTCCGAAGCGCTTGCAATGTGAGTTTTTCAAGAAAATTTCAACCTTATAACCTTTTTATTTTCGGAGGCTTTGTTAACCTTTTATTTTTCTTCTTGTTTAGAGTTCCGATTCAAGTTTGTCTACCACTGTCCCAAACAACCACTATGTCAGAAATTGAACAAACACCTGAGACAGAAAATGAACCAACCCCTGTGCTACAAATTGAAGGAACTAAAAAAGGTAAGAAATAGTCTTGGGTGTGTATTTGGTTACAATTTGGGTGTATATTGCCCCTGTTGGGGTGTATATTTTCACGATTGATCCCTGACTAGTTTTTTTATAACATGATTAATTTTATGTAACCCTGCAGCACTCCCAAACCCCCCCCCCCAACAACTTGAAGAAAGCACACCCACGCTTCCCCCAACTCCATCTAAAATGTAAGTTCATCAGAGTAAAATCAATGTTTGGTTATCATTCGTATATTCTTATTCTTATAATACGTTATACATGATCATGCAGTAATCCAGCCCCAGAAGACGCTGTTGCGCTGATGATGATGGCACGGACAGCATCGTATGTTCCTAAAACATATCCAATGCCATCATTCAGCCTTGGCTTGACTGATTCAAGCCAAGAAAAAGCAACAACACAGGAGGGAGCGTCAACGCAAGATGGAGGGAGGGCAAAAACTCCAGAAACTCCAAAACTGCTAGAACAATTAGGGGATCTGGTACAAAAAATTACAAGTGGTGGGGTGACAACAAAAGAAAAAAGTGGCGGAGAGAGTTTCGAGAAGTTTGAAACTCCTGCGAGGACGAATGAAGATACTTCTGACATGAAAGAGAAATGTTACCTCTGGACCATACGAGTGAAGACATACGCAGATGAACTAACTAATGAGTTTGACAAGATCTGCACACTCCAAGTCCAAGATAGATACACTTTGTCAAAACTCCACCTTGCATCACTCGCAGCTGAAATGCATATAGAAGCTGAGGTAATATTACAATAACATTAATGTTTTTATCACCAAAATTAACTGCAATGCTGATTGATGTAAAATTGATTTCGGCATCTTTTTCTAGATTGTCTCTGCCATGTGCTTCATCCTAAACCAGCAAAAGATTAAAAGATTTCAAGAAGAAGTATACTGTTTCTCCCCTGATATTGTGGTAAGGGTTGCTTCAACGAATTTTGGGTGTATTTTCTGCATTCCTTCGGGTGTATTTTCTGCATTCCTTCGGGTGTATTTTCTGTGTTAAATCGGGTGTATTTTATGTGTTCATTTGGGTGTATTTTCTATGTTAAATTAGGTATATTTTCTCTGGACCATACGAGTGAAGACATACGCAGATGAACTAACTAATGAGTTTGACAAGGTCTGCACACTCCAAGCCCAAGATAGATACACTTTGTCAAAACTCTACCTTGCATCACTCGCAGCTGAAACACATATAGAAGCTGAGGTAATATTACAATAATATTAATGTTTTTATCACCAAAATTAACTGCAATGCTGATTGATGTAAAATTTATTTCGACATCTTTTTCTAGATTGTCTCTGCCATGTGCTTCATCCTAAACCAGCAAAAGATTAAAAGGTTTCAAGAAGAAGTATACTGTCTCCCCCCTGATATTGTGGTAAGGGTTGCTTAAACGAATTTTGGGTGTATTTTCTGCATTCCTTAGGGTGTATTTTCTGTGTTAAATCAGGTGTATTTTATGTGTTCATTTGGGTGTATTTTCTGTGTTAAATTAGGTGTAAGCTGTGTATTCATTTGGGTGTATTTTCTAGATTCGTTTGGGTGTATTTTCTGTATTCATTTGGTGGTTCACAATTTTTGCAGAACATGGCCATTGCAAATCATCCATAAGGGGTATTCTTACGGCCTAAAACGAATAAGCCGTTCAAGGTGGAAGACTACTCAATGTTTATACCCTTCTTGGACCATAAAAAATTAGCATCGCATCGTTATGTAAGTTTTCATTTCTAAAACTTCTTATTACCATTTTTTACTTATGTGCCAAATAAACTAAAACATTGTTCAATCTGAACATATTTCAGATATTTGCACCTATTTGCCATTTACAACATTGGTGGTTATGGTTGGCTGATACAAGAAAGTGAAAATTTTATATAGTCAACCCATATCACATGAAATCTCCGTCCGATGAGAGAACTGCCCTGAATACATTCATTGTACGTTGGTTCTGTGTTCTGTATTTTAATAGTTGGGTGTATTTATGTTCAATATAAGGTGTAACTTTGTGCTCCTTTGGGTGTATCCCTTTATTGAATTTATTCATGTATTACTGATTTGTTTTGTGTTTTAAGGGATATGTAATTTCACGAATTAAAGTATATGCTGGGGGGCACCTCTGAAGACAAGGGACAAGGACAAGGAAATTGTACCACCATACCTTCACATCTCAGACCAAAAGACAAGGTATAAATCTTTCACTCTGAAAATGAAACTTTCCTATATGTAATTTGTAATTTATTTTCTTGGTTTTCAGCTATGACTGTGATATCTACGTAATGAAGTGGCTTGAGATATTTCAGTCCGCAAACATTAAAAGGAAAAAGTATGAGTGGGACAATTGGACCCAGGTAAATGTGTTTAAAACTAAATAACTTTGTATTACTTTACTCAATTAACATGGTTGGTTAAACAGAATATTCTTTTTAACTGTAGGACGAGGTGGACCACTTTAGAGTAGAATGTGCTTCCCGGATTCTATTCCATAAAATGAATCAAGATAAAGCTGAAGCCATTAGAGGAAGTAATGCAATAAGACTGTCCAAGCCATCCTCATTGTTATTGAGTCCATATTGTCATATAGATTCTAAGGATATTGACACTGATTAATGTAACTGTTATATATAGTCTTGTAACAAATTGAACACATGCTATAAAAATTTGCCAATTATGAGTAAAATTCTCTCTGCTGTATTCAAAATGTCTGAATTACAGGTACTATAATATGAAGGAAAATATCAAACCAAATATACACCCATGACCTGACATTTTTTACACCCAAAGAAAGTTGAATATACACCCAAAATTCTATCCCCCTGATGCTTTATCCCTAAAACCTTGAATCCTAAACCCTAAACCCTAAACACTAAACACTAAAACCTAAATCCTAAATACTAAACCCTAAACACTAAAACCTAAACTGTAAACCCTAAAACCCTAAAACCCTAAAACCCTAAACCCTAAACCTTAAAACCTAAAACCTAAAACCCTAAACCCTAAACCTTAAAACCCTAAACTCTAAACCCTAAAACCCTTAAACCGTAGTAAAAAAAAAACAAACAATATTTTATAACATAAACAATAGATTGTGAAATATATATATGTATATATATGTAAAATGTGAAACATAAGAAAATTCACAAAAATACACCCAAAAGAACAGTGCTTTTACACCCATATTCTGTAACTATACACCCAAAGAGTTATCCGCTGATGCTGGTACCCTGAACTGATAATTCATAACACATCATTGATATTGGCTGGAATTTGAATGCACCACTGATGCGGCATCAAAGAGGTTTAACTGAATATAACAAACTCACATATTAGCTAAACTATTAACGAGAAAATTAAACTTAATTACCACATATTTAAAGAACATCATTTTTACCTCATTTAAAGCTTTCGTTTTCTTCTTCTTTGTGCCATTTGCAATCTGTTTGTCCAACTTTGAACCTAGCTTATTTTTTGGACGTCCTCTTGTTCGAATCCTTGGAGGACTTTGAAGCTCGTTAACGGATTCCAAGTTGGCGTCTTCGTGAGATAAAGAAGATGTCCCCTTCCTTTGATTCCATCTCAACCATGACGTTATCGTACGCATGGTGCAGAATTGCAGTCAGCTCCTCCAATTCTGATGTAAATTCGCAAATATTTTGCGAACGAAAAACCAATTCGTCAAACCTCTTGCTTCTTGGCTCCAACAGTGGCTCGTCGTGGCTACTCTTGATGTGTGTGTGTCGCCTCTTTACCTTCTTGCTCCATCGTTCCAGTATATATCTAGGTGACACTTGGCTTACTCGTTCAAAGCTTAACACGCTTAGTGCGTGACGGCACAATATCCCTCTTGACTCGAATAATAAGCATTGACATTTTACCTCGACTGCTACTGAGTCGTAAGTAACCACAAACTTGTTGAATATTGAGCTGGAAACTTCTTCTCCAACTTCATATACTGAATAGCCTAGAGCGGAATTCGTTAATCTAGTGATGCAATTTGCCTTTCCTCTGAATTGTGCTTGGACTTCCCTAAACTTTTAATGAGTGTACACATCTTGAAACTGAGCTTCAATGGAGGATTTGGTTGCACACGGTATGACCGTATGAAAATCTGCAGCATCTGATTCTCTCTCTGCTTGCTCCCTGCTTCCGAGACAATTATCGTATTGTTTGACAAATTGAATAAGCGAGCTGTTTCGGGTAATAAACTTGTTAAAAAATGAATGCATGTTCTCGCTCCTTTGTGTGCTTCTCATCCCTACCCAAAAGTGGTGATCCAGATAGATTGGAACCCATATATGACGGTCTTCATAGAGATCTGCAGAATACACCCAAAAACAGACTATAAATACACCCGAAAAAAATTCAATTTACACCTCTGCTGTAGATTTTAAACAAACATTACCTGAAAGCCATTTGTTGTCCACAAGACCAAAATTCAGCAGAAAATCATTCCAATTCCTATCAAATGAGTCTTTACTATGAGAGTTCCAAACAACTTGGCTCATTTCTTGTTCAATTTCTGCATGTCCCTTGTACCCGTTTAATTTGCTTGGAATCTTCTTCATGATGTGCCAAATACACCAACGGTGAATTGTTGTTGGCATACAAGCCTCTAAAGCCCTTTTCATTGATGCGCATTGATCGGTGAGAAACCCTTTCGGAGCATTTCCTCCCATGCAACGAAGCCAACATTGAAATAACCATTTGAATGATTCAATTTCTTCGCTTTTCATCAAAGAGCATCCAAGAAGTGTTGACTGACCGTGGTGATTCACCCCGACAAAAGAACCACAAACCAAATTATACCTGAAACAAATTACCATAGTGCAGAATGAAAAATTATTACGTACACCCAAAAAATGATTTTATACACCCAATATACACTTCTGCGGCAGATTCATAAAAAAACATTAATTTAACATCATAAACAGGGACAGTTTATTACCTGTTTGTATTGTACATGGTGTCAAATGAAATAACATCTCCGAAATACTCAAAGGAAGCTCTACTTCTTGCATCAGCCTAAAAAGCCAACTTAATCGATTGATCCTCCTCGAGTTCAAGCTCAAAAAAGAAATTCTGATTCTTCTCTTTCATTCTTAACAAATATTTTCCGAATTCCTTCACATCTTCTTGTTCAGAAACATTTCGCACTTCTCTCGTAATGTAATTCCTCACATCCTTTTCAATAAAATTTAACTCGCGGTGACCCCCAGCTGCCACAACAAATGATTGGTAAGTTTTGCTTGGTCTAATACCAGCCTCCTCGTTATTCTCTATTGTACGATGAATGGACATGCTTAGTTCCCTGTGCTGTTTGAGCATCTCTGCTTTAATTGGACAGCAAGGGTGTGAATGATGCAGCACAACTTTTGAAATGATCCAAGCACCAACATCTTTCAATGTGTGTATATAAATTCTTGCTGGACAGTTTAAACCGGCTGTCGGATTTATCTTCTCGGTCGGAGATATTTTAGATTTCTATTTTTCTTCTCTGCTACATGTAATCAACTGATTCTTAATCTCGTTTCCCTTTCTATTTGTGCTCCGAACTCTTGTATAAAAACCTGCAGCCTTGGCGTAGTCCCTGTAAAATTTTCCAGCATCTTCAATGGTGGTAAAGGTCATTCCAACCTTCGGAACAAACTGGTCATCAACAACACAGAGAGGCTGCAGAATACACTATGTCAAAAACAAAAAATACACCCAATAATGTCTGATCTACACCCGAACAACAACTCAACTAAAATAAAAAAAAGCGATAAACTGTAAATACACCCAAGCTTCCCCTAAAATACACCCAAAAAATTCTTATCTACACCCGAGCATCTGCTATAAATTGCAGATAATTAATCAAAACTAATACATTAGATTCAATCCACAGATTTATGTTCACGCATTAATTTCACAGTCAATGATCACCAATTATTCATCTAGACAATCATAGACGAATAACTGCATCAAAATTCAGAGTAATCGTAATTAGCTGAATGTAAATCAAACCTCAGAAACTTCGTTAAATTGAAATTCATAATCCACTTCGCCCTGATTCAGCTGACAATCTAAGGTTGAATCATCCATTATCTTCAAAACGAGTTCAAAATTTGATTTCAGAAACCAGAAAATCGAAAAAAATGAAGCTAGAGTTACAGAGAGAGGAACTCACATCAATGACGAAGAACAAACCAGTGATAAATGAGGGAAAAGAACGATAAAAAAGGCAAGGAAAGACACGCGAGAAGGAGAACGAAGAAATTTGGCAAGAAGGAGAACGAAGAAGAAAACGAAATCTTTTAAAATTGGAAGTTATATATTCGCACGTTTTGTTATATAGCGCGTGAAACCTACGTAATAGTAGCAGCACGTTTTGAGCGTTAGTTTTAATTGGACTTGTAAGGCATACAAGCCTTAATCGCTTGTGTGCGAAGAATTTCTATTATTTTAATAACGACGTGGATGGTTGTTTGTTGACGATCTCACAATGGTGATGGAGGAGGGGATACAGGGTGGCTGCTTATTGGGGAGAAAGAGCGATGTCAGGGTGAAAACGGTTACTGAATGAGAGTTTTTGGATTTAGGGTAATTTGTGGAGTGGTTTTTATTTTTTACTCCTATTTGGCTTAATAACCAGTCTATTGTACACATTGTCAAGATTTCTCATTATCTCTCTAGCAGAGTTCAATTAATATTTTATCATATTAAAAAAAATCAAATTTCACAAATCCTTCTCCAAATAAAATTAGGATCATGTACAATATTTTGCATATTTTATTTAGGGCAAGTTACCAAAATAAATTATTCGCAAACTAATATTACCAAATTACAACTTTTAAATATTGCATACAGAAATGCAACTTTTACATATTTATGGAAACTGCGAGAGGAGTTGGGTGGATTAGGAATTACACGTAAACTGCTAGAGAGTATAGTGGTTTACATTAGAACACAGACAAGAAGAAACCGCGACAACCCTCGAGTGATTTCTTCACGAATGCCAAAACTGAATAAATTGTGAGAAGGGTACAGCGATTTACGATGTTCCAATCTTAACCGTTATACCCCTTTAACGGTTTACGTGTAATTCCTAATCTGTCCAATTTCTCTTGTGATTTCTATAGTTCTTCTATCACATTTATTAATAATAAAAAATAAAATCAATAACGAATTAGATCTTCCATTAATCGTAATAATCTTTTTGTCGATCCTAATCTATTAAAATTTTATCTTTGATCCACTACATCCCTATAAAATTGTGAAATCGTGTTTCTTAGAAAAATCAATCGATTGGATTCACAAAACAATTGATTGAATTTCAGGTTTTCCATAATTCAATCGATTGAAATTCTGGTTTCCCACAAAACAATCGATTAAATGTTAAATGATAGTATGATTTTTTCAAAAATCAATCAATTGTAACTTTTACACAATCGATTAAATGATGTTTAGAATGTAGATTTTTTTCTAATTCAATCGATTATTCATGTTAAAAGCAATATGAAGAAACACGAATGTTTTGTGAATATTTTATCTTTTTTACTTCTCCTTGAGAATTAAAAATATATGCATCTTGATTTATCTCTTTATCTTTTTTTTACTTCTCCTTTTAAGAATTATATATATATATATATATATATTTAGGATAATTTGAGTATTTTATCATCCTTTCAGAGATTGTAATTTAGGTAAAGTTATTACTTAAATATATATTCACTGTTGATTGAAGCAGGATGCACTTTTGATTGAAATACTTTTTCCTGCAACAAAAAATAATTTATCAATGGATTAACCATCAAAAACGCTCCCGAATTATTCAAACGCTGACAAAAATATATCTAAATTTTACTATCTATAAAAATGCCTTCAAATAATTTAAAAACACAACAACAATACTCAATAGTAAATATATATTTTAAAAAAATATCTTAAAGATTGAATTTTGATGCAATTTTTTGCAAGCATGATTATAAAAATAATATATTATTATACATAAAAATTGGTAATTTTTTGTTAAGTATATAATTTTTTATAATTATTTTTGTTAACAACCAATAATACTTTTAAAAAATTACAAAATAATATATACTTAACAAAAAATTACCAAATTTTAAGAATAATAATATCTCATTTTTTTAATTATGCTTACAAAAAATTGCATCAAAATTAAATCTCTAATGTATATTTTGAGAAATACATATTTAATGTTAGTTTTTTTGCAAGATTATCTAACATTAAATATGTATTTCTCAAAAAATATATTAGAGATTGAATTTTGATACAATTTTTTGCAAGCATGATTAAGAAAATGAGATATTAGTATCCTTAAAATTTGGTGATTTTTCGTTGTGTATATATTTTTTTGTTAACAACTAATAATACTTTTAAAAAATCACAAAAAAATATATGCTTAGAAAAAAATTATCAAATTTTAAGAATAATAATATCTCATTTTTTTAATTATTTTTGGAAAAAATCACATCAAAATTCAATTTCTAAGGCATTTTTTAAAAATATATATTTACCGTTGGGTATTGTTGTTATGTTTTTAAATTATTTAAAGGTATTTTTGTCGATAGTAAAATTCGGGTTCATTTCTGTCAGCGTTTAAATAATTCGGAGACGTTTTTGGTGGTTATTAAGCATCAATGGGTGATTCTAAATGAAAAAATAGATATGCATGCGGAAGTTTTATTTGCATTGATAGTCTCAAGCTTGCGCTATGTTCCCAAACTTAAGGCCACATCCAATACTCCTGCTACAACCTTTTCTTTTCCATATTTTCATCTAATTGGGACACTGCTCGAATGTTGAGAGTGACTTGAGACAATGAGATAAAATTTTTCAACCGGTTTGTCTCTTTTGGCGGGGTGTTTGTGAGTTGAGTTTTTACAGCAAAAGTAAGTGAATGAAAAATCTCAGTTATTCTTCAAACCCTTCTCATTCCTTCCTTTTCCTTCTAAAATCTCAACTCAGATTCACACCCTTTGCGAATAACACAGCTTACGGAAAACAGTGAATATATATTAATCCCATGTTCAATCGGTTGAATTATGAGAACGTGAAATTCAATGGATTGTTTTGTGAATCAAATTCATTGATTTTTTAACAAATATGATCTTACAATTCTATACGAATGTAACGGATCAAAGATAAAATTTTAATCGATTCGAATTACCAAAAAATTATTACGATTAATGGAAGATCTCATTAGTTATTGTTTTTGTTTTTGATTATGGAAAAGTATAGGGTACCAATATACTATCTGCCAACTTATTGCCAACAATAATTAATTATTATATTTTAAACACATGTGTAAAGAGACACATCCAAAAAATATATATATAAAGACACTTCCATTAGACACAGCCATAAAAAAGATATTTTTGTTAGACACATGCACAAAGACACTTCCGTTAAATACAGTCATAAATAAGAGTTGGCCAGAAGTTGGCAGAAACGCTGTTGGTAACGTAGCGGGATGAATAATAAAATAATAATTTATAAAATCAAAAATAGATTTTATAATTAAATAATATGTAAAGGATTAATTTATAATTAAAATTAGATAAAGACTATTTAGTAATTATTAAAAAATAAAAAAAACATGTTTTATTATCATACCATTTAATAATCCAAACGTTACAAGATCATCAAATCCTTTGCCGTGTTACATATCTAGTTAATCTGTTTTAAAAAAAAAAGCTAATAAAAAAATAGAAAAATTAGTATTTGTTTGTCAAAACCTTTTTTCACATCATTTATATTTTAAATATTTTATGTATTTATCTTTCATATGTTCATATGTATGATAGGGTAGGTTATGTTAGATAATCTATATTGTATGACTCTAATTTATATATATGTATATATGCATATATATGTCATATTTTATTACTAACCAAATTCGAACCAAATAGAAAATAGAGTTAAATATTTATATTAATGTTTATCATATCTGGATGATATTTTAATTGTTCTTGCAAAAGAAAAAGAAGTTTAATAAAAAAATTCATATAAAAAAATATTGATATAATTTTTAATTGTATAAATTTTTTATTAAAATATGTTACTTTATTATATTTTAAATAATATATACAATTTAAAAGAATATTTAACATTTATTATTTTGTATTAATAATATTATTAAAAATATATTATTAGTTTTTTAAAATAACATTTTCTTTTCTTTGGTTCATTAAATAATATGATAACAAAAATATTTTACATAACTAGGTCTACTAAATAAATATTATATTCATTTATTTCTATATTGCATGCAAAAAAAATAATTAATGTTTAAAAAAGTTAATTACGTAATTTTATCTTAATAAATTATAATAAGTAAATAAAATATAATGTTGCATATATTTCTTTTTCATACAACAAAAAATATTTTTAATTATATATTAAATAGAATAATTATTTATTAGGTTCGTTCTTGTACAAATAAGAATTTCTCTTAGTTTTATATTTGTAATATTTTATACCAATTAGTTTCAAATTTTAATTACTTTTTGAATAAATTAATAAGACAGTAATACCAATAATTGTATAAAAATAATGACAATAATAAATAAATTTAATTTATCTAAACACGAAGATTGCTGCCACTAAGAAGCACAAATGGCCAAACTCTCTTCTCAAGGAAGCGTGTGACTTCAGGAACTTGCTATCTTCCCTTTGTAATAAGGTAGTGCGAGGGTTATCTTTGTTATGTCCGAAAGAATTCTTCAATGGTCCATATTCTGCTTCACCATCATCGCTGTTGATGTCATTTGGAGTATTCCAAATCTGGTATCCCCTTCGCTTCAAGAGGAAGACATTGAAGTAGTAACTCAATAAATCTTCCCTGATCTTTGTAGGAAATGATTTGAAAATTTGTTCCCAAAAACATGTCTATGTGAAAGAGGGTTTGCTTTCACCACATCCTTAAACTTCTTCTCTCGCCTAACATCTTCCCCTGTCTTGTGTAAATTCCACATGTAAAATGCATCACCCAATTCTAGCTTAAGTTTAGCCCTTTTCTGAGCAACATGAAATTGGATACACTCAACAGAACCTTGAAATTGGCAGCCACATGAATCTTTTCTTCCAGCTCCAATGGGATCCCTTTCGATAAGATTGGTATTCACCTTTGCTGCTGGCCATATTTGGTTTCCAAACCATTTTGAATCACTCTCAACAGCCATGCCAGTCCATTCAGGAACTTCAGCTTGATGGGCCGGGCCAATAGGAATGGGCACGGTGGCAGGTTCATCAAGTGACCATTTCTCAGCACTAGAGCCTCCCTTTGTTCCTCCAGCATGTGAAGAGCCATCACCAGATGTAGTTTTTAATCTCTCCCTAAGATTGTAGTTTGCCCCGACCTGATCATCATACATGCAAGGATGCATCCTTTGACCCTGCAAACTAC
The DNA here is from genome assembly GCF_059453495.1 of Arachis ipaensis. Classification (NCBI taxonomy): domain Eukaryota; kingdom Viridiplantae; phylum Streptophyta; class Magnoliopsida; order Fabales; family Fabaceae; genus Arachis; species Arachis ipaensis. The sequence goes on from NC_142442.1 coordinate 5,565,910, forward strand.
GGTGATCGATTTTGAGAAATACAGCTTCCCGGAACAACAAAGCCTGCTTCCAGATCTCTTCACTACCATATGACTTCCACTTTGACTTTTTGGGCATTGAACCCATTGCAGGATCACAAGGATTCTCAGCCCTATCAAGAATCCAGTGCAGCATTTCTGACATAGACTCTCTCTTCCTCTTACGACCAGAGCTCCCCTTATTAATACTATCTTCATCGCCACTATCACACCTCTTGCCACCATCCGAAACTCTAGTCATGCTGTTTACTGCATCAGATATATCCGCTATTGATGTTTTACTTCCATTCAAATGGTTGAGTCTATCCATTGCATAATTACGGCTGCATAAGTTTCCAACACTAGCCACAATTTTTTTGGAACCACTGAGCTCATTCAAGCACCTAACTCTAGTAGTTCTACACAACTTTCTCCGATCTAGTAAGACGCATACACTCTTAACCATGATAAAATTGTGAAAGAATAGGAAAAGAAAAGAGGAAGAAATTTTATTGATTGTTAATTGAATTGAATTGAATTATGAAGGTAAAACTAAATATATATAGAGCATTAGCCTATGAAAGATAAAAGCAAATAAAGATAAAGATCTTCTAAGAAAAGATCTTTTTTTCGAGTTATCTTTTTTTAAAAGATCTTATGGAAAAGTAAAAGTAATTTTATCTTTGGGTATCTCATGCAAAAAGATCTTTTTATCTATCAATTATGTTTAGATATAACGATATAAAAGTACTTTTTGTTTATTTATTAGATGAAAAACATCTTTTTTTAAGAGAAAAAGATCTTTTAAAAAAAGATATAAATTACAGCTTCTCAAAAAAGATATTTTTTTTTTCTAGTGCTTTTATTTTTACTACTAGAAATTTGCCAAACACGCTAAAAATAAGAACAATTAAAGATAAGATAAAGATAAGATAAGATAATAAATACTAAAATTGTAATTGAATTTATATATTCAGTTGGATTCAAGGTTCTGAGAACCGGACTGGTCACCAAACCGCTCTAGTCACTGGTTCAACTAGAAAAAATCATTTTAAAATAAAATAATAAATAAATTATAAAGAAACATCCTAAAATATAATTATAATCTAATATAAATCTTAAAATATCTTCAAAATTTAAAACACTACATGAAATATCATCAACCAAAACCATATGATCTTGTCAAAATACAAACTAGAAAGTTAAATAGTAAAAAGAAATATCTAAATATTAAATGCCAACATGAAAATTTGTCATCAATTATCAAAATTCCCAAAAATTTGTTAAGTACTCAACATTAGAAGCCATTAGTTTCAACTTTAACAGAATACAAGTTCATGAACAATTAGGGTAACTCCTGGTCTGGGGCTGCACGGCACATTCTTCGCTTTAGTAAATGGTTTATCAATGATGACTTTCCAACATTAGGATATCCAACTATTCCAGCTCGAACCTTTATACAGTGACATGAATAATTCATGTCAACTTAGTTATATTCATTTGAAACAAGTACTAAAGAGTGAGAACTAGTGTAAAACTTAAAAAGAAAAATAAACTTATTTTTGTAAAATGAAAAACACAAGAAATAGCCTAAAGATTATAGGCAGCAATCAGATAGATTATTTTGGTTATGCAATTTACTGATCCAAACTTTCACTCATACAATGTGTTTCACTATATTTATATCATTTAGGAGTTATAAGAATGCTGCAACAGAGAAAGAAGCACAAAATTACTACTCATGTACTCATACGGTTTAAATTATGTTTTCTTTGTATGGATATTAGATAAGGTAAGGAATTCTTTTGAGCAATAAGAGAAATTCTTTTGCCAAATAATTACTAAAGGAATGACACAACTAAAATTGACACTTAATTGTTACATAACCCATTGGACGAGGAAGCAGTCCTTTGGCTTTGTGTTTAATATTTACATCGGCTGCTAATTCCTTTGCTAACCGGCCTAGTTTTATTGTACCCTTTGCAATACATACAACACAGAATTAAGTATGTGGCATGTGAAACTTCCTAACAAGAGGTTAAGAGCTAGAAAGAAATTAATTTATAGCAGTAGCAGCATAACAAATCCATTTTTAGCAATAATTTCAACAACAACACTTACCTATTCCATAGTCAAGTGCAAAACCTGTTCACAAAGCAGAACCTGTTCGATTCATATCAATTTATATTTTTTTATTCATTAGAACAATAGATACTTAGTAATGCAATGCAGCAAACTGAATTACCCATGACATTATCAATCTACAACTTCTATGTATATATCATCTGCAATAAAAGGAAAAAGTGAAAAACCCAGTAAGCAGTGAAAAATCAAGAATGAACCAAGAAGTTCGCATAACATACTTGTCATTCTCATTCCAGCCAAGGTAACATTACTGAACAGATAAACGACCTCCCTCACCTCATCATCCCCGCACTCGCGACGGCGACAATACACAAGCCACCAGATCTGGCACGGCGATCCATCTCTGTAGCGAATATCGCCGGGAATAGCGCCTCGTCGAGCCTTGCAGAGAATGCGAAGTCGAACGCACCGTCAAAGAACGGCGGGTTGTGAGGGTCAGAGCGCTGGACGAACGGCGGCGAACTAGCGGCTGGCGCCGGCGAAAACGCAGGGAACCTTGGAGTAGTTGGATGCGGCGCCACTGTTGTTGGAGAGGAGAAGCAGCAGTTGGAGGCAGGGGAAGAAGGTGAGGCTGCTGACATCTAGGGTGAAAATTGAAAAATGAGGGTGTTTGGCAAAACGGCATCGTTTAGTAAGAACCGGCCAGTTCAACGGTTTTTCGCCGATTCTTCAATTACCGGTTTTCGATATACGACCGGACCGTTGACGTTGCTGGTTCCCAATTGAACCGGTTGGACTAGCCGGTCCGGTCTGATTTTTAGAACCATATTTGAGTTGTATTTGTGGGCCATGAGACTTTTTTATTGTTGTCATGAGCTAAGGTAGAAGAGTAATTTAATAAAAGTGTACATTGGTAACTGTAACTTTCGCTTTTGAGCGTAATTTTGTAATTGGTTCATGTGCAAGTGAGTCATACGTACTTGATTACTGGCAGCGGTTGAAAAAAGGGTTAGAAATTTGAATAGAGAGAAAAAGTTTAAAATTTGAGTTAAATAAGGAAAGAAAAGTAAGAGGTTAAGGAGGAGTGGATGGGGAACACGAGATGTGTGATAGGTAGAGTTATAGCCTGCACCGGCCCAATTGAGGAGAAGGATGCACTGGTGACCACTGACACAAGTTTCTGCTTTGGTGTCAGGTCTTTAGGTATTTTACAACATTGCCTATATACTTCTGCATATAGTATTATGACACCTAAATTTATACATATTTTCATTCGCACCCCTCTGTATGAATGGGTTGTTGTCTGGGTTTTAGCTCATTTGGGAGAGCGACGAGATGCACCTCGACGACCATAAACCAGCGTCTTAAGTGACGGCGAAACCCTAAATGTAATGGATCTAGGCTGAGTGGTTTCTGTGGCTGTTGGCGGTGATATTGTTTTAGAATCTAATTTCTGGGTGGTAAACAAGTTAGGACGGAGCATGGTAGAGTTTTGCTAATTTTTTGTTACAGAGTATTATTTCTAATGTAAAAACATGTTAATCTGTGAACGCCATTTCTGCACAGGCCTGCATGGAGGGAGAATCCGCGGCGGACGAATGTTATCGGCCGTTGTCTGCTGAAGAAGAGGGAGGCGATGGAAGCAATGCCTTTGGTCCTGGTGGCGACGAATTCGGTGATGAAGTTGAGGATGGGGAATTAGGGGTGGAGTCGGATGCACATGAGAATTTCGGGGACAGCTTCTTTGACAACTGGGAAGAGAGAGCAGTCGACGGTATTGCAGAGCTGTGTATCAATTTCAAGGAAATAACTACAAAGGAGATTATGATGTGCCATTTTTCATATCGATCGGTGGCATTCTTGTTTTATAGTTTGTATACGAAGATGAATGGTTTCGCTATGAAGAAGAATAAGATTCAGCGAAATGTGAGGAATGAGGTTACGCAACAAGAATTTGTATGTTTTCGACAGGGGTTCAGAGAAATGGGGTCCGTTCACGACGGCATGCGACGGAAACGTGAGCCAAAGGCGGAGACCAAATGCGGCTGTGAGGCATAAATGCGCATCCACGTGCACTCGAAAAGTGGTAGATGGATAATATCGTACTTTCAGGACGTTCACAACCACGAGTTGTTGGACGATAGACTGACTTTCATGCTACCGGAGCAAAGGAAAATGAATGCAGCCGCCCTGGAACAAATGAACATGATGCTTAGAGTTGGGATTAAAACGCCACAGATTTATTCATCTTTTGTGCACACTGCCGGGGGATACCAAAACCTTTCGTTTCTAAAGAGGGATATGTATAACCAGATAGGCAAGCAACGGAGGCTCATTGGCAGGGATGCCACGACTTGCCTTAAGTTCTTGGAATCAACGGCGCAGGCGAATCCAGGAATGTTTGTGCATTATTTGGCGGACAAGGACGGTCGTTTGGTCCACCTGTTTTGGTTGGATAATTGCAGTTAGCTGGATTATGGTTTGTTTGGGGATGTCGTGGCATTTGATGCGACATATTGGAAGAATAAGTATATGTGTCCACTGGTTGTGTTTTCTGGAGTCAATCACCATAACCAAACAATTGTGTTTGCCGCTGCGCTAATTGCAAATGAGAATGAGCAAACTTACACTTGGTTGCTATAACAGTTCCTGGACACCATGAGGGGTAAAGCACCTGGGTGTGTGATAACAGATGGACATGGAACGATGAAAAAGGCAATTGAAGCGGTGTTTCCTGGGGCCTAGCACCGTTTGTGTGTGTGACATCTGCTGAGGAATGCCACTTCTAACCTAAGCAACCCCACATTTACTTCTGAATTTAAGAAATGCATGCTGTTCGATTATGAAGTTTCGGAGTTTGAAGATCATTGGCATTATATGGTTTATGCGCTAAAAGATTAATTTGTAATTAAAATTAGATATGGACTATTAAGCAATTATTAAAAACTTAAAAAACATATTTTGTTATGGGATCATTTAATGGTCCAAACATCTTGGGACCATCAAATCTGATGCCTAAAAAGCACCAACACCTCCTCAAAAGCTCTACCAAACCAAGCCTAAGTCAGGAAAGCAAGAGGCTCAAACGTGTTTTTCAAGTCTAGTAAAAGACACAAATTTAATATTAATTTTCGAAATTATTATTAGATCTATATTTTAGTTTGTTTTGTTGTTAGGATTTGTTAGAAAATTTGATTTAGTTTTGATTTGTTTAGTAGTATTTTTAAAAAATTTAAATTAAAATTAAATATAATCTAATCTAATAAGATCAACCCTGATTTAAATTAGTTATGATATCTTTAGGATTTTAAATTTAAATTAAATATGATATAATCCAATTAGATCAAATCTACTTTAAATTAGTTATCTTATCTTTCGGACATTTAAATTAAGTTATCTTATCATATATTATTTTTTAATTAGTTTGTTAGGAGTCTATTTAAATACTTTGTGAGACAATTTACACAATTTTTTATGAATAAATTTTATGGGTGTCACTATGCATGTTTAGGCCTATATTTTAGTTTGCTTTATTGTTAAGGTTTATTAGAAGATTTGATTTAGTTCTGTTTTGTTTAGTAGTATTTTTAGGAATATTAATTTTAAATTAAATATGATCTACTCCAATAAAATCAAATCTGATTTAAATTAGTTATCTTATACTTAGGAGATTTAAATTAAATTATCTTATCTTATCTTTTAGCTAATCTATTAAGAGTCTATTTAAAATCTTTTTATGAAACAATTTAGAGAACTTTTGATCAATAAAATTTTTAATTATTTTATGCACATTTTATTGTGTGATTAAGAGAGGTGAGTGATTTATTTCAGTTGTTGTATGAAGAAGATTGAAGGATCCAACTTAAGGTGATTTTGCATAGTAATTTTTTCAACTTCAACCCTCTAATATAAGTTGTTAAGGACAAATCCTTTCAAGGTATAGTAAAAAAATCTATCTGTTTTTAATAATTCAGTTTTTTCACTAAAATTTTCATCTATCATTCTTAGTTCATGACTTCATTCCACTGGTTTTACTGTAAGACTCAGAAATTTCAGAAAAATCTTATTAAGAGCTAATTTCGATTTATTAATTCGTTAAGTACTTTAATCTCAGAAATTATTTTATTAAAGATAATTAAAGCAAATTTTGATTAATAGAGTTTAAAGTAATTTAAGGTTTAATTTAATTTTATAATTATCGAATTATTTTTTATATTTAAAATTTAAAGTTTAGCAAATGTAAAATAATAAGAATTTTATATGATTTGGTTTAAATAATTGAGATTTTGAAATTTAATACTAATATTTTTATAAATGAAGAAAATTAATTTTATTATCTTATAATTTCAATTAGAGTATTTGATTTCAAATCAATTAGTATTTTGATACAATAAATAATATTTTAGAGTAATTTTAGAGATTTAATTAGATTTTAGATTAATCCAAAATCTCCAATTTCATACACAAAACCCTAATCCCCAAATCAAAGCCTAACTAAACAAAATTTTAATTTTTTTACCTTGATAAAATGACCGATACCAAAATTGTTTTCTTCTATATATTTATATAAATTTTGAATATTAATTCCCTACTTTAACTTTAACATTACCTTTTCTTTATTGTTATTTCTTTCTATTCACCGCCACCAATCCTCTTTCCTCAACCTTCCCCAAAACCCAACATTTAGCAGTTTCAGAAAAACCAAAGAAAAGAAAGAAACGAAGGAAAGAAAGAGGGAAACGGGGAAGAAAAAATCAGAGACGGAGGAAGAGAGCGCCGGGGAGGAGCCGCTGCCACACCACTGCCGCGCTGCTCAGGACCGTGTCCCGCTCGTAGGGCTGTCAAACGGGCTAGCCTGACCCGTTTAAGCTCGGCCCGTTAGGCCCGCAGGTTAAATGGGCTAGCCCGTTTAAGCCCGCTTTAGTCACGGGTCATAATTTTTTAGCCCGGCCCGTTTATGGCCAGCCCAATGGGTTAAACGGGCCAATCCATTTATCCTTTTATTTTATTTTTTGAAAAATATTTTGACAAAAAATATCACTTTTAGGTCAAAAACCTTTTAAAAATAATATTTTTTTAGTTGATGGGTCGGATTTTCGGGTCGGATCAAGATAAATATCGGCTAAAAGTGTTACTTTTTTGAAAAAAAAAACGTAAAAAAATAAACGGGCCACCCGTTTAGCCTGCGGGCTAGCCCGTTTAACCCGTCATTTTTTTTGGGTTAATCGGGCTCAGCCCGTTTAGCCCGAAATTTAAACGGGTTAATTTTTAGAGGCAAAGCCCGCCCATTTAAATGGGTAAACGGGGTTGCCCTGATGGGTTTAGCCCATTTTGACGGCCCTACCCGCTGGCTGCTGCGCCGTGCGCAGTGTCGTCGTCGCCGTCCGCTGCTGCACCACGCCTCGTCGTCGCAGCCGGAAGCGTGACATTCTGGTAGTGAGGGTGTTAAAATATGGTATCAGAGCAGTTCATCCTGATTAGAGCCTTGGGAATGGACTGACTATGCTTCATTATACTCTCTGAATGTCTGTCATGTTGTAGATCTTGTCCAAATAACAAGAATTAGAGTTTTATGCACATGACTGCCTATTAATTAACACTATTAGCTTACCGTTACATATCTGTTGATGTTAAGTCTGGCCAACTTAATGTTGATGACTTATGTGAACGGGAAAGTTAATAGGTTACTGTGGGCGAATTGGGATTGATAAGTAATAGGTAACGTTTATCGCGCGGCTTGCGGACGTTAGGAATTAATTCTCGAGGATATTCTTTTATGTGTCTTGAAAATTCTACTGATAACTTGTAACTTGTTCTTTCATAGTATGCCTTAAAAACCTTTATTTGAGGTTTCTTTTTGAAAAGTAGTTTGATTATTTCTTAACCTTATCTCTTGTTAAAATGCATCCTCGTTTAATTCTAACTGCCTACATTTACTTAAATTCTTTGGAGGATTTGTTTTTGTTTGTTCAAACTCTTTTTGATTCATGTACTCTTTTATGTGACCTTAAAATTGTTTAATGCATAGAAAAAAAAGTCTTTGAAATCTTTAAGAAATTGCTATTGATTGGGTTGTTTTTCTTTAAGAATTTTGTATTTCTTCAAATTAGCTGAGAACTTATTCGATTTGTCGTGTCTTGTAAATTCTGTTCGAGTTCCTTGATTAAGTTTCTTTCTCAAAATGTGAGAGGGTTTCCTTTCTTATATCTTTTAATCTTCTTGAATATCTTTATGAGATTGTGATTTCAAAAAAAAATTAATAATAATGTACTTGGAATTTTAGTTTTAAACTTTTTAAAAGAGATTTTCGATTCTGTTAGAAAAAATTTCAACTTAATCCTTTCTTACTTGATTGTACCTATAATTATTCTTTAAATTTGATAAAGATGTTTTGAATTTGACATGTCTTTATTCATATGTATTTTTGAAAACATACCTCAAAATTTTCTTTTTAAACAAAATTTGAAATTCCTTTCAATATTACCGTGATTTCACTATATACTCCTAATTGACTAAATAGAGTATCTTTTGAGATTTTTGAGGAATTACTTTTGATCCTTAGCCAAATTAAATTTCATCTTTCTAATTTCACAAATTTTGTCTTTACCTTAAAAATAGTTTTGGCGAAAAACAACTTGATTTTCTACCAATCTTACTTTGTTTTTATGCAAATTCTTAATTGATAAATATCTTTCAAAGTTGTTGAGAAAACATTTCATCCTTAGCCTAACTAATTTTCATTTCACAAATCTTGCATAGTTTAATTTGACTTGAATTTGTTTTAATATGACATAATATTTACGTTTTTGATGATTCTCTTGAATTTTGTAAAACAATTGCCCTTTTCTCCTCCATGGTTTCTATTGGAGTTCTTTGAAATAAAAATTCTTTCCTATTTGCATTTTGATTCTTCCTTCCGGCATATTTTATTATTTTTTACCATTCTTATTTGTTGGTGATTTAAACCATATCTTCATATTCTTGTGAACCTTGTGCTCCTCTGATTTGATTTTAGTTTATTTTGATCTAATTTATCACTACCCTTTTCTTATTTTCTTTGGAGTTTCTAAATTCAATATTTCTTGTTAGGATGCGAAATAACTCTTTTTGAAACGTTTTATCGTGCCTGTACATTACTGTTTAGTTGTAATCCTACGCCTCCTTCTGAATTCATGTGAATCTTATCTTTGTCACTTATTCTTCTCTTACTGAGATTTGTATCTCTTTGAACATACTTGCGCCTATCTCTTTGAAAATTATTTTGGTACAACACGGATCCTTGAATCTTTGAAAATGTTAAGTGCTCCTTCTAATTGGGTGGTATAGGCTTAAGCATTCTAATCGTGCCGTGTAATTTGACATGTCATTTATCCTTTTTCTTTTTTTTTTAAGATGTAATTTATTTATTTTTTTTGTTTCATAATCTTCACCCTATGCATATCTTGATATGTTTATACTTCTAACTATGTTAAGACTCTTACAACACGGTTATTAATCTTATATTCTATCACAAGCCATGAAACCCTTATAGTAATCTGAAGTTGTTCCGTTGCGATGCGTCATTATTGTCTTTAATCATTCTTCTTCTATAAAATCTCATACTTTTTTTTCCAACTCAACTTGAATTTGTTTCAAAACAATGTGTTGTTTTTCTTCTTATTGATTCTATCGAAATTCTCTTTTTCAAGAGTTATCCTTGTAGTTGCTAATTGATTCCTTTCTAGCATATTCCGTTGCTTGTGTAATCTTGTTTACCTGCAATTTCATTCATTCTTTCAAATCATTATGAGTAATGTCCTCGTCGCTTTTCTTTCTTTTCTAAGGTCTACTATCCTTCTGAGTATACTCGAAAATAATTTTGATATCTTGTGCGACCGTTAGACTTAGTAAACGACACATTAATCTTTTAGGACATATTTAGTGGATGTAAAAGGTAAAACTTGTAAGTGTACGACGTCACAAGGAGTTGTGGAGCCTTGTGTTACGTGAAAGAGTTTTGTTGATGTGGGACTTATGACCAGTAATAAGGTTTGTAAAGTGTTTGATGAGGTTGAAAACTCTCGGATGAGTTGTTCGATGAAGTACGGTTGAAAATAATAGAGATAAGTTATGTTAAAGTTTAAATAGTTGAATATCTGAAGTTGGTGCGAAATCAGTGTGCGAATGTTAAGCACGTCGTTTTAACTCCAGCCTGTTTTATAAACTTTCACCGCGTTGCTTTACCATTACATATTTGAACCATAACATCATTTGCATAAAGTTTGCTTTGTAATTTCTGTCTTGCAGTCACACTCCTATCCTTATATCTTTATGCTATGTGATAATCAAAGTATTTGAAACTATATAAATATGAATAATAAGGTTCTTTGCTTTTTACTTAAAAGTGTTAAAACCATGTAATATTTTCTGTAATATACTAATTTTCGAGGACAAAAATTTTTATAAGTGGAGTAGGATGCAAGACCTAGAAATTTCAAAAAAATCTTATTAAGAGTTAATTTCGATTTATTAATTCATTAAGTACTTTAATCTCAGAAATTATTTTATTAAAGATAATTAAAGCAAATTTTGATTAATTGAGTTTAAAGCAATTTAAGGTTTTATTTGATTTTATAATTATCGAATTATTTTCTATATTTAAATTATAAAGTTTAACAAATGTAAAATAATAAGAATTTTATATGATTTAGTTTAAATAATTAAGATTTCGAAATTTAATACTAATATTTTTATAAATAAAGAAAATTAATTATATTATCTTATAATTTCAATTAGAGTATTTGATTTCAAATCAATTAGTATTTTGATACAATAAATAATATTTTAGAATAATTTTAGAGATTTAATTAAATTTTAAATTAATCTAAAATCTCTAATTTCATACACAAAATCCTAATCCCCAAATCAAACCCTAACTACACAAAATCCTAATTTTTCCACTTTAATAAAAAGACCATACCAAAATTATTTTCTTCTATATATTTATATAAATTTTGAATATTAATTCTCTACTAACATTACCTTTTCTTTATTGTTATTTCTTTCTATTCACCGCCATCAATCCTCTTTCCCCAACCTTCCCCAAAACCCAACAAAACCCAACATTTAGCAGTTTCAGAAAAACCAAAGAAAAGAAAGAAACGAAAGAAAGAAAGAGGGAAACAGGGAAGGGGAAATCAGAGAGGGAGGAAGAGAGCGCCGGGGAGGAGCCGCCGCCACACTACTGCCGCGCTGCTCAGTACCGTGTCCCGCTCGCTGCCGCGCCGTGCTCAGTGTCGTCGTCGCCGTGCGCTGCTGCACCACGCCTCGCCGTCGGAGCCGGAAACGTGACATTCTGATAGTGAGGGTGTTACAATTATTACCTTCTCTATCTTTTATTTTCGTAGTAATCTTTCTTATTCTTCTCCTTTCCACCCTTCCAATCTCTTGGCTGGGAGTCTAATGCTTTGTGTTTATTAAACCCATTAACTTCTTATCATTCATTCTGCTTATTGTATTCAGAACCTGTAGAAGAAGTGAAATTCAACAGCAGCATGAAACAACCACCAGCAATACCCTATAATCTCAGATGTCATGGTCGTGTAGTCGGCGAGCGCTATTTGAGGCCCAGACAAGTCTTGGTTGATCATAGCTCCAACAAACCAGTCTCGGTCAATCATAGCTCCAAGAAACGTCGACCCAGACGCAGGTCATTCTTGTTACTTTTTATGACCTTCATGCTTTCTTTTACATACTTATTCTTCACCTAACAAGAATACGCAGCAAATTATCAATATATTGATTTCTTTTTAATATTCTTTTTCTCGCAAATCAATTTTGTTTGAAATCAAAGACAAAAGCCTTGTGATCCCCCTTTACCTGAATGTGATAAAGACGAAGAGCCCTCTTTACCTGAAGGTGGTAATGATGAAAAAAAGTAAGTCAGCATGATTTTATTCATTTAACTTTTTTCGATTATAGTTTATGGCATTACATTATTACATTATTATTATTATTATTGCTTAAATTTCCTTGTTCTTACTAATCAAATTCTTTGTGACATCAAAGGGAAAGGAACATGTTTGTTCTAGGCGCTAAGAGAGGCACTGAACCTGTAGAAGAGTGGGTATTATTGACTCTTTTTCCCCCAATTATGACTTGTATCCGTATATCAATTTGTTAATAATACTGTTTTTGGGCATTCTTCCAGATATCGCAGGAAAGCGAGAAGGTATTTTATGGAGACTATGTTTCCTTATCCATTAGCTGCAATGAAACACTACAACCATGGACTAAAAGAGGTAAATTAACTTGTTAGTCCTAGTTTATTGATTTCTTTTGATTATAGTACCTTAATTAAACAATAAAAACAAAAATTCTTCCCTGTTATTTGTTTTTCAGGAAGAGCAATACGAGGTTATTGATACTCGTGATAGGCTGTGCTGTTATTTCAAGAAACTTGGCTATATACGGCTACTGCACTTTATAGCTGAGCCTAAATATACTAAAAACATGCCCAATGCATCAGAGGATACCGCTAAGCAATTTTATGCCCGGATGCATCAAATGCCTAATCGTGAAACTCATGTGGATTACTGTAAACTGTATGAAGGACCCCCACAACCTGGTATCATTACTACAATTTATCTTTCGTGCTTTCTAATTTTTTGGCCCCGCTTAATGATGCGGCTTGTTCGGAATGTGTTGTAGGTTTCCAGGCTAGCCAAGAAGTCATTCCCTTGTGCTGTGAAACTTGTGGTCTTAAGGATCTGGAAGCCCTTGAGTCAAAATCATTGGAATTGAGGTTTATTCTCTCTTTAGTGATAGTGATTTATATTTATAAGAGTTTATATTGACTTGTTTTTATTTTGGAATTGAAGTGCTGAAGGTGAAGGAGGAGAGGAGGAGTATTGGAAGTAAGAGTCAGTGTTTCTCTTTTTATAATATGTTTATCTCCTGTATATGGATTATGATTTTTAATTGAAAATTGTTTCTATTTGTTTTTGTATGCTTTCTGCAGTGGTTATCACACCGGCACTCCTCCAAAAATTATTGTGGCACGCAGAGACCCAGAGGTCATAGCGAGACATGCCAAGCTGAGAAAGAAAAAACGTTGAATGGATCTTAGAAGAATTGAACAACTAATGTCCAGTCTGTTCCTTTGGCAAGATTTCCTTGTTAACCAATGTTGTTTACTGAGAATACTGTCTAACTTGATTACATTTATATAAACTGTGATTTTGATGATGCAGGGTTGCTGATTGGCAAGTTTCTTGTTCTTTTGATAGATATATCATTCTATATGGTATACAACTGATTCATTTCTTTTTGAGCCACTTTGTGGAGACACCCTTTTCTTGTCTCCAAAAAATGTTGTACATATAAGTTGATAGACTTGGAAGAAAGTTGTGTAACATTGTTACATCATAAGGGAAATAGGGTCCTTGTTTTTACTTTTGGGAGAGTAAAAAAAGAAAGGGGAGGGTTATACTTATTTTTATGTCTTTGCCAAATTTGAACAATAAGAGTGAGAATCATTTTGTCACCTTTTCATGTGCCCAATTGATTTATCATTGATGTCATGCCAAATTGCATATGAGAAATATAAAGTATAGGAACCATAGAATTAAACTAGAAGCTCTTCTATGCCAATAGAATGAGAATTAGGAACAAATCCTCTAAAAATGGCTACAATGTTTCAAGCTTGACATATAATTTCGTTACTCAAACTTTAAGAAAACTCTTACAAAAATAAAATATTATTAATATGAGAAAGTATTGGGACTTGGGAGACCATGAGTTTAATGTACAATGTGTACAATAGGGTAAAAAGAAAATTAAGAGTAGATGATAATTAATTTAATTAATTTTTAATAATTTTTCATTTTGAATTCAAAAAAATAAGTATTTGCAATAAGTGGTAGTTACATGTACTGCAACTCCCCTTTTTCGTATGTGATTTCACTTCTTCAGAGTCTTCTTCTCGCCTCATCTCTTCCCTTCTCATCGATTCGTCGCCGCCCAGAGCACCCGCCGATGCCGTCCTGCTCACCGCGGACGTCCGAACACCCCCTTCGCGCACAATGAGCGATTCGCGCAGCCCCCGGCAGCTGGCGGGTTTCACGTCGCAGCATCTTCATCCACAACATATAGGGGATAAACGAGGCGGTCGTTTCATACGTGCATCACCCCGTGCTATACATCCACAATCAATGAAGATACATAATCAATGGCAGAGATGGCAAAAAATTAGTTGGTCCATAGCTTTGGTTGCTATGTATCCACATATCCACAATCAATGAAGATATAGAATCTTTAGCTCTCTTTTCTCTCTTCTTTAACTCCTCTGATTTAATTCTGCTCTCTTTCACAATCTAGTCGTTGTCGACTCTCTCCAACCTGCAAATGTGCTGGATGTTCAATTCACTAGGGATGTAGATAGTTATTTTAATTCTTAATCGTCACTGCTACACATACAAGCAAAAACGGCCTACAAGTGTTACAAGTTGGCCCAGCCCATCAAAAATACACGCGCACTCACTCACTTTGAATGGAGCGTCATTTACACGCGCGCAACTCAACGGTTGCGCTTCGCAAAAAGCGCTCGTTATGGCGCACTCTTTCACTTCTCCTTCTTCGAAGAAAACACAAACCGTCCATTTTTGAGCAACATTCCAAACTGAAGAGATAGAACTCGTCGGGAAGATTAGCAGAAACCATCAACACAGGATAGAGCTCTCCATCAACAATCTCCAGAAAAACGAAGATATATTACTCAAGGTACGTTACTATTTTACTCATCTTGTAGATTTTTCACATTTCGAAATCGAAGAACTAGGTTTTACTGTTCTTCTACGTTCTACGTTTTACTGTTCTTCTTGTTCTAGCTCTCATTTTACTATTTTTAATGTTCTTCTTGTTCTAGGTTTTACTGTTCTTCTTGGTTCTAGGTTTTACTATTCTTCTTAGTTGTTCTAGGTTTTACTATTCTTCTTGTTCTAGTTCTTCTCGTAACTAATGTTTGGAAGTATATTGCGTAATTTGGTGGGTGTATATGGAGTAATTTGTTGGGTGTATATGGCATAATTCGTTGGGTGTATATTTCTGAACTGATATAATATAATATAATCAATTGTTGCAAGTGTTCTAAATATTGCTTGTCCTTGGGTGTACATTGCTTGACCTTATAATGTTGCTTGACCTTGTATATTTATGCATGTTTGAGTGAATTAAAACATCATTTGAACTGATCTAATTAAATACTTATGAGAATCCGTATTCTATGAGTGTATCTGACTGATATCTATGGGTGTATTTTTCATTTCAGAAAAAATAGCAGGCAAAAATCAAGCTGGAAAAAATGTAAGAACAAATATATGTCTTTGATCAAATCAGTTTTTCATAATAGAAATATATCTGACTCTAATTTTGCTTTGTTTACAGCAAACCAAAGACCTTAAATGTGCAACCCATTTGTTGAGTGACAAATTCAGAAATATGAGCGAGGAGAAGAAAGAAATTGTTAGGGATTTGGGATTTGGTGGCCTGATGCACATCCCGCCGCTAAGGGTGCATCACCAAATATTAAGGGAGTTGGCTAACTCCTTTAAATTAGGGAAAAACAGACTCGAAACCGGCTACGGTTCTTTTAAAGTAAGACAAAAAATAATAGGGGCTGCGCTTGGCATCAACGCATCAGGTAACTCGCTACAAACATAGGTGTATATGAGCCAAATTCAGGTGTATTTCAACTGATGCTTGGGTGTATTTCAAGTGATTTTCATACTATGTTGTTTTCCTTTTTGTAGGAGATCTATTTCCTCAGAAAGTCAATTATAAGGATCTTTTTGAAGACGACAAACAAATTTTTAGAAGATTCCAGGGAAAGACCCTCAAAAATCTGACAGATGAGATGATGGCTATTGGTGTTGATAATGAACAGGATCGCCTCATGTTCAAGAGAATTTTCATCCTCTATATATAGATGGCGTTCCTGTTACCAACAATAATAAACAAAATCTCCCCTGTGCACCTGGCACCAATTTTCAAGATGGACACAATAACAGAGCGGAACTAGGGAGCACATGTTTTGAATTTTATCATCAAGGGCATAACAGATTACAATCTGCAAAAGAAAAAGGCAATTGATGGCTGTCTGTTTGCCCTGATGATAGTTTACTTTTATCTATCAAAAAATAAAGACAAGAAGAAGGTAGAAAGACCTCCAGAACCCTGGATTGCCAACTGGACTAGAGAGCAGTTGGTTGAAAGAATGAGGACAGAAATGGAGGAACATATGGTAAGTGAACAAAATATCTTGAGTGTATTTTATTTACCTGAATGCTGCTAACTAAAATTTCTAATGTTTTAGGGAATTGTAAAGATGGCCGAAACAAATGATAAAATGAAAGAAATAAAGAAAAAAGAAAAAAAAGAAGAAACCAAAAAAATAAAAAATGGAAGGCAAGTTCATCATCATCATCTGAGACTGAAACAATTGAAAGTGAGGTCCATTCTACCTCTGAGTCTGAGACTGAAGAAGACTCAGAGGATTCAACAAGGAAACAACCCACCCGAAAAGCCAAAAAGTAAGTAACATACTTGGGTGTATTTTGTTTATCCAGTTGGGTGTATTTTGTGCATTCATTTGGGTATATTTTATGAATTCATTTGGGTGTATTTGGTGCATTTATTTGGATGTATTTTGTCCCTTTTAGTATGTTTATAAATAATGATTATTTGCCTTCCAGAATGGAGTCCAAATAAAGAAAGAAGATCCAGGAGGATTCTAATTCAGAATCTGAATCAAATGATGAGTAATGTTCTGAAATTATTACTGCTTTCCTTTGGGTTTATTATCAAGATTTCATGTATTAACAGAGCGTCTCTTATTAACTTTTAGAAGCGAAGAATCATCACCAGTAGAGAAGCAAAAAATAAAGAAAAAGACTCAGAGAACACCACAAAAGTAAGCACTTCTTTGGTTAGTGTTTTGTGATCAAATTAATTTTGTATTTTTTATTCATACTTGTTTTTTCCCCCAGGACACAATCCAAAAAGAAAAAGGTCATTGTTGAGGATTCATCTCCTAAGCAAGCTCAATCCTATCATGGGTACAGTACTTTGTAAGCTATATTACCATCTATCATCAAAATTATATTTGTTAACATGTTCTTTTATGCATGTACTGTCAGATCTGAAATTGGAACTGAATAATTAAATGAATTCTTAAGGGAAAACAATAAAAAATCTGTTGCACAGGGGTATGTCTTGTTGGGGTGTATATTTCAGATTTTAAGGTATTTTCATTGCTAATAATTGTTTGTTGTTTTTCAGGGAGAAGGAAGCTGACCTGCGATCGACGAAAGGCCACTATGTCTCATCTGAAACGTAAGAAGCTTTATTTGATAAAATATTCTTATCCTGATTTAACAGTATGGTATTTTTTATGAATAACATGTACTCTATTATGTTTAGAATACCGGACGTAAACTTAGAAGTGGTGATCCTTCATCTCAAGGACACACAGACCAAAGTAGCGTAAACAAACCGACAGAGAGCATGTAATTTCTCTTTCAAATAACAGTTGCTTTTATTCTTTTATTACCTTCTACTTCTAATTATGTATATATATTTTTTTAGAAAAAAGCCCTTTAATGTTTTATTCGAGAAAAAAAAGGCAGGAAAAAAAGCAAAAACTGCAAGTATGTAAGTTCTCAAAAAACAAAGCCTGTCTTTCTTTTGAATGCTTCGGGTGTATTTTTAATTTTCTTAGGGTGTATTTTAGGTTGAGTCTGGTTGTAGAGTCAGCCAGTGAGCCAGCTGAAGAGAACATGATGGTTGTGAGGGAAGAGACACAGTCCGAAGCGCTTGCAATGTGAGTTTTTCAAGAAAATTTCAACCTTATAACCTTTTTATTTTCGGAGGCTTTGTTAACCTTTTATTTTTCTTCTTGTTTAGAGTTCCGATTCAAGTTTGTCTACTACTGTTCCAAATAACTACTATGCCGGAAATTGAACAAACACCTGAGACAGAAAATGAACCAATCCCTGTGCTACAAATTGAAGGAACTACAAAAAGGTAAGAAATAGTCTTGGGTGTGTATTTGGTTACAGTTTGGGTGTATATTGCCCCTGTTGGGGTGTATATTTTCATGATTGATCTCTGACTAGTTTTTTTTATAACATGATTAATTTTATGTAACCCACGCTTCCCCCAGCTCCATCTAAAATGTAAGTTCATCAAAGTAAAATCAATGTTTGGTTATCATTCGTATATTCTTATTCTTATAATACGTTATACATGATTACGCAGTAATCCAGCTCCAGAAGATGCTACTGCGCTGATGATGATGGCACGGACAGCATCGTATGTTCCTAAAATAGATCCAATGCCATCATTCAACATTGGCTTGACTAATTCAAGCCAAGAAGAAGCAGTAACGCAGGAGGGAGCGTCAACGCAAGATGGAGGGAGGGCAAAAACTACAGAAACTCCAAAACTGCTAGAACAATTAGGGGATCTGGTACAAAAAATTTCAAGTGGTGGGGTGACAAAAAAGAAAAAAGTGGCGGAGAGAGTTTCGAGAAGTTTGAAACTCCTGTGATGATGAATGAAGATACTTCTGACATGAAAGAGAAATGCTACCTCTGGACCATACGAGTGAAGACATACGCAGATGGACTAACTAATGAGTTTGACAAGGTCTGCACACTCCAAGCCCAAGATAGATATACTTTGTCAAAACTCCACCTTGCATCACTCGCAGCTGAAACACATATAGAAGTTGAGGTAATATTACAATAACATTAATATTTTTATCACCAAAATTAACTGCAATGCTAATTGATGTAAAATTGATTTCGACATCTTTTTCTAGATTGTCTCTACCATGTGCTTCATCTTAAACCAGCAAAAGATTAAAAGGTTTCAAGAAGAAGTATACTATCTCTCCCCTAATATTGTGGTAAGGGTTGCTTCAACAAATTTTGGGTGTATTTTCTGCATTCCTTCGGGTGTATTTTATGTGTTCATTTGGGTGTATTTTCTGTGTTAAATTAGGTGTAAGTTGTGTATTCATTTGGGTGTATTTTCTGGATTCGTTTGGGTGTATTTTCTGTATTCATTTGGTGGTTCACAATTTTTACAGAACATGGCCATTGCAAATCATCCACAAGGGGTATTCTTACGGCCTAAAACGAATAAGCCGTTCAGGGTGGAAGACTACCTAATGTTTATACCCTTCTTGGACCTTAAAAAATTAGCATTGCATCATTATATAAGTTTTCATTTCTAAAACTTCTTATTACCATTTTTTACTTATGTGCCAAATAAACTAAAACATTGTTCAATCTGAACATATTTAAGATATTTGCACCTGTTTGCCATTCACAACATTAGTGGTTATGGTTGGCTGATACAAGAAAGTGAAAATTTTATATAGTTGACCCATATCACACGAAATCTCCGTCCGATGAGAGAACTGCCCTGAATACATTCATTGTAATTTGGTTCTGTGTTCTGTATTTTAATAGTTGGGTGTATTTATGTTCAATATAAGGTGTAACTTTGTGCTCCTTTGGGTGTATCCCTTTATTGAATTTATTCATGTATTACTGATTTGTTTTGTGTTTTAAGGGATATGTAATTTCACGAATTAAAGTATATGCTGGGGGGCACCTCTGAAGACAAGGGACAAGGAAAAGGAAAATGTACCATCATACCTTCACATCTCAGGCCAAAAGACAAGGTATAAATCTTTCACTCTGAAAATGAAATTTTTCTATATGTAATTTGTAATTTATTTTCTTGGTTTTCAGCTATGACTGTGCTATCTACGTAATGAAGTGGCTTAAGATATTTCAGCCCGCAAACATTAAAAGAAAAAAGTATGAGTGGGACAATTGGACCCAGGTAAATATGTTTAAAACTAAATAACTCTGTATTACTTTACTCAATTAACATGGTTGATTAAATAGAATATTCTTTTTAACTGTAGGACGAGGTGGACCACTTTAGAGTAGAATATGCTTCCCGGATTCTATTCCATGAAATGAATCAAGACAAAGCTGAAGCCATTAGGGGAAGTAATGCAATAAGACTGTCCAAGCCATCATCATTGTTATTGAGTCCATATTGTCAGATAGATTCTAAGAATATTGACACTGATTAATGTAACTGTTATATAGTCTTGTAACAAATTGAACACATGCTATAAAAATTTGCCAATTATGAGTAAAATTCTCTCTGCTGTATTCAAAATATCTGAATTACAGGTACTATAATATGAAGGAAAACATCAAACCAAATATACACCCATGACCTGACATTTTTTACACCCAAAGAAAGTTGAATATACATCCAAAATTCTATCCCCCTGATGCTTTATCTCTAAAACCCTGAATCCTAAACCCTAAACCCTAAACCCTAAACCCTAAACCCTAAAATCCTAAACCCTAAAACCCTTAAACTGTAGTAAAAAAAACAAACAATATTTTATAACATAAACAGCAGATTGTGAAATATATATATGTATATATATGTAAAATATGAAACATAAGAAAATTCACAAAAATACACAAAAAAAAGTGCTTTTACACCCATATTCTGTAACTATACACCCAAAGAGCTATCCGCTGCTGCCGGTACCCTGAACTGATAATTCATAACATGTCCTTGATATTGGCTGGAATTTGAATGCATCACTGATGCAGCATCAAAGAGGTTTAACTGAATATAACAAACTCACATATTAGCTAAACTATTAATGAGAAAATTAAACTCAATCACCACATATTTAAAGAACATCACTTTTACCTCGTTTAAAGCTTTCATTTTCTTCTTCTTTGTGGCATTTGCAATCTGTTTGTCCAACTTTGAACCTAGCTTATTTTTTGGACATCCTCTTGTTCGAATCCTTGGAGGGCTTTGAAGCTCGTTAACGGATTCCAAGTTGACGTCTTCGTGAGATAAAGAAGATGTCCCATTCCTTTTAGCTTTCAATGATTCCATCTCAACCATGACGTTATCGCACGCACGGTGCAGAATTGTAGTCAGCTCCTCCGATTCTGATGCAAATTCACAAATATTTTGCGAACGAAAAACTAATTCGTCAAACCTCTTGCTTCTTGGCTCCAACAGTGGCTCGTCATGGCTGCTCTTGATGTGTGTGTGTCGCCTCTTTACCTTCTTGCTCCATCATTCCAGTATATATCTAGGTGACACTTGGCTTACTCGTTCAAAGCTTAACACGCTTAGTGCGTGACGGCACAATATCCCTCTTGACTCAAATAATAAGCATTGACATTTTACCTCAGCTGCTACTGAGTCGTAAGTAACCACAAACTTGTTGAATATTGAGCTGAAAACTTGTTCTCCGACTTCGTATACTGAATAGCCTAGAGCGGAATTCGTTAATTTGGTGATGCAATTCGCCTTTCCTCTGAATTGCGCTTGGACTTTCCTAAACTTTTGATGAGTGTACACATCTTGAAACTGAGCTTCAATGGAGGATTTGGTTGCACACGGTATGACCGTATGAAAATCTGCATCATTTGATTTTCTCTCTGCTTGCTCCCTGCTTCCGAGGCAATTATCGTGTTGTTTGACAAATTGAATAAGCGAGCTGTTCTGGGTAATAAACTTGTTAAAAAATGAATGCATGCTCTCGCTCCTTTGTGTGCTTCTCATCCCTGCCCAGAAGTGGTGATCCAGATAGATTGAAACCTATATATGACGGTCTTCATAGAGATCTGCAGAATACACCCAAAAACAGACTATAAATACACCCGAAAAAATTCAATTTACACCTCTGCTGCAGATTTTAAACAAACATTACCTAAAAGCCACTTGTTGTCCACAAGACCAAAATTCAGCAGAAAATCATTCCAATTCCTATCAAATGAGTCTTTACTATGAGAGTTCTAAACAACTTGGCTCATTTCTTGTTCAATTTCTGCATGTCCTTTGTACCTGTTTAATTTGCTTGGAATCTTCTTCATGATGTGCCAAATACACCAACGATGAATTATTGTTGGCATACAAGCCTCTAAAGCCCTTTTCATTGATGCGCATTGATCGGTGAAAAACCTTTTCGGAGTATTTCCTCCCATGCAACGAAGCCAACATTGAAATAACCATTTGAATGATTCAATTTCTTCGTTTTTCATCAAAGAGCATCCAAGAAGTGTTGACTGACCGTGGTGATTCACCTCGACAAAAGAACCACAAACCAAATTATATCTGAAATAAATTACCATAGTGCAGAATGAAAAATCATTACGTACACCCAAAAAATGATTTTATACACCCAAAAACACCCAATATACACCTCTGCGACAGATTCATAAAAAAACATTTAATTTAGCATCATAAACAGGGACACTTTATTACCTGTTTGTATTGTATGTGGTGTCAAATGAAATAACATCTCCGAAATACTCAAAGGTAGCTCTACTTCTTGCATCAGCCTAAAAAGCCAACTTAATCGATTGATCATCCTCGAGTTCAAGCTCAAAAAAGAAATTCTGATTCTTCTCTTTCATTCTTAACAAATATTTCCCGAATTCCTTTGCATCTTCTTGTTTAGAAACATTCCGCACTTCTCTCGTAATGTAATTCCTCACATCCTTTTCATAAAATTTAACTCGCGGTGACCCCCAGCTGCCGCAACAAATGATTGGTAAGTTTTACTTGGTCTAATACCAACCTCCTCGTTATTATCTATTGTACGACGAATGGACATGCTTAGTTTCCTGTGCTGTTTGAGCATCTCTGCTTTAATTGGACAGCAAGGGTGTGAATGATGCAGCACGACCTTTGAAATGATCCAAGCACCAACATCCTTCAATGTGTGTATATAAATTCTTGCTGGACAGTTTAAATCGGTTGTCTAATTTGTCTTCTCGGTCGGAGATATTTTAGATTTCCATTTTCCCTCTCTGCTACAGGTAATCAGCTGATTCTTAATCTCGTTTCCCTCCCTATTTGTACTCTGAACTCTTGTAGAAACACCTGCAGCCTTGGCGTAGTCCCTGTAAAATTTTCCAGCATCTTCAAGGGTGGTAAAGGTCATTCCAACCTTCGGAACAAACTGGTCATCAACAACACAGAGAGGCTGCAGAATACACCATGTCAAAAACTAAAAAATACACCCAATAATGTCTGATTTACACCCGAACGACAACAACTCAACTAAAATAAAAAAGCCATAAACTATAAATACACCCAAGCTTCCCCTAAAATACACCCAAAAAATTCTTATCTACACCCGAGCGTCTGCTATAAATTACAGATAATTAATCAAAACTAATACATTAGATTCAATCCACAGATTTATGTTCACGCATTAATTTTACAGTCAATGATCACCAATTATTCAGCTAGACAATCATAGACGAATAACTGCATCAAAATTCAGAGTAATCGTAATTAGCTGAATGTAAATCAAACCTCAGGAACTTCGTTAGATTGAAATTCATAATCCACTTAGCCCTGATTCAGCTGACAATCTGAGGTTGAATCATCCATTATCTTCAAAACGAGTTCAAAATTTGATTTCAGAAATCAGAAAATAAAAAAATGAAGCTAGAGTTACAGAGAGAGGAACTCACGTCAATGACGAAGAACAAACCAGTGATAAAGGAGGGGAAAAGAACGATAAAAAAGGCAGGGAAAGACGCGCGAGAAGGAGAACGAAGAAATTTGGTAAGAAGGAGAACGAAGAAGGAAACGAAATCTTTTAAAGTTGGAAGTTATATATTCGCACGTTCTGTTATATATCACGTGAAACCTACGTAACAGTAGCAGCGCGTTTTGAGCGTTAGTTTTAATTGAACTTGTAAGGCTTACAAGCCTTAATCGCTTGTATGCGAAGAATTTCTGTTATTTTAATAATGACGTGGATGGTTGTTTGATGACGATCTCATGATGGTGATGGAGGAGGGGGATACATGGTGGCTGCTTATTGGGGAGAAAGAGTGATGTCAGGGTGAAAACGGTTACTGAATGAGAGTTTTTGGATTTAGGGTAATTTGTGGAGTGGTTTTTATTTTTTACTCTTATTGGGCTTAATAACCAGTCCATTGTACACATTGTCAAGATTTCTCATTATCTCTCTAGCAAAGTTCAATTAATATTTTATCATATTAAAAAAAATCAAATTTCACAAATCCTTCTCCAAATAAAATTAGGATCATGTATAATATTTTGCATATTTTATTTAGGGCAAGTTACCAAAATAAATTATTCGCAAACTAATATTACCAAATTACAACTTTTAAATATTGCATATGGAAATACAACATTTACATATTTATGGAAACTGCGAGAGGGGTTGGGTGGATTAGGAATTACACGTAAACTGTTAGAGGGTATAGCGGTTTACATTAGAACACAGACAAGAAGAAACCGCGACAACCCTCTAGTGATTTCTTCACGAATGCCAAAACTGAATAAATTGTGAGAGGGGTACATCGATTTACGATGTTCCAACCTTAACCGTTATACCCCTTTAACGGTTTACGTGTAATTTCTAATTTGTCCAATTTCTCTCGTGATTTCTATAGTTCTTCTATCATATTTATTAATAATAAAAAAATAAAACCAATAACGAATTAGATCTTCCATTAATCGTAATAATCTTTTTGTCGATTCTAATCCATTAAAATTTTATCTTTGATCCACTACATCCCTATAGAATTGTGAAATCGTGTTTCTTAGAAAAATCAATCGATTGGATTCACAAAACAATCGATTGAATTTCAGGTTTTCCATAATTCAATTGATTGAAATTCTGGTTTCCCACAAAACAATCGATTAAATGTTAAATGATAATATAGTTTTTTCAAAAATCAATTAATTGTAACTTTTACACAATCAATTAAATGATGTGTAGAATGTAGATTTTTTTCTAATTCAATCGATTATTCATGTTAAAAGCAATATGAAGAAATACGAATGTTTTGTGAATATTTTATCTTTTTTACTTCTCCTTGAGAATTAAAAATATATGCATCTTGATTTATCTCTTTATCTTTTTTTACTTCTCCTTGAGAATTAAATATATATATATATGAAATTTAGGATAATTTGAGTATTTTATCGTCCTTTCAGAGATTATAATTTAGGTAAAGTTATTACTTAAATATATATTCACTGTTGATTGAAGCAGGATGCACTTTTGATTGAAATACTCCTTCCTTCAACAAAAAATAATTTATCAATGAGTTAACTACCAAAAACGCTCCCGAATTATTCAAATGCTGACAAAAATACACTCGAATTTTACTATCGATAAAAATGCCTTCAAATAATTTAAAAACACAACAACAATATCCAATAGTAAATGTATATTTTCAAAAAATACCTTAGAGATTGAATTTCGATGCAATTTTTTGCAATCATGATTATAAAATAATATATTATTATACATAAAAATTGGTAATTTTTTGTTAAGTATATAATTTTTTTATAATTATTTTTGTTAACAACCAATAATACTTTTAAAAAATTACAAAATAATATATACTTAACAAAAAATCACCAAATTTTAAGAATAATAATATCTCATTTTTTTAATTATGATTGCAAAAAATTGCATCAAAATTCAATCTCTAATGTATATTTTGAGAAATACATATTTAATGTTAGTTTTTTTACAAGATTATCTAACATTAAATATGTATTTCTCAAAAAAATATATTAGAGATTGAATTTTAATACAATTTTTTACAAGCATGATTAAGAAAATGAGATATTAGTATCCTTAAAATTTGGTGATTTTTGGTTGTGTATATATTTTTTGTAATTTTTTGTTAACAACTAATAATACTTTTAAAAAATCACAAAAAATATATACTTAGAAAAAAATTATCAAATTTTAAGAATAATAATATCTCATTTTTTTAATTATTCTTGTAAAAAAGCACATCAAAATTCAATCTCTAAGATATTTTTTGAAAATATATATTTACCGTTGGGTATATTGTAATATTTTTAAATTATTTAAAGGTATTTTTGTCGATAGTAAAATTTGGGTGCATTTCTGTCAATGTTTGAATAATTCGAGAGCATTTTTTGTGGCTATTAGGCATCAGTGGGTAATTCAAAATGAAAAGATAGATATGCATGCGGAAGTTTTATTTGCATTGATAGTCTCAAGCTTGCGCTATGTTCCCAAACTTAAGGCCACATCCAATACTCCTGCTACAAGCTTTTCTTTTCCATATTTTCATCTAATTGGGACACTGCCCGAGTGTTGAGAGTGACTTGAGACAATGAGATAAATTTCTTCAACCGGTTTGTCTCTTTTGGCGGGTGTTTGTGAGTTGAGTTTTTGCAGCAAAAGTAAGTGAATGGAAAAGTTTGACGATTAAATAGACTCTCAATTACTTTTCAAACCCTTCTCATCCCTTTCTTTTCCTTCTAAAATATCAACTCAGATTCACACTCTTTGTGAATAACACAGCTTACGGAAAACAGTGAATATATATTAATCCCATGTTTAATCGATTGAATTATGAGAACGTGAAATTCAATCGATTATTTTGTGAATCAAATTCATTGATTTTTTAAGAAATATGATCTTACAATTCTATACGAATGTAACGGATCAAAGATAAAATTTTAATCGATTCGAATTACTAAAAAATTATTACAATTAATAGAAGATCTCATTAGTTGTTATTTTTGTTTTTGATTATTAATAAACATGATAGATGAATGATAAAATAATAATTTATAAAATCAAAAATAGATTTTATAATTAAATAATATATAAAGGATTAATTTATAATTAAAATTAAATAAAAACTATTTAGTAATTATTAAAAAATTTAAAAAACATGTTTTATTATCGTACCATTTAATAGTCCAAACGTTCCAAGACTATCAAATCCTTTGCCGTGTTACATATCTAGTTAATCTATTAAAAAAAAACTAATAAAAAAATAGAAAAATTAGTATTAATTTTTTTCACACAATATATTTGTTTGTCAAAACCGTTTTTCATAGAATTTATATTTTAAATATTTTATGTATTAATCTTTCATATGCTCATATGTATGATAAGGTAGGTTATATTAGATAATCTATATTGTATGACTCTAATTTATATATATGTATATATGTCATATTTTATTACTGACCAAATTCGAACCAAATAGAAAATAAAGTTAAATATTTATGTTAATGTTTATCATATCTCGATGATATTTTAATTGTTCTTGCAAAAGAAAAAGAAGTTTAATAAACAAATTCATATAAAAAAATATTGATATAATTTTTAATTGTATAAATTTTTTATTAAAATATGTTAGTTTATTATATTTTAAATATATTATTTTAAATAATATATACAATTTAAAAGAACATTTAACATTTATTATTTTGTATTAATAATATGAAAAATACTACTTGTACAAAAAAATTCAGCCTTTATTCTGCTTTTAAATTTAATATTTTATTATTTTAATTCTTTAATTAATCATATTTCCTATTTTTAAGGAACCACTTTTATTTTGAATATACTTATCACCGTAAAATTTGTAACCACTTGCAATACATTAATTTTTTGCAAACTAAACCATAAAACTCGTAACAACTTTTCGTGTACTAATTTTAAAAAAATCAAGTGAAGTTTTCAAAATCAATTAAACTCACTTTAATTATTTTTTTATTCAAAACATTTAAAACTCATGTCAAAAACACATCTAAAATTAAATAAACAACATAAACACATTTAAATTATGTATTAACACATTTAAATTATTCTCATTGTAGTTCTAAATTACATATTGAACACAGCAAAAATTAAACTCAAATATACATCTAAAATTATAAGAATGCACTCTAAATATTTTATCAACACATCCAAAACTCATGTAAAAAAACTTATATATGTACATAAGAACATAATGAACAACATAAACACATCCAAAATTAAGTATTGACACATCCAAATTAGGTTAACATTACAACTCCCAAATCAAACATATGAGTGCAAAAAAAATTATAATCACAAATACATTTAAAATAAAACACAGACACTTCCAATGTTATACATAAATTTAAAAAAATAGAACTTTTTATTAAGCGAAAAAAAAGGATAACATATCTTTATGAATGAACTCAACCAAATTTTTTTAGAATTTTGCAAGCAGAAATACCAGAGAAAGAAGGAATGCGACGTGGGGGAAAAGACAAGGGGAGGCGCGGGAGAAGGGGGCGGTTGTGCGTGGCGCGAGGGAGGAGACCAGGGACGGAGAGGAGCCCATCAATGGAGGCGCGGGGGTGTACGCAGGGGAAGTGTGCGTCGCGGGGAGGAACGCGTCGCCGAAGGAGGAGATCGTCGCAGAGGAGTGCCCAACGCAGGAGAAGACGAAAACGGCCACAGATGAGGAGGGAGAGGCGATGCAGCTCTGGATCTTTACGGAGTGAAGATTTTACTAGTGATTTAAGATGGTTTAAGATTTATTTTAAAATTTTAAATTCAAAATTTTGAATTCTAACTAATTTGATTTTTGGGTGTGTATTTAAATTGTAATATATTAATAATTAAATATGATATGGTCGTCATTATCTTGTAATATGATCGTCATTATTGCACGTTATAACTCGGCCCCATAGCCGTTATCAACGTATGATATAGCTCGTCATTTTCCGTTACTATTCGGAACTTATGAGCCATAGCTCGGCGACATTAATATTTCTATCGTAACCGACGTTCCAAACGGCAAAATAAGGTCGGTTACGATATCAATTACTCGAAGATTATTGCCGAGAATGTAACAGACAAGGAACTCATCATATAAAAGGGAAGTAGAACATTTCTAGATTCCTAAGTTTTTCCAAAAAAGCTAGAATACACACTGACTTAAGCTTCGGAGTTCCTTTGCAGGTACACTCCACCCTCTTTGTATTGCTCGTGCTCTCGCACAAACAACGAACACAAGAAACTCGGGTTTCAGGAGACGGACGTTCAACATTGTAGCACATAGCTCGGCCGATTTCGAGGAATTGAAGCCGATCTATTTCACAGGCAAGATCAATTGGCGCCCACCGTGGGGCCGAGAAAATCATATTTTTTTTCTTTTGGTCCCATCACCTCCATCTGCATCCATGGCTGACGTGCTGCCTCCTCCACTATCCGAACTCATGCGAATGGTAGCTGAGCTACAACAAGCCAATCAACGAATGGCCGACGAGAACCAAATAATGGCTGCCCAAATCGCTGAACTAAATCATGCTCGGATTGAGCACAACGATACTCACCGCCAGCAGGCAGAAGACGAGGAACATCAGTCCCAACCCTCTCATGTCTCGGAGACTGCCCGATCCGAAGAACCCCAACCCGAAGATGGAAAGGAAGAGGCCGACGACCTTGTAGGACCCTTCACAGAAGAAGTAATGAACTTCGAATTGCCAAAGAGGTTCACTCTGCCGCTGACCCTCACACCTTATGATGGACTCGGAGACCCAAGGAAGTTTCTCAAGAAGTTCCGATCAATAATGATCGTCAATGGTGCATCAGATACAGTTTTATGTCGTTGTTTTCTGAATTATTTAGACGGCCCTGCACTTGATTGGTTGTGTGCTTTGCCTGCAGGTTCCATTTCGCGGTTTCAGCAGTTGGCGAAGTTATTTGAAGAGCATTTCGCCGGGTCCGCAATTTACTTGCACGACTCCGATTACTTGAATACTATCAAGCAGGGACCAAATGAAAGCTTGAAGGACTACATGACCCGCTTCACCAAGGTCGCAATCAGTATACCAGACCTCCACCCCGAGGTCTATCTACACGAAATTAAAAGCGGCCTTCGACCCGGAAAGTTCCAGGAGACAATCGCAGTAGCCAAGCCGAAGACTCTAGCAGAATTTTGCGAGAAGGCAAAGGGACAAATTGATATCGAGGAGCTCAGACAAGCTCAGAAGTCTGACAAGTCACATTTCCGCGAAGACGATAAGAGCTCAAGTACTAAGAAAAGTTTTAAACTAACACCTCGATTTGATTCTTATACGCAGTTTAACACTAAGAGAGAAGACATAATCAAAGAGATCTTGAATTCAAAACTGATCAAGCCACCAAGAAAAGCTGGTACCTACCAAGATGCAAAGAACGTGGACAAATCCAAGTACTGCGCTTTCTACCAGAACAACAGCCACAATACTGATGACTGCGTGGTCGCCAAAGACCTTTTAGAATGGCTAGCAAGGCAAGGACACCTCGACAAATACATTGGGGGTCACATCCAAAAGCGCGGCCCCAGCTCCACAACAAACGAGCTCTCCGAACAACAAAACTGAGGAAAAGAGAAGGCATCTTCAAACCAATACGAAAGACCACGAGGTATAATCAATTGCATTTCAGGAGGATACACTAGTGGCAGATACTCGAATTCGGCAAGGAAAAGATCGTTCCGGGCAATATGCTCGGTAAACGGACCACAGCAAGATGCAGAAATAACTAATCAACAACCAGAAGTTACTTTCACACACGCCGACTTCAACTCCAGTATACAAAATTTGGACGACCCTGTGGTAGTCACCCGTCAGCTAGGGGATCTGCTGGTAAAAAAAGTACTCTTGGATCCCGGGAGCAGTGCCGATGTTCTGTTCTATTCCACATTTCAAAAAATGAAGCTCAGCGACAACATGCTACAATCCACAGGAGGAGACTTGGTCGGGTTCTCAGGAGAACGAGTTCCAATACTCGGGTCAGTGTGGTTACAAACCACACTGGGTGAGCATCCTCTTTCAAAAACTAATGATATTCAATACTTAGTAGTTGATTGTTTCAATCCATATAACCTTATCCTTGGCCGACCTTTTTTGAACAAGTTCGGCGCCATTGTTTCTACAGTTCATCTGTGTGTTAAGTTTCCACTGCAGGACGATCAGGTTGTAACAATCCACGGAGATCATAGAGAAGCACGGCAATGTTACAACATCAGCATGAAATTCCAGAATCGCCTTAGACAACAAATCAACAATGTCGACCTCAAGCAAAACGACCACGCACTGGCCGACCTTGACCCAAGAGCTGATTTTCTCGAACGTCCAAAACCTTCCGACGACCTACAAAAAGTGTATTTTAATAATGACCCTAACAAATTTACTTACGTAGGTACATCAATCAACACATCAGAGCTACAAGCCATAACGACCTTTCTGCAAAAACAAGCTGACCTTTTTGCGTGGACACCTTCAGACATGCCCGGCATTGACCCACAAATCATCAGTCATAAACTAGCAATAAACTCGGCAGTCCGACCAGTACAACAGAAGAAAAGAAAACTTGGAGAGGAAAAAAAAAAAGAGCGTCACTAGAAGAAACCTAAAAGCTCATCAACGCAGAATTTATCAAAGAAATCAGATTTACTACCTGGTTAGCCAATGTGGTAATGGTAAGAAAACAAAACGGTAAGTGGCACATGTGCGTCGACTTCTCTGATTTAAACAAAGCATGCCCAAAGGATTCTTACCCTCTACCATCCATAGACTCTTTAGTAGACAACGCATCAGGTTATGCTACTTTAAGTTTTATGGATGCGTATTCAGGGTATAATCAAATACTCATGCACCCCTCCGATCAAAATAAAACGGCTTTTATCACTGATTTTGGTAACTATTGTTATAAAGTTATGCCATTTGGATTGAAGAACGCAGGTGCAACTTACCAACATCTTATGGACAAAGTTTTCACCAAACAGATCGGCAAAAATATCGAAGTCTATGTCGATGATATGATCACCAAAACACAAATCGGACATAGTCACGTCAGCGACCTTACAGAAATCTTCGGCCAGATTCGCCAATACAACATGCGCCTCAACCTCGAGAAATATGCCTTCGCCGTTCAAGGGGGTAAGTTTTTAGTTTTTTTACTAACACGCAGGGGAATAGAAGCAAATCTAGACAAATGCCGAGCAGTACTGGACATGGCCAGCCCTAAAACAGTCAAAGAAGTTCAGCACCTCACAGGAAGATTTATTTCTATATCTGTCAGTTACTGATTGGGCGATAAGCTCGGCCCTTGTTACAGAAAGAAACAAAGTCCAGCATCCGATATATTTTTTCAGTAAGACTCTCCAGCACGCCGAGCTCAATTATCCAAGGATAGAGAAGCTCGCACTAGCACTGGTATTTTCGGCCCGGCGTCTCCGACCTTACTTCCAGAGCCACGTTATACACGTCAGAACCGATCACCCACTAAGACAAGTATTACACAAACCAGAAATTGCAGGACGACTTATAAAATGGGCGGTCAAATTGTCTGAGTTCAATATCAGATACCAATCCAGAGGACCAATCAAGTCCCAATTCCTGGCAGATTTCATCGCCGAGCTTACAATACCATCAGAGGAAGACCATACAAAACAATGGACTTTATATGTAAACGGATCTTCAAATAATGGGGGCTGTGGAGCAGGAATCCGTCTGGAGGCCGAGGACGGATTCATATTGGAACATTCAATACACCTAGCTTTCAAAGCCAGCAACAACCAATCCGAATACGAAGCACTGGTCGCCGGACTCCGACTTTGTCTAGATCTCCAAATCTCGGCGATCAAAGTATATTGTGATTCTCTATTAGTGGTACAGCAAGTAAATGACCTTTTTCAGGTAAAAGATCCTCTCCTCTCTAAATATCTACTATTAGTAAAGAAATTATCTACAAAATTTGCCAAATTTGAAATACAACATATACCACGCGAACAAAATCAAAGGGCAGACATCTTATCTAAGCTCGGTAGTACACAGACCGAGTTATCTACACTACAACAGTTTACCATAACATCCCCCACTGTTACTCTGACAAACGTGTTAAGTGTTACACAGGGAAAGGATTGGAGAGACGACTTTATACACTATCTGCAAACAGGTGCTATACCAGAAGAGGTCGAGAACAATAAAAAGTTCCGACGACAAGCATCTTCCTTCACAATATTCAACGGAACACTGTATCGACGAGGATATACTCGCCCTCTACTCAAATGTCTTAACAAGTCGGAAGCTGACATAGCATTAGCCGAGGCACATGAAGGAATCTGTGGAACACATACAGGTGCTCGGAGCTTAGCATCAAAGGTCCTCCGAGCTAGGTTCTTCTGGCCAACTTTGAAACAGGACAGCCAACAAAATATCCGATCCTGCAACAATTGCCAAAGACACGCACCACTGATACACATACCCGCCGAGCAATTGCATCACTCAGACATCAGTTGGCCATTTAACCAATGGGGTTTAGATATACTCGGTCCGTTCCCCACGGCACCGGGCCAGGTAAAATTCCTCATCGTCGGCATTGATTATTTCTCCAAATGGGTGGAAGCCCAACCTTTGGCAAAAATAACATCTCAGAAAATGATTTCATTCCTTTGGAAAAACATTATTTGCCGTTTCGGCATACCTTAACATATCATAACTGACAATGGTCGCCAGTTCGCCGATCAGAAATTTCAATCTTTTTTGTAGAATCTCAAAATTAAGCAGCATTTCGCCTCTGTTGAACATCCTCAAACGAATGGACTAGCTGAGGCCGCAAATAAGGTCATCCTACATGCACTAAAGAAGAAGCTAGATGACGCCAAAGGGCTCTGGACCGAACTAATACCTGAAGTCCTTTGGGGGTATAACACCACCCCACAATCATCAACAAAAGAAACACCATTCAGGCTCGTATATGGCTCGGAGGCTATGATACCACTGGAAATCTCCCAAAGCTCATTCAAAACACAACTCAGCAATCAGGAAGAAGCTCGGAGAGCCGAACTCGATACCATAGAAGAAATAAGAAACCTCGCTACATTACGTCAAAGAGCGGCATAACACGCACTAGCTCGCCAACACAACAAAACGGTCAAGAGTAGATCATTTGCAAAAGGAGACTTGATACTTCGGAAAACAGAAACTACTCGGAAACTACCAGCACATGGAAAGCTCGCAGCTAACTAGGACGGTCCATACCGAGTATCAGAAGTACTCGGCCAAGGAGCATACAAACTAGAATCAATAGATGGTAAACTCTTGCCTAATACATGGAATGTGTCTTCCCTAAAGAAATTTTATAGTTAAAAAGTAGGGACAGGCTTGTACTCTTTTTCCTACTATCAAGATTTTATCCCAAGGGATTTTGCTTGGAGAGGTTTTAACGAGGCTAGCCTACCTGCACCTTTGTATTTAAAGGTTCAAAAAGACTCCGAATATATAGGAGACAAATTTATCTTATTATCTATCATATAACTGTGCGAATGATATTCTCAATCAAATATAACCCTATCCATACAGCTCAGACAAACGAGAATACTCGTCTAGCTACAAACTGCCAATAACAGACAATCATATCAACCGCAAAGACAATATACTCGGAACACTTTCCGAACAATCAAACACAGCTTTTTCTTAAATAAAAAGCACCACATTTAAATTCAAACAAACAAGTCCATTAAAAGGTTCTACACCACCACTAGCTATTACATATGCCAAAACAAATTCAAAAAGTTTCTAAAACAGCACATTAAGCATTATCCGCTTCATCTTCCACGTCACCATCATCCTCGATTAGCTGACCATCTCGCACTATCTTTCCGGGGTCCATGCCAGAGAGATCAGCATCCGGTGCCAAGAACTTTACCTGCAACCTTGCCCTTTCAAAACCTTCAACAAAAGAATCCAAAATCTCATCAGCCTTTTTCTTCTCCATATCCTTAAATTGAGCAGTAACCTCAATAAGACGAGATTGCATGCTCGCCAGATCACTCTCCTTCTTCTTCAAATCTTCGACATCTCTGACATAATTTTCTTTTGTCTCTTTTAATAACTTCTCGGTATCAGTTAACCGACTCTGAAGCTCGGCAGCAGCAGCTTTGGTCTTGCTCAGCTCTTCTTTTAACAAAGAAATCTCACCCTTCTCTACTGAAACCTTCTTATACTTCAACTCTTGGCTCCACCCAAGACTGGCAAGACGCAGTCCGACAACCTAAGACAAAATGAACGAAAAATAAACCTTACACCAAATCCAAACAAAAATGAAAACACAAACAAATTCGGCAATTACCTGCATATACTGCCCAATAGCCATATCACCAACTTCCTTTGCAAGAGACACATCAGCGGAAGACTGGCAATACTCGTCAACCACAGCCATATACGGATACTCCTTTCCCCACACAGAGAAGCACTCACTATGCTCGGATATCTCATGAAGTTTTTTATGGTTACCCATGGAAGCTTGTATTTCTTCTAAAGGCACTACATGTTCCTTTTCGTCCGAATTCTCAGAAAGCTCGACAACATCCGACTTCCTCTTTTTCACAATTACCTTAGTCCGACCATGTGGAGGTTGAGTAACCTCTCCAGTTCCAGCTCCTTTTCCAGCATTTGAGGAAGACACTTCTTTCTCCAAATACTTGTTCTTAAAACGCGACCTTAAAGATGCAGCTGACACACCGAGATATTTGCCACCTGCCAAAAACAAATCATGTTAGACATCTTTAACAGAATAACATACACATCGGCATAAACCCTAACACTCACCCAAATACTCTAAAACAGCATCTTTATCCTCCTCCCACTTCAGCAACTCATACATCGACATTAGATTTCTATGATCAATATTTTCCACCAAAAACTCTATCAAACATTCATTCCTCGGGGATATCACCTTTGGGCCGAGTATATTTTGGGGCTCCGAGCACCAAAACAGTGGAAATTTCTCAGCGAGATTTTCATCAATGAAAAAGGGGAAATCCTTCTCCAATCATCTGACTTTAAAATACATCTCCTTAAAGTCTTTAAATGAAGATTTATATAGCTTGAAAATCCCAAAATCCGGAGTACTATTAAAGTTTATCCAACCCCTTCCACACCCCCTTTAGCCTGGAATAAGGAAAAGAACAGATCAACGGATGACACCTCCTCAAGGAATTCTATCAGAATCTCAAAGTATCGAAGGAATGCCCACCCATTGGGATGAAGCTGTGATGGAGCGCAGTTTAACTGCTTCAGAATCTGACACTCAAACTCCGTAAACGGTAGCCTCACCCGCAACTCTTCAAGCACACAACTATGCATGTAGAAAAATCCAAACCCCCATTCCCGGTGGTAGACTCTATCATCAACACTGCATGGTAACAACTCAACCTTAACTCCAGAACCTACCCTCACTATCTTAGTTACATCAACCTCCTTCACCACCGCTTCATCAGAGAACAGTGACACCCGCGATTTCACATCCTCCCCTACCCAATCATAGGACCAGTCCACCTTATCCTTTTTCTCTTTATCGAACCCCATCAGCCCACCAAACAGAATACAAACCAAAGAAAGAAAAATGAAGAGGGAGAAGGATGAAGAAATAGATCAGAAATGAAGAAACAAAATCATACCTCTCTTACTCATTCTTCAAAAGCAAGCAGATAACCAATCGCCAAAAATAGCCAACAAAAACTCCAAACATCAAAGCTATTAAAGCCACAAACGTTCCAAATGATAACACCCACTCCCAAAGCCACATCAAACAGCGAACCCAACATTAAGAACCAACAAAAATTAAATAAAACCATTACTCTTTCTCTCACCTCAGAAACTAATGGACACGACTTCCCACGTACAAAATAAAAAATATAAAACAAACTACCCCTTTTTTAATGAAGTATATTGATCTGGGGGCTCACCCACTAACCCACGTAAGCCGAGTTATAACTCATTAAAAAGCTCAACCTGCTTCATTAAAATTCTCCTCAGGCTAAGCTTGGGGGCTGTAATATGGTCGTCATTATCTTGTAATATGATCGTCATTATTGCACGTTATAACTCGGCCCCATAGCCGTTATCAACGTATGATATAGCTCGTCATTTTCCGTTACTATTCGGAACTTATGAACCATAGCTCGGCGACATTAATATTTCTATCGTAACCGACGTTCCAAACGGCAAAATAAGGTCGGTTACGATATCAATTACTCGAAGATTATTGCCGAGAATGTAACAGACAAGGAACTCATCATATAAAAGGGAAGTAGAACATTTCTAGATTCCTAAGTTTTTCCAAAAAAAGCTAGAATACACACTGACTTAAGTTTCGGAGTGTCTTTGCAAGTACACTCCACCCTCTTTGTATTGCTCGTGCTCTCGCACAAACAACGAACACAAGAAACTCGGGTTTCAGGAGACGAACGTTCAACATTGTAGCACATAGCTCGGCCGATTTCGAGGAATTGAAGCCGATCTATTTTCCAGGCAAGATCAAAATATATTAAATCTGAAACAGAAATTTAAAATTAAAATTAAAATTTTAAATTTTAGTTTTATTTAGTTTGTATTTTGAATGTGTATTTAATTTTAAAAAGACACTAAATCTATTTATAGTTTTTAGATGCGTTTGTTTTACTTTTTTTTTTAAATCATTGTAATAAAAGACTGAATATTGTACAACTTTTAAAGGATACCTAGTTGAATTATAATAATATTATTAAAAATATATTATTAGTTTTTCTTAAAATAACATTTTCTTTTCTTTGGTTCATTAAATAATATGATAACAAAAATATTTTACATAACTAGGTCTACTAAATAAATATTATATTTATTTATTTCTATATTGCATGCAAAAATAATAATTAATGTTTAAAAAAATTAATTACGTAATTTTATCTTAATAAATTATAATAAATAAATAAAATATAATGTTGCATATATTTCTTTTTCATACAACAAAAAATATTTTTAATTATATATTAAATAGAATAATTATTTATTAGTTTCGTTTTTATACAAATAAGAATTTCTCTTAGTTTTATATCTGTAATATTTTATACTAATTAGTTTCAAATTTTAATTACTTTTTGAATAAATTAATAAGACAGTAATACGAATAATTGTATAAAAATAATAACAATAATAAATAAATTTAATTTATCTAATAACTTTTGATAATAAATTAATTTTTAACGAGTACTGTACTCTCTGTTGTAAAACAACTAAATAAATAAGGAAGATGTAAATATAATATGTAAATAGAAGACTCTAGCATTAATATAATTAGCTCAATAATAATTTATATATATACATTAATATTATATGTTATAATATGTATATATATGTAAAGATAGAAAGAAGTATTAAAAGTAAAGAGAGAGAGAATTGTATTTGATTTATTACTGTAAATAGAGAGAGAGAGGAGAATATTTGTAATTGTGTGTATTGTACGTAAAGCTATGAAGCCTTATTTATAGCTGTACAAATTCAACCTCTATTAAAGATTGGTCTTTAAATTTCTCTCTTGAAAACTTCAGCCTTGTGGAAAAATGGGCATCCACCTAGGCTATCTTATCACAACACTCCCATTGGATGACCATTTAGGATTATTGCCTCGTTAAAACCTTACTAAAGAAAAACCCAGTGGGAAAAAACCTTAGTGAAAGAAAAAGAGTACAATATCCTTTAGATATGGGGACTACCTCATTAAAAACCTTGTCAAGAAAAACCCAATGGAAAAAAACCTGACCAAGGAAAAAAAAGTACAGTCTCCCCCTCTTGCCGACATCAAATCAGTACAGTCTCCCCCTCTTGCCATCATTTAATGTCTCGAAATCGGCGCATCCCAATCTCATGTACCAATCTTTCAAAGGAGGATTTTGGGAGTGACTTTGTAAACAAATCTGCCAGATTATCACTTGAGCAGATCTGTTGGACATCAATTGCCCCTTGATTTTGAAGATCATGAGTGAAGAAGAATTTGGGAGAAATATGCTTTGTTCTATCACCTTTGATATATCCGCCTTTAAGTTGAGCAATGCATGCTGTATTATCTTCAAACAGGACAGTTGGAGCTATCTTATGATCAATCAGTCCACATGATGACAGAATATATTGAATCAGACTCCTCAGCCAAAAACACTCGCGACTAGCTTCATGAATCGCCAGTATTTCAGCATGATTAGAGGAGGTTGCTGTTATCGTTTGTTTCGTGGACCTCCATGATATAGCTGTACCTCCATATGTAAACAGATATCCAATTTAAGATCTCCCTTTATGTGGATCAGACAAGTATCCAACATCTGCATAGCCAACTAATTGTGACTCGGATCCATAGGGATAAAATAATCCCATATCAACCGTCCCATGAAGATATCGAAAGATTTGCTTGATTCCACTCCAATGTCTTCTGGTTGGAGAGGAACTATACCTTGCTAGTAAATTCACAGCAAATGATATATCGGGTCTTGTATTATTAGCAAGATACATTAGCGCTCCAATGGCACTAAGATATGGTACTTCAGGACCAAGGATATCTTCATTTCCTTCTTTAGGACAGAATTGATCCTTCTCCACATCCAAAGATCTTACGATCATTGGGTACTCAAGGGATGTGACTTATCCATATGAAATCTTTTCAAGATCTTCTCTGTGTATGTTGTTTGATGAATAAAGATCCCATTTTTCATATGCTCGATCTGCAGGCCGAGACAAAATTTAGTCTTTCCAAGATCTTTCATCTCAAACTCTTCTTTTAGAGTTTTTATAATTGTTGGAATCTCTTCAGGAGTCCCAATGATATTTAAATCATCAACGTACACAGCAATTATAATGAATCCAGATGTAGTTTTCTTTATGAAAACACATGGGCAGATATCATCATTCTTGAATCCGTTTTTGGCCAGATACTCAGTAAGACGATTATACCACATTCGTTCAGATTGCTTTAGACCATATAAAGATTTTTGCAATTTGACTGAGTATAACCCTTGCGAAGATTCATTAGATGGTTTAGATATCTTTAATCCTTCAGGGACTTTCATATAGATATCACGATCTAACGAGCCGTATAAATAGGCTGTTACCACATCCATTAAATGCATATGCAGTTTATGATATGCAGATAAACTGACTAAATAACGCAATGTTATCGCATCCACTACAGGGGAATATGTTTCTTCATAATCTATACCGGGCCTTTGTGAAAAACCTTGTGCCACAAGTCGGGCTTTACAACGCACAACTTCATTTTTTTCATTTCGCTTTCTCACAAATACCCACCGGTATCCAACAGGTTTTACATCTTCTGGTGTACGGACTACAGGTCCGAAGACTTCACGTTTTGCAAGTGAGTCTAATTCAGCCTTCATGGCTTCTTTCCATTTTGGCCAATCATTCCTTTGTCGACATTCTTCGACTGATCTTGGCTCAAGATCCTTACTTTTATGCATAATATTCAATGCCACATTATATGCAAATATTTTATTGACAATTGTCTTATTTCGGTCCCATTTCTCTCCTGTAAAGACATAATTTATTGAGATCTCATCATTTTCACCATTTTCAGGTACCTGAACGTCTTCTGGCATTAACACTATATCAGAATTTTGGACAACTGCAGGTGTCTTTACTATGTCTTTTTCAACAGGAATCGTTTTTACCTCTTTTCTCTTTCGAGGATTTTTATCTTTGGAACCGACAGGCCTGCCACGCTTCTGGCGTGTATTTGCTTCAGTGGCTATTTGTCCTACTGGGACATCAATTCGAATTGGGGCATTTTCCGCCCTGCCACGCTTCTGGCGTGAATTTACTTCAGTGGCTACTTGTCCTACTGGGACATCAATTCGAATTGGGGCATTTTCCGCTGGTATATAAGATTTGGTTATCCTCTTTGTATCGGAAAATGCATCAGGTAATTCATTTGCTATTCTTTGCAAATGTATAATCTTTTGAACTTCTAGTTCACATTGCCCTGATCAAGGATCTAAATGCATCAACGATGATGCATTCTAATTAAGTTCCTTTTCAGGAAGCTTATTCTCTCCCCCTAATGTTGGAAATTTTGATTCATCAAAATGACAATCTGCAAACCGGGCTTTAAATACATCTCCAGTTTTTATCTCAAGATACCTCACTATAGAGGAAGAATCATATCCAACATATATCCCCAATTTTCTTTGGAGTTCCATTTTGGTGCGATTAGGTGGTACAATGGGAACATATATCGCACACCCAAATATTCTTAAATGGGAAACATTTGGCTGCTGGCCAAAAGCTAATTGCATGGGAGAGAACTGATGGTAACTTGTTGGCCTCAAACGAATAAGTGCTGCAGCATGTAAAATAGCATGCCCCCAAACCGAAGTTGGGAGATTTGTTCTCATAAGTAAGGGTCTAGCAATCAATTGGAGGCGTTTAATAAGTGATTCTGCTAACCCATTTTGTGTGTGAACATAAGCTACTGGATGTTCAACACTTATTCCATTAGCCATACAATAAGCATCAAATGCTTGGAAAGTAAATTCACCAGCATTATCAAGACGAATTGCTTTGATTGGATTTTCTGAAAATTGTGCTTTTAATCGAATAATTTGAGCCAGTAATCTCGCAAACGCTAGGTTGCGAGAAGATAATAAGCACACATGTGACCATCTCGAAGATGCGTCTATTAGGACCATAAAATATCTAAAAGATCCACATGGTGGATGAATAGGTCCACATATATCACCTTGAATCCTTTCTAGGAATTCAGGGGACTTAAATCCAATCTTTACTGGTGATGGCTTTAAAATTAACTTCCCTTGAGAACATGCAGCACAACAAAATTCACTAGACTTAAGAATCTTCTGGTTCTTTAGTGAATGTCCATGAGAGTTTTCAATAATTCTCCTCATCATGGTTGTTTTCGGATGACCCAATCTATCATGCCAAGTTATGAATTCATTTGGGCTAGTAAACTTCTGGTTTACAATGGCATGTGATTCAATTGTACTAATCTTGGTATAATACAATCCAGATGAAAGTGAGGGTAATTTTTCTAATATAACTTTCTTATTTGAATCATGAGTTGTGATACATAAATACTCATGATTTTTCTCATTCACCATTTCAATATGGTATCCATTTCGGCGAATATCTTTGAAACTCAACAAGTTCCTCAGGGACTTGGTAGATAATAGTGCATTATTTATTATAAATTTTGTTCCTCCAGGAAACAAAATTATAGCTCTTCCGGAGCCTTCTATCACATTGCCCGAGCCAATAATAGTATTAACATATTCATCTTTTGGCACAAGATAGGTAAAATATATATTACTTTTAAGAATAGTGTGCAAACTTGCACTATCCGCAAGGCAAATATCTTCAGAATATGTCCTTGCCATTTTTCTTCAAAAACAAATGATAATTATAAAATGAGTAGAAGTACATGCACAATAATAAATACTTAA
The DNA here is from genome assembly GCF_059453495.1 of Arachis ipaensis. Lineage (NCBI taxonomy): Eukaryota > Viridiplantae > Streptophyta > Magnoliopsida > Fabales > Fabaceae > Arachis > Arachis ipaensis. The sequence continues at coordinate 5,608,176 of NC_142442.1, forward strand.
CAAACACATACACATATCAAACTATTCCATCATTGATCAAATAGCCAATATTTCCTTCAAAATACTTAAAGAAATTAGATACATTATAATGAGTGGTGGAATTTTCATCATTTGAAACAAAATTTATTTCCTTTCCTTTGTCATCCTTTTTCAAGGATGCTTGATAAAGATCAACTAGGTGCCTTGGGGTACGACAGGTACGTGACCAATGGCCCTTTCCACCACAACGGAAGTATTTATCCTCAATTGATTTACTTTGTCAATTGTTTCTTTCTCTATCCCACTTCTGGTGAGATCTTCTATTTTGAACATAATTTCTTTTCCTTCCATGATTTTTCTTGTTATTAAAACCTTGCCATTTACCTCTTATGGAGTTATAATTTGCCGCATTTGCTTCAGGAAATGGGGCGGCGCCAGCTGGGCGCGCTTCATGATTTCTTAAGAGCAACTCATTGTTGGCGTTCAGCAACAAGAAAGCAAGAAATTAACTCAGAACATTTTTAAATTTTTTTTTCTCGATACTGCTGCTGCAGGAGCACAATCGAGGTATGGAAGGTCGAGAAAATTTTCTCTAACATATCGGGCTTGAGGAATTATCACCGTCTTTTGATTATTGTATCTTTCTTCAAGGCCTTTCCACAGATCTGCAAGATATTTTAATGTGGGATATTCATTTTTCAATCATACGTCAATATGACGACAAAGAAAAACCATGGCTTTGGCTTTATCCTTCTGGGATGCATTATTTTCAGCCTTAATGGTATCTTCAAGATCCATTAAATCAAGATGGATTTTAACATCTAGTATCCATGATGAATAATTATTTCCAGATATATCAAGAGCATTAAATTCAAGATGAGGGAGTTTCAACATAATAAAAATTTGTTACCTGAGTCTTCCTAAAAATTTGATCAGAGTCTCGTGCTGATAACGTGTTGTAAAACAACTAAATAAATAAGGAAGATGTAAATATAATATGTAAATAGAAGACTCTAGCATTAATATAATTAGCTCAATAATAATTTATATATATACATTAATATTATATGTTGTAATATGTATATATATGTAAAGATAGAAAGAAGTATTAAAAGTAAAGAGAGAGAGAATTGCATTTGATTTATTACTGTAAATAGAGAGAGAGAGAGAGGGGAATATTTGTAATTGTGTGTATTGTACGTAAGGCTCTGAAGCCTTATTTATAGCTGTACAAATTCAACCTCTATTAAAAATTGGTCTTCAAATTTCTCTCTTGAAAACTTCAGCCTTGTGAAAAAATGGACATCCACCTAGGCTATCTTATCACAACACTCTCTACTTTGTCTAGAGTGTACTAATTTTCGCCGAATTTTAGCTGTTTAAATGTTGTAGTTTGCTGCTTCCACCACCAGATATCATTTCACAGAGACCCTGCACCAAAACCAAACCAATCAATTGAATCCCAATCTTGTACACCAAGAAAGCAAGGTGACAACAAACCATAGACACCAAACCAATCAATTGAATCCAAATCTTGTACACCAAGAAAGTAAGGTGACAACAAACCATAAACGCAGAAATAAATGATTTCACATCTTAAGCAATGAGATAAAGATTAATTTTGAAGATTGCTCTGAAGATTGCTGCACCAAAGATGTGCAAAGATGATTTGATATTTTAGGCAAGGAGAAGAGATAAATTGACATGGAAGATTGCTGCCACGAAGAGGCACAAATGGCCAAAACTGACCAAATTCAAACTAAATAGAAAATAGGTTCTGAAGATTGCCGCACCAAAGATGTGCAAAGATGATTTGATATTCTAAGTAAGGAGAAGAGATAAATTGACATGGAAGATTGCTGCCACGAAGAAGCACAAATGGCCAAAATTGACCAAATTCAAACTAAATAGAAAATAAAGTTAAATATTTATCTTAACGTTTATCATATTTTGATGATATTTTAATTGTTCTTGCAAAAGAAAAAGAAGTTGTCACCAAAAAAAAAGAAAAAGAAGTTTAATAAAAAAATTCATATAAAAAAATATTGATATAATTTTTTAATTGTACAAATTTTTTATTAAAATGTTACTTTATTATATTTTAAATATATTATTTAAATAATATATACTATTTAAAAGAACATTTAAAATTTATTATTTTGTATTAATAATATTATTAAAAATATATTATTAATTTTTCTTAAAATAACATTTTCTTTTCTTTGGTTTATCAAATAATATGACAACAAAAATATTTTACATAACTAGGTCTACTAAATAAATATTATATTCATTTATTTCTATATTGCATGAAAAAAATAACTAATGTTTAAAAAAGTTAATTACATAATTTTATCTTAATAAATGATAATAAGTAAATAAAATGCAATGTTGTATATATTTTTTTTTCATACAATAAAAAATACTTTTAATTATATATTAAATAAAATAATTATTTATTAGGTTCGTTCTTATATAAATAAGAATTTCTGTTAGTTTTATATCTGTAATATTTTATATCAATTAGTTTCAAATGTTAACTCACTAAATCTTTCCTGATCTTTGTAGGAAACGATTTGAAAATTTGTTCCCAAAAACATGTCTATGTGAAAGAGGGTTTGCTTTCACCACATCCTTAAACTTCTTCTCTCGCCTAACATCTTCCCCTGTCTTGTGTAAATTCCACATGTAAAATGCATCACCCAATTCTAGCTTAAGTTTAGCCCTTTTCTGAGCAACATGAAATTGGATACACTCAACAGAACCTTGAAATTGGCAGCCACATGAATCTTTTCTTCCAGCTCCAATGGGATCCCTTTCGATAAGATTGGTATTCACCTTTGCTGCTGGCCATATTTGGTTTCCAAACCATTTTGAATCACTCTCAACAGCCATGCCAGTCCATTCAGGAACTTCAGCTTGATGGGCCGGGCCAATAGGAATGGGCACGGTGGCAGGTTCATCAAGTGACCATTTCTCAGCACTAGAGCCTCCCTTTGTTCCTCCAGCATGTGAAGAGCCATCACCAGATGTAGTTTTTAATCTCTCCCTAAGATTGTAGTTTGCCCCGACCTGATCATCATACATGCAAGGATGCATCCTTTGACCCTGCAAACTACGGTGATCGATTTTGAGAAATACAGCTTCCCGGAACAACAAAGCCTGCTTCCAGATCTCTTCACTACCATATGACTTCCACTTTGACTTTTTGGGCATTGAACCCATTGCAGGATCACAAGGATTCTCAGCCCTATCAAGAATCCAGTGCAGCATTTCTAACGTAGACTCTCTCTTCCTCTTTCGACCAGAGCTCCCCTTATTAATACTATCTTCATCGCCACTATCACACCTCTTGCCACCATCCGAAACTCCAGTCATGCTGTTTACTGCATCAGATATATCCGTTATTGATGTTTTACTTCCATTCAAATGGTTGAGTCTATCCATTGCATAATTGCGGCTGCATAAGTTTCCAACACTAGCCACAATTTTTTTGGAACCACTGAGCTCTGGATTCAAGCACCTAACTCTAGTAGTTCTACACAACTTTCTCCTATCTAGTAAGACGCATACACTCTTCACCATGATAAAATTGTGAAAGAATAGGAAAAGAAAAGAAGAATAAATTTAATTGATTGTTAATTGAATTGAATTGAATTATGAAGGTAAAATTAAATATATAAGCATTAGCCTACGAAAGATAAAAGCAAATAAAGATAAAAGATCTTTTTTCGAGTTATTTTTTTTAAAGATCTTATGGAAAAGTAAAAGTAATTTTATGTTTGGGTATCTCATACAAAAAGATCTTTTTATTTATCAATTATGGGCTTGTTTGGGTGAGCTTTTAAGAAAAGATCTTTTTTCGAGTTATCTTTTTTTAAAAGATCTTATAGAGAAGTAAAAGTAATTTTATGTTTGGATATCTCATGTAAAAAGGTCTTTTTATCTATCAATTATGTTTGGGTATAACAATATAAAAGTACTTTTTTGTTTATTTATTACATGAAAAACATTTTTTTAAACAAAAAAGATCTTTTAAAAAAAGATGTAAATTACAGCTTCTCAAAAAAGATTTTTTTTTATTTTACTAGTGCTTTTACTTTTACTACTAGAAATTTGTTAAACATGTTAAAAAATAAAAAAAGATCTTTTTTCATTGAAAAAAGATCTTTTTTTAACAAAATAATGGCGCCCAAACATGCACTATATTTAGGTATAATGATATAAAAGTAGTTTTTGTTTATTTATTAGATGAAAAACATCTTTTTTTAAGAGAAAAAGATCTTTTAAAAAAAGATATAAATTACAGCTTCTCAAAAAAGATTTTTTTTATTGTTCTAGTGCTTTTATTTTTACTACTAGAAATTTGCCAAACACACTAAAAAATAAAAAAAGATCTTTTTTCATTGAAAAAATATCTTTTTTTATCAAAATAATGGCGCCCAAACAAGCACAAAATAAGAACAAATAAATATAAGATAAAGATAAGATAAGATAATAAATACTAAAATTGTAATTGAATTTATATATTCTGTTGGGTTCAAGGTTCTGAGAACCGGACTGGTCACCAAACCGCTCTAGTCACTGGTTCAACTAGAAAAATCATTTTAAAATAAAATAATAAATAAATTATAAAGAAACATCCTAAAATATAATTATAACCTAATATAAATCTTAAAATATCTTCAAAATTTAAAACACTACATGAAATATCATCAACCAAAACCATATGATCTTATCAAAATACAAACTAGAAAGTTAAATAGTAAAAAGAAATATCTAAATATTAAATGCCAACATGAAAATTTGTCATCAATCATCAAAATTCCCAAAAATTTGTTAAGTACTCAACATTAGAAGCCATTAGTTTCAACTTTAACAGAATACAAGTTCATGAACAATTAGGGTAACTCCTGGTCTGGGACTGCAGGGCACATTCTTCACTTTAGTAAACGGTTTATCAATGATGACTTTCCAACATTAAGGTATCCAACTATTCCAACTCGAACCTTTATACAGTGACATGAATAATTCACTTCAACTTAGTTATATTCATTTGAAACAAGTACTAAAGAGTAAGAACTAGTGTAAAACTTAAAAAGAAAAATAAACTTATTTTTGTAAAATGAAAAACACAAGAAATAGCCTAAAGATTATAGGCAGCAATCAGATAGATTATTTTGGTTATGCAATTTACTGATCCAAACTTTCACTCAAACAATGTGTTTCACTATATTTATATCATTTAGGAGTTATAAGAATGCTGCAACAGAGAAAGAAGCACAAAATTACTACTCATGTACTCATACGGTTTAAATTATGTTTTCTTTGTATGGATATTAGATAAGGTAAGGAATTCTTTTGAGCAATAAGAGAAATTCTTTTGCCAAATAATTACTAAAGGAATGACGCAACTAAAATTGACACTTAATTGTTACATAACCCATTGGACGAGGAAGCAGTCATTTGGCTTTGTGTTTAATATTTACATCGGCTGCTAATTCTTTTGCTAATCGGCCTAGTTTTATTGTACCCTTTGCAATAAGTATGTGGCATGTGAAACTTCCTAACAAGAGGTTAAGAGCTAGAAAGAAATTAATTTATAATAGTAGCAGCATAACAAATCCATTTTTAACAATAATTTCAACAACAACACTTACCTATTCCATAGTCAAGTGCAAAACCTGTTCACAGAGCAGAACCTGTTCAATTCATATCAATTTATATTTTTTTATTCATTAGAACAATAGATACTTAATAATGCAATGCAGTAAACTGAATTACCCATGACATTATCAATCTACAACTTCTATGTATATATCATCTGCAATAAAAGGAAAAAGTGAAAAACCCAATAAGCAGTGAAAAATCAAGAATGAACCAAAAAGTTCGCATAACATACTTGTCATTCTCATTCCAGCCAAGGTAATATTACTGAACAGATAAACGACCTCCCTCACCTCATCATCCCCGCACTCGCGACGGCAACAATACACGAGCCACCAGATCTGGCACGGCGATCCATCTCTGTAGCGAATCTCACCGGGAATAGCGCCTCGTCGAGCCTTGTAGAGAATGCGAAGTCGAACGCACCGTCGAAGAACGGCGGGTTGTGAGGTCAGCGCACTGGACGAATTATTCAAGAGTTATCCTTGTAGTTGCTAATTGATTCCTTTCTGGCATATTCTGTTGCTTGTGTAATCTTGTTTACCTGCAATTTCATTCATTCTTTCAAATCATTATGAGTATTGTCCTCCTCGCTTTTCTTTCTTTTCTAAAGTCTACTATCCTTCTGAGTATACTCGAAAATAATTTTGGTATCTTGTGCGACCGTTAGACAACGACACATTAATCTTTTAGGACATGTTTAGTGGACGTAAAAGGTAAAACTTGTAAGTGTACGACGTCACAGGGAGTTATGGAGCCTTGTGTCACGTGAAAGAGTTTTGTTGATGTGGGACTTATGACCAGTAGTAAGGTTTGTAAAGTGTTTGATGAGGTTGAAAACTCTCGGATGAGTTGTTCGATGAAGTACGGTTGAGAATAATAGAGATAAGTTATGTTGAAGTTTGAATAGTTGAATATTTGAAGTTGGTGCGAAATCAGTGTGCGAATGTTAACCATGTCATTTTAACTCCAGCCTGTTTTATAACCTTTCACCGCCTTGCTTTACCATTACATATTTGAACCATGACCTCATTTGCATCAAGTTTGCTTTGTAATTTCTGTCTTGCAGTCACACTCCTATCCTTATATCTTTATGCTATGTGATAATCAAAGTATTTGAAACTTATAAATATAAATAGTAAGGTTCTTTGCTTTTTATTTAAAGAGTTAAAATCATGTAATATTTTCTATAATATCCTAATTTTCGAGGACGAAAATTTTTATAAGTGGGGTAGGATGTAAGACCCAGAAATTTCAGAAAAATCTTATTAAGAGTTAATTTTGATTTATTAATTCATTAAGTACTTTAATCTCAGAAATTATTTTATTAAAGATAATTAAAGCAAATTTTGATTAATTGAGTTTAAAGTAAGGGATAAGTATGATTTTGGTCCCAACGTAGAGGCTGAAAATTTATTTCGTCCCCTACCTTTTTTTTACTCTAAAATGGTTCCCAAAATTTTAGTTTGTTTTAAAATCGTCCTTTTTTACCAATTTTTTTTATTACCAAATTATCTTCATTAAAAAAATTATAAAATAAAATAAATATAAAATAAAAAATAAAAAGAAGAAAGAAAGGGATACGAGAAGGAAGGGGGGCACAGAAGGGGGCGCAGAAAAGGAGGGGGGAGGACGGGGGAGGAAGAAGGGAGAGAGAAAGGGGACCGCCGCTGCACCGCCGCCGTTGCACCACCGTCCCGCCGTCCTGCCGCCCTGCACCACCGCACCACCACCAGAAGAAAGAAAGGGATACAGAGAAGTGGGGAGAGAAAGAAAGGGGGGCGCAGAAAGACGGGGGGCGCAGAAAAGGGGGAGGGGAGGAGGGGGGAGGAGGGGGAGAGAAGGGGGACCGCCGCTGCACTACCGCCGTCGCACCACCGCACCACCACCATTTCCATTTCTTCTTCTTCTTCTTCTTCTTCCCCGCCGCCCCGCCGCCTCGCCGCCCTGCACTACCGCACCACCACCATTTCTTCTTCTTCTTCTTCTTCTTCCTCCTCTTCTTCTTCTTTCTCGCCGCCACGCTGCCCTGCCTCCCTGCACTAGCACCACCACCATTTCTTCTTCTTCTTCTGAACTGGATTTTTTGTGTTGTTGATTATTGTTTAAAGTGCATGTTGCTTGATTTTTCTGCTGATGATGATGATGATGACTATGATGATACTGGTGGTGGTGGTGGTGGTTCTAGTTGGGGTAGGTTTCTGTTCTGGTGGGTGGTGGTGGTGGTGAACTGGATTTGTTTGTGAAATTTATGGATTTTGTGAAATTTGTTGTAGAATATTGTTGTTGCTGAAATTTGTTGTGAAATATTATTGTGGATTTCTGATGATGATGATGATGATGATGATGATGATGATGATGATGATGATGACTATGATGATTTTAAAATTGGTGGTGGTGGTGGTGGGTTCTGGTGGTGGTGGTGGTTCTGTTCTGGTGGTGGTGGTTCTGTTATGATGATGATGATGATGATGATGATGATAATGTGGTGGTGGTGGTGGTGGTGGTTGATTTTGGGGTGAAGGGAGAAGGGTATTTTCGTCCGAAGGACGATTTTAAAACAAATTGAAACTTTGGGGGACCATTTTAGAGCGAAAAAAAGGTCGAGGACGAAATAAATTTTCAGCCTCTACGTTTGGGACCAAAATCATACTTATCCCTTAAAGTAATATAATGTTTTATCTGATTTTATAATTATCGAATAATTTTTATATTTAAATTATAAAGTTTAGCAAATATAAAATAATAAGAATTTTATATAATTTGATTTAAATAATTGAAATTTCAGAATTTAATACTAATATTTTTATAAATAAAAAATTAATTATATTATCTTATAATTTCAATTAGAATATTTGATTTCAAATCAATTATTATTTTGATACAATAAATAATATTTTAGAATAATTTTAGAGATTTAATTAGATTTTAGATTAATCCAAAATTCCCAATTTCATACACAAAACCCTAATCCCCAAATCAAACCCTAACTAAACAAAATCCTAATTTTTCAACCTTAATAAAATGACGGATACCAAAATTGTTTTCTTCTATGTATTTATATAAATTTTGAATATTAATTCTCTACTTCGAACTTAACATTACCTTTTCTTTCTATTCACCGCCACCAATCCTCTTTCCCCAACCTTCCCCAAAACCCAACATTTAGCAGTTTCAGAAAAACCAAAGAAAAGAAAGAAGGGAATGTCTTTGGTGGGGAAAGAATAATCAAGAGCTTTAAAGACCACATAAAAAGATTCTATATCAAGGGTTGGGAGAGCCGCTGTACAATAATTGTTGATAATGTTAGTTTTGACCCAATATTATATGTATTTACAAATTGATATAACATGGTTTGGTTAGACCAATCATTTAATAACCGGTTTTTTTAGATAAATTGGTTTACAATTTTTTTTTTGTTGGACTTTACCATATGGGTCATACGCCATACCCATAAGGCCATAATCCACACAAACATCTATCAAACAATAGATAGCCGTGGTTTCATCTCCGACTTGGCCGCCTCTCCGCGTTTCAGTAACCCTATTTTCCTGGGACTTTGGTTCGTCGCCGTTCATCCAGCTTAACCATCTTCTAGTGGACGCACAAATGGAAGATCTTCGATCCATCAATCAGGTGCATTCAAATGTTTTTTCCTCTTCATCCTTTTTCTTTCGCTTCATTGTGTACTTTTTTCTGATCAATCTTGGTTACTGTTGCAGGGTTAACCCAGATTCAATTGTCTAGGGTTTGAAAAATTTCAAATTGTGCAAAATGTGATCATTTTTTATATCTGTTCCATGGTTATCCAAAATTCTATTGTCTAGGGTTTCTGAAATTTATAATTGTGCAAATTCTGATCATGTTTGGTGTCTGTTCGATGGTTAGGCGAGATTTTATTGTGTATGATTTTCTGAGATTTCTAATTTTTCAAATTTGGATCCTTTTTGTTATCTGTTTCAGTGTTATTCCAGATATTATTGTGTAGGGTTTCTGAAAATTGTAATTTCGAAGTTGTGTATGTGACTTGGTTTGTGTGTGGGTTCATGTTTTTGGTTACATTTCTTTTCCACTTGTTGTTAACGTTGAGTATGGTCTATGAATGTTTTTCATCTTCTTTATTTCCTTCTTTAGAATCTCATGTGATTATCAATTCTGCTATTCCTAATCCCTTTGAATTGTTTGCCATGAATGTAGCAATTTATAAGTTCTTCTGCATTCAGATTAAAAATTCTGTTACTTATGTTTTATGTAAAATTTTATGAAGAACTTAAATAATTATAATGAACAAATCTATTGAGTTTTTATACTATTTTCTCTATTCAGATTCATCTTCTGTTATATGTATTTGATTTTAAATTTTATGAAGCACTCTTATAATTATATTGAGAGTTGACCCATTGAATGGGATATTCAAATTTCATGAATCTATTTGTATTCTTTAATTTTGTGTATATTCAGTGAATCTATTAACTTTAGATAAAGTGATTTGGTGGTTAGTTGTGGGCTGTGTGAATCATGATGAGGGAATTGGTTTTCTACCTAATCTGTTCTATTGGTAGTGACGTGATTGCAAGAATTGATGTATAGCTTGCTGGTTGTACCTTTATATAGTTTGATTTGATTTTCCATTCCCATTAAATTTTTTTGCACTCCGAATTGCAGCTTCTACTGTTCAAGTCTTGCTTTCCCATTTCAATTCTGATTAAATAATCCCATTGATGGATTTTCCCCTTTTTTTAGGTATGTCCATCAAATCCATTAAATTTACCTATTATGAATTGCTGGTTGCATGTGGGTTGTGAGAATCATTATCAAGTAATTGGTTTTATAGCTAATGTATTATATTGGTGGTTATGTGATTGACAGTTTTTCATTCTTCTTTGTGTATATTTTTTTTCCAGTTTATTTATAAACTTTTTTTCCAATTCATTTGCTGTTTCCGATGTATTCCTAACTAAGACATTTACCAACTCTCAATGTCATCAATACAATGATTGTTTGGGGTAGTTGATCACTGCCTTCCCTATGGTGAAATGAGATATAGGTTCACTGCGGCTGGTATGGTGTGATTTGGTTCCTATCTCTTGATTTGTTGGAATTTTCAGTTGTTCTTGCTGTTTTTGTCTTTGTTCATGTTTTGCGCTTCTCATTAATTGTGATGCATTTGTGTGCTTGATTTAATTATATGCAAAGTAGACCCATTAAATCCTATATATCAACTGATGAATCTATTTTTAATCTTTTAGTTTGTATATATTCAACAAATCCATTTAGTTTTTATACTGTTCTCTGTATTCAAGATCATGTTCTTTCATTTTATATTTGATTTAAAATTCTATGAAGCACTCTCATAATTATATTGAGAGTAGATCCATTGAATGCAACATTAAAATTTCATCAATCTATTTTTATTTTTTTATTTGCTGTATATTCAACAAATCCATGAAGTTTACATCAGCTGAATTGGTGGTTGCATGTGGGTTCTGTGAATCATGATGAGGGAATGGGTTTTGTACCTAATATTTTCTATTGGTAGTCATGTCATTCACAGAAATTGATGTATAGCTGGCTGGTAGTTCCTTTATACAGTTTGCTTTGATTTTAGGTCAATTTCATTCCATTCTTTTGTTGTTTGTATAAAAGAACATTTTTGACTAACAAGAAATTCCCTGCTCCAAGTAGTTATACGTTGATTAGGTTATCTTCCCTTGAAGATCTGTTCTGCACAGAAAATTATGTTTTGCCATACATTGTTCACTGAAAATGTGTGTATCCGTATCAAGGTATGGGGTTTGTATCTATTTGGTCAGTGGTGATGTGATTGATAAGAAGGAAGAGGCTTTCTCACAATCAGATGCCATTGCTCCATTGTTTGTGTTACTAGGGAATTCTCTTCTAGGTAGTGTATTTGATGAGTGTTGATGTGATTGATAGATTTTTATTGATGGTTGTGTATACTTTCTTTTTCCATTGATTTGCTGTTTCCAATGTATCCCTACCTAGGACATTTACCAACTCTCATTGCCATGAGTAGAATCATTGTTTGGGGTAGTTGATGATTGTTTTCCCTATGGTGTAATGATATTTAGGTGCACTGTAGTAGGTATGGTGTCATATCTCATTTTTTGCTTCCTATTTCTTGATTTCTTGAAACTTTCACTTGTTTTTCCTTTTTTTGTGTTGATTCAGGTTTTGCTCCTATGATTAGTTGTCTCTATGCCATTGAATGGAGATGCATGTGGACTCAGATTTCGTTTTCCCTCCATTTCCATCCTCAACTTGAATTCAAAAAAGTGAGCTTGTGTCTTGGTTTTTTTCTATAAAAGGATTGTTGGTGGACCACATTCAATGCACAAACATTCTGCTCTGTTCTATTTCCTCCTAAGCTCTATCTATTTTAGAATTTTTCTGTTTCCATTTTGATCTATTTCATCAACTGTGTTTATCTGCTTTTTTTTTTACTGCAATGCCTCCTCCATTTGATATGATTTCTAAGATGCATCCTCCTAGAGAGGCTTGGAGGTTGAAAGTTAGGGTTCTAAGGCTTTGGGTTGTACCCTCTTTTGGTAACAATGAGGTTCCTAACTCAATGGAGATGATTCTCCTTGATGAGCATGTTAGTCCCTATTAAGTTCTCTTTTAAATATGGTGTTACCTGTTTTTTAAATTTACAAGTTTAAATTATGTGTTTCACTAATCTAATTTTGTTCTTTTGTTGGATTTCTAGTGTGGAAAAATACAAGCTACAGTTAAAAAACCACTCCTTAATAGGTTTAGGGATCTTATAGTTGAGGGTCAGGTTTATAGAATGGCATACTTTACTGTTGTTTCAAATCATGATAGTTATAGAGCAACTTCTCATGAATTCAAATTGGTTTTCCTTCACCAAACCACTGTTGTAGCTGTTGATGAAGATGTTATCCCTAAGACTTATTTCAACATGTTTCCTTTTTCTGATTTGCTGAATATGATCGAAGATTATGATTTTTTAGTTGGTGAGTCTATCTTCTTTGTTTGCTGTTATTTAAGTTTTTTTAACAGATGCTTTGAATATTTAATAGGTTTTGTTTGTTTGGAATAGATGTTATTGGTCTTTTAACTTCAGTGGGAGAAGAGAAAGAATATGCAAAAGAGGGCAAAATTGTGAAAATGATTGTGCTGGAATTAACTTCCAAAGAGTATGTTGATTGAGTCATTCCTGCTGGTTTATCTTTATGTTTTAATCACTCTCTCTCTCTCCTTATTTTGTTATGTTTTGAGTTTCAGTCTTACCTTGCGATGTGCATTGTTTGGGGACTATGTTAATCAAGTAAATCATTTTCTTGCGTCTGGCTATGTGGAGCAGCCTGTTGTAGTCATTCAACTTGCAAAAGTCAAGTTCTTTAGGGGTACATTGTTTGTTTTTTGTACATCTCATTACTGCTCTAGGTGTTGTCTCCAATAAACTTTTGCTTGACTCTTTCTGTGTTCCTGTGTAGGTCAAGTAGGCCTTCAAAATGTGATGTATGCCACTCAAATGTTATTTAATCCTGATCTTCCTGAGGTTGTTGAGTTCAGGCAGAGGTTATGATGGTTTATTTTGTTGATTTTTTATTCTGTTCTTTATTTACAGCCAATCTGGGCTAACAAGTACAAGTATTATCAAATTTTTTTTCTTTTAGTATGATTGAGCAAGGGGTGAATGGTACTCAGCCACTGTTTATTGAAAATGAGGGTAAAGTTGTGTCGTTAGAAGATGATTTCATGCGTTTAACTAGAAAATGCACAATTGAAGAGCTTCAAGATAAGAATCAGGTTGTCTTCATTTGAGTTAGTTTTGTTTATGTTTATTTTATGTACAAATGAACTGAAAAATAGAATCAAACAACATTTTCGAGATCTGATTTTTCATTCATATTGTTAACAAATTCTGAAATGCTGTTTGGATAGGAGGGTTCTTTTATCATCTTTGGTACAATCCAAGGTATTGTTGAGGATGGAGGTTGGTGGTATTCTGCTTGTGTGTGTGGAAAGGGTATCTATCCTCAGAATGGTGCATATTACTGTGATTTCTGTTTGAAGCACATAACCAATGTCACTCCAAGGTCAGAAATTTTGTTGAAAGTGTATTTTTATTTTGTCTTCTAGATTGTTTGTAAGAATGATGTTTCTTGGTATTATTTTTTCTGAATCATTGTGTTCCTTTTTTTTCCCTCTCTTCAGATTTAAAGTTAAAATAATAGTTGAAGATCATAGTGGGGAGGGTATTTTCCTTCTCTTTGATCGTGAGACATCTTATTTGCTTAAGAAATTATGTGCTGACTTGTTAGTGAGGTTCAAAGAGATGCAAGTGTATGTACTTACTTTGTGTTTTCTGTTTTGTTCAGTTTATGGGATGTGATATTTGTTACTTAAACTCTGTGTTTCCTATGTATTACTTTCAAAATAGCTTGTATGTGGGGATACTTATCCTCCCATTTTCCAAGGGCTCCTTGGAAAGAAGTTACCGCTTAAGGTTGATACCAAAGGTGTCCCACATGATACATTTTATGGCACTTTCCGAGTTAGGAGAATATGTGATGATCCCACCATTATTACCATGTTTGAACTTCCCAATTATGATGCTGATGACGAGTCTACTCCAAAAAAGGTTACATGTTCTTATAATTATCCTTAGATTGTGTAAATTCATGTTTTGTTCTTTCTTTCTTTTTATATTCTGTTTTGGTGAATTTTTCTTATGGTGTAATGTGTCTTTAAACTCTTATGCCATGTGAATAGGAGCCTGATTTACACAAATCTGTCCTGTTTGGAAAAGCGGATATTGGTATTAAGGAGGAGTCATCAAAGACTTGTATCAAAAGTAAAAAAGTTGATGGTGAGTGTTTTGGGATTTTATGTAAATCTCCAGTTCTTATAGATTTTCTTGCTAAAAAATAGTCTGCTGTTTATGGAGGGTCTGAGTTTTCTGGTTTAGTTAACGGTGAAGATGGGAAAGATGTTGTATTGAGCTGCTGTGTGTAGGTGTAGGTATTTTACATAGTATATTTACAAGTGATTAAGAAGGCTTGTGATTCCAAATATTTTGAAATGTAATCATGCTGTCTGGATGGTGTTTTGGTTTGACTTTTTTGGATTGTGTCCAACAAATAGGATTGTCAAATATAGGGGTTTTCCTTTTGTGTTGGGTCCGGTTATGTGTCAAGTATCTGTATCCTCAACCCCTCTTTTTGTAATAGTGACTTTGCTAGGGATTGGACACATTTTCAATGTTGTAGCCTGTTTAGGTTACATACTAGGATAGGTTGTCAGATGTTGGGATCTTCCTTATCATAGGAGAGATAGCCATATGTAATTATTCATATCACTATCAATATTTTCATGAAATGCAGCAGTTTTTAATTTTTATTTGTTCATTGTTGTACAACTTTAACTTTTCATGTTATTTACTTATTGGTGTTTTTTAGAATACTTTATTTTGTTTGCTTTTCTCCCTTGTCAAAACTCTCTATGGTTATGTAAGTTCTTTTTTGGTTTGTTTAGCTTTTATAAAGTTAACTCCAACACTTACTCCCCCAAAAAAAGATAGAAAATTTGTTGGTTAATAGATTGACAATTTGTTTTCCTATCGACCCGGCTTTTTTTTAATACATGTTTTTTTATGGGTACTTAACAATGTCAATGCCTTTTTTGCAATGAATTAGGGGTAGTTTTCATGGTTTGTGTTTCAAACTCTTTTTTTTAGTACGTGTAACAAAGATGTCTCAGAATTCTGTTCTTGCTAGAGAATATAGGAGAAATTCTTTGAAAAGAAAGCAAACACAAGGTCACAATCGAAATGCAAGAGGTGGGTATTGATTTTAATTTTGTGATATTTTTATTATTTTGGTTCAATTTTCAATGATTTTATATCCATTGGAGTCTTTGTAATTTTGTTCCTTTTCTAATGTTTTAGAGGTGCTCCATTCCTCGACACCTGTTGTTTCTTTGAATGATTATTCCGGTAATTTTTGTTGCTCTATCTATATTTTTGCGGTTGATCCTTATGTTTGTAATAATTTACATGTTTATTTTATATGTTTCCAATGTTTTGTGCTCATTTTTTTCTTTTAGAAAATTTAGTTGACGTGTCCCAGAATGTTTACCAGAGTTCAACTTTTATTTTGTCAGGTACAATAATATGTTTAAGTATTCTATTCATGTCCAATTTTATTTTTGTTAAATTATATTTTAAGGTCTTTTGATTTATATGTAATAACGCATTCGTTTGTTGATTTACTATTGTTTTTTTGCAGTTTTATACCTAAAAGGTTTGATTTAACTAATAGTAACTCATGCAATTCCAAATTAAATATCTTAGGAGATTTCTGTACTTTATATTTTTTTTAATTTAATATCTCACTTAGTATCGTATGAATAAATTCATTTAGTACCATATCAATAATTTCATATTAAAAAAATTAATTACTCTATTGGTCCTCTAAATTCTTGAAATTTTCTGTTAGGTGCATATAATATCTTTTTTGTTTCAATCATATCCCTCAGACAAAATTCATTTTTTTTATTAGGCTATTATTGGTATTGATTTGGTCAATTGTATCAGGATATATTTACAAAAAAAAATATGTTCATGAATTCAATTAAAAGAAAAACAAAGCCTTTGAAGCTAATTAAGGAAAAAAATGGTGTAATGACTCAATTAAAATAAGAAAGAAAAAAGGGAGTTCCTTAAAAAATTTGGAAAATGCTATGCATCAATAGAGTCATCAAAGTATAAAAAAACACAACATCATTCTAATTGTGATTTGGATTATATAATTTGAACTTACATAATTAGTATGAGTAATTAAAATAATGAAACAAAGTCTATTCTAACATTAAAAAAGAAAACAAACTCTTCTTGAATATGCTTTATGTTTTATCTACATTTTGTTTTTTAATAAATCAATGTTACTTCAAATTGGTTTTTGTAGTTTATTACATTTTTAACGTTCAATTTTTATGCTGATTATTAAATAATCAATTCATTTCTTATTTCATCATGAATTTTTTTTATATTTGGTTGTTAAATATATATTTACGTAAATTTCTATTAATTTAAATTAAAATGGATGATATAGACCAATCAGAAATATATGATCCTACGATAAATTCATTAAGTCAAGTTGCTTCTGTTATTGATCATCCGCTGTTCTGGCAAAGTGAGATACAAGGTACGCTCTCTTTCTTAAATCATCTATTATTCAATAAAACTCAAATTAAAATCTTATTTAGTTAGTTTTAAAAGATTCCATTCTGCTTCTGTGATGAGATATTATTCAGGCAGTGTAAAATAGAAATAGTGTTTTCCTATATATTCTTCTTACAAAATTTAAACGAGTCAATTATTTATTATATATTATATCAATAAGCTAATGGTTTATTCATTTTATGTTCAATCTCTTTCATGGCATCTAACTCAGATAAAAAAAATTTTATTCTTATGCATGTTTTTTTGTTGTTTATTTTTACCAGGTTGTCTTGATGTTGGTGATCCTAACTATGAATGCTCAATCTGTGGGGCGTGTTTTTGGTTATCAGAACGTGTTGAAAGAGATTCTACAATTAGTCGACCTGTTTTTACTGTTTGTTGCTCAAAAGGGAAAATTCAATTACCTTATCTTCAAAAGCCCCCAGATCTGTTATATAATTTGATTAATGGACATGATAGGAAGAGTTTGTATTTCCAAAAAAATATTCGATCCTATAACAGTATGTTTGCCTTCATGTTTCTTGGTGGTAAGGTATTGGATTCAGTGAATGATGGGAGTGGTCCACCGCAGTTTATAATAACTGGTCAAAATTATCATCGGATTGGAAGTTTGCTCCCAGATCCTGGTCAGAAGCCTAAATTTGCGCAATTATATATATACGACACTCAGCATGAGATAATGCATAGGCGGGAAATCTTTCGGTATGTGTGTTTGAAGTTTTGTTGTTAATTTTTTTTATTCTATCTCCTTGATGTTTTAATGTTATTGGCGTTGAAAAACATGTTTATATCTGTCACTGGATACTTATATTGTGTTTTATTCCCGTTATAATGTGTTATTAATCATTTCTGGTTGATAATGATTTATCAAAACATATTGAAATTGTATCCTGTGTGGTTTTAAATATTTTTTGTGGTTAATGTATATTTGTTTTAAGCAAACATCTGAGATGGATGAAGAATTGATAATTGAGTTATTGCAAATGATTGATACTCATAATGTCATAGCACAGTCATTTCGAAGAGTCAGAGAATTTTATCAGTGTCATCCATCCGAGATATTCTCTTTGAAGTTGTATTCGCATAGGAAGGTTGATCGAAGAAATTACAATTCTCCCTCTTGTGATGAAGTCGCTGCTCTGATTGTTGGAGATTTTGATTCGTCGGATCATGGTCGTGACATTATTGTTCGATCTACTACTGGTCAGTTGCAACGTATCTATGAAACTCATGCTCTGTATTGGCCTTTACAGTATCCGTTGTTGTTTCCATATGGCGAGGATGGTTACCAGTTGAATATTCCATATCGAGGTCAACAGGAGGGGTATGTCCCTGGAAGAAGAACAAGGGTTTCTCTCAGGGAATTCATATGTTTTCGTTTGCAAATTAGGGAGCAAGAAGATGGAATTATTCACAAGTATAGGCGATTATTTCAACAATTTGTTGTTGATTGTTTCACGATGATTGAGTCCCAGAGGTTGTATGAGATTAGGTTGAAGCAAAGTACAATTAGAGGAGAAGTGCTTCAAGGAATAGAAGAGGCTATGCATCGTGGTGATGATGAAGCTTCTTCAATTGGGACACGAGTCATCTTGCCTTCTTCGTTCACTGGTGGTAGACGTTATATGTTTAATCGTTGTCAGGATGCGATGGCAATCTGTAAACATTTTGGCTATCCAGATTTATTTCTTACTATTACGTGTAATCCAAATTGGCCTGAATTTCAGCGTTTCACGGAGCGAGAGCGAATTCCCATCGCTGATCGTCCTGATATTTCTTGCCGGGTTTTTCATGCTAAGTTGAAATGCCTGCTAAGCGATCTCAAGGAAGGTGTATTTTTTGGTCCACTTAATGCAGGTATGTTCCTTTCTTGCTTAGCATTTCAATTTCTGTCTGTTGTTTTTGTAGATGTAGTTGTCTGGCTTCTTTATGTTGTGTTTTGTATTTTTTAGGCATGTATACTATTGAGTTCCAAAAAAGAAGTCTACCGCATGCACACATGTTACTATGGCTTAACGGGGAAAGCAACTTATAAAGTGTTGAAATTGTTGATGAATTCATCTGTGCTAAACTACCCAATCCACATAAATTTCCATCTCTTTATAATGTTGTCACCAAGTACATGATCCATGGTCCTTGCGGTCTTCTTAGACCGAGTTCTCCTTGCATGAAAGATGGTAAGTGCTCAAAATTTTATCCGAAAAGATTTGTTGATCAAACGAGCTTTGATGAAGTTGGCTATCCGATATATAGACGTCGTAACATGGGTGTGACAGTGAAGATCAACGACGTTGATATTGACAACAGATTTGTTGTGCCTTATAATCCACTGCTGTTAATGAAATATCAAGCTCACATAAATCTTGAGCTCTGTAACAAGTCAAACGTCATCAAGTATCTTTTTAAGTATATCAATAAGGGTCCGGATCGGGTGACTGCAACTGTTGGAGAAATATATCATGTTGGTGAATCTTCTCAGGTGGTTGATGAGATCAAGCAGTATTATGACTGTCGTTATTTATCACCGTCTGAATCCATGTGGAGAAGTTTTGCTTATGATATTCATCATAGATGGCCGTCAGTACAGAGGTTGACTTTTTACTTGCTGAACCAGCAACATGTTGTATTCGATGATGCTGATATCACCACTCATGTTTATTTGCGCAACAAAGATTTGCTGACGATGTTTACGGGTTGGATGATGGCCAACAGGCGGTTCCCGGATGGGCGGTCTTTAACATATGTTGAATATCCAGGAAATTTTGTCTATTGTTCGAACAGTAGGGAGTGGAAGCCGAGACAGAGGGGATTCTCAATTGGAAGATTGAGTTTTGCTCATCCGTCATCTGGTAAACTTTTCTATATGCGGATGCTTTTGAATGTGCAGAGAGGTTGTACCAGTTTTCGAAGTATACGAACTGTGAATGGTGTTACTTATGATACATTTCAGGAGGCATGTTCTGCCATGGGATTCTTGATAGATGATAAGGAGTATGTTTCTGCTATTAAGGAAGTTGCCGAGGTAGCGTCCGCTGCACAGCTAAGGAGGTTTTTTGTGATATTGTTGTTATCTGGTTCCATGGGAAGGCCTCTGTCAGTTTGGGAACAAACTTGGGCCTATTTGTCTGATGATATTCTTTATCGTAGAAGGCATGAGCTGCAATATCCTGGTAAGAAATTTGTTTATGGTGATTTTATTATATGAAAAGCAGACACACACGAACTTAGACAGTGCAGAAATTATATTATTGTGCTAATATTTATTAATTATTGTTAAATGTAGATTTAACGATGAGTCAGGACAAGTTGCAAACATTTTGTTTGTTAGAAATTGAGAAACTATTGTAGAGTAATGGAAAATCATTGAGAAATTATGCCGGTATGCCAGTTCCTAATAACTCTTTAGTGTCTCAATTTAACAACTTGATGTTGTTGCGTGAGTTGCAGTATGACACTGTTTCTTTGACTCGTGAGCATGATGCAAACGTCTTAAAGTTAAATGAAGAGCAGAGGGTGGTCTATGATAAAATTATTGATTGTGTTTTGAATAAGAGGCACGAATTCTTTTTTGTTTATGGCTTTGGTGGCACTGGAAAAACTTTTTTGTATAGGGTTTTGTCGGCTCGATTGCGATCTGAGAAAAGGATTGTTATAAACGTTGCTTCTAGTGGTATTGCTTCTCTGTTGTTACCTGGTGGTAAGACGGCTCACTCTATGTTCAATATTCCTGTTGAGCTGACTGAAGATACTGTTTGTCGGATTAAGAAGGATAGTGCAAAAGCTGAGGTAGTTTGATTGGCCGATTTGATTATTTGGGATGAGGCACCGATGACTAACAAGTTGGCTTTTGAAGCACTCGATAGGACGTTACGTGATATAATGGTTTCGGTCTCTGATAGGAATAAAGATTTACCTTTTGGTGGGAAGGTGGTTGTTCTCGGTGGTGATTTCAGGCAAGTCTTGCTAGTTATTCCGAAAGGTTCTCGTGCTGAGATTGTGATGGCTTCGATAAATTATTCTGTCCTCTGGAAATATTGTGAAGTTTACTGTCTGACAAAAAATATGAGGTTAACAATGGGATTGGAACAATCAACTCCTCAGGAGTTAAGGTCATTTTCAGATTGGATACTTCAAATTGGTGAGGGTCGGTGTGGAACAGTGGTCAATGATAAACTTTTTGTTGATATTCCTTCTGATTTATTAATTCCTGTCTTGGAAAATCCAATGGAAGATATTGTAAATACAATTTATCCGAATTTGGTTCAGAATTTTCGTGATCTAAGTTTTTTCCAGGATAGGACAATTTTGGCTCCGACTGTTGACAATGTTGAAGAGATAAATAATTATATTGTTGACTTGTTGCCCGGGGAGGAGAAAAATTATCTCAGTGCTGATTCGATATGTGGTAGTGATGTCTATTCTGATGTTGATGTTGATTGGATAAATGTTGAATTCTTGAATCAGATTAGGTGTTCTGGTCTACCTAATCATTCATTGAAGTTGAAAATAGGTGTGCCTATTATTTTGTTGAGGAATATTGATCCAGTTGGGGGTTTGTGTAATGGTACCCGACTTGTTGTGCGAGATTTAGGGAGAAATGTGATCGGTGCGGATATTGTTTCTGGTAGCAATGTTGGGGATAAAGTTTTTATCAGTAGAATGAATATGATTCCCAGTGATACAGTTATACCGTTTAAATTCCAACGCCGTCAGTTCCCAGTTTCTCTGTCGTTTGCGATGACAATAAACAAAAGCCAAGGTCAGACATTATTAACAGTCGGTTTGTTCTTGCGTCGTCCTGTGTTTTGTCACGGTCAACTTTATGTAGCTGTTTCCCGAGTTAGGAATAGAAATGGTCTTAAGATTTTAGTTTGTGGTGATGCATTAGTTGATCCTGTCAGTACTGAAAATGTTGTATTTACGGAAGTTTTTGATAAGATATAATGTAGTTTCTTTGTATACATTCCAATCTTATCTGTGTAATTTATAGTTTTATTTTGGTGTATGTTTTCTTTATAGATGGACGGTTTTTCTAGGGTATGTGTAAAATTGTCTCAACCATTTTGTGTGCACTAGGTGCACCATTTTTTATGGACTGTTATATTCTATTAAATGAAAATCAAAGTATGTTATAAAAGAAGAGTATTCATACGATTTATAAATATAGGGTATATTACTATATATTAGCATGCACGTGGTTTCATCTCTGATGTGGAGAGCTATCTGCGTTTCAGGCCCACACACATCGAAGCTGTACGTTCTTCTCCAGCGTGGCTTTCTCCTCAGGAAGGGTGCATGTGCTGCTCTTTGTTTTCGCTGTCAGCTGTCTTTTCTCGCGATTCCTTCACGCAAGCCCCTTTTCTTGCGGATTTAGTTGATCAAGTAATCATCAAATTGAACCCAAGCCCCTTTGTTTTTATTTCCTGATTTGCTTCTCTCTGCCCTACCAAATCTTGTGTACAGCCTCTGTTTCTTCGGTGTTTAGTTCCTTGTCATTCATTGCAGGTTAAGGATTTTCCCATTGAGTCTCAAATAGAAGATTTGCAAGGAATCAATTAGGTGCACTCTTCTGGTCTTTTTACTTCCAAACCTGTTTTCGTCTTCACTGTTTTGCTTTTTTAATTCTGATATTATTTTTTCCAAAAAATTGGAAAGAAATTATATTGTTAATTTATTAATAAAAATAAAATATTTCCATCTTATTAATCAAAATTAATTATTTATCTTCTGATAGCAAGAAAGGTTATATGACACCAATGTAAGTTTCATTTTAACGTTATAAACAAAAAAATTATTTTAATCGTAGTTACACTCGGTCTATACAATTTTATTTTATTTTGTTATTTCTAAGAAATATATTTAGATAACTTTTTTAAAATGTATGTATCAATTATTCTTGGTGACTTCTGCCCTCGATTTTTTTTATTATTTTGGTTTTAATATTTAGTAAAAATTATAATTTGATGTCTAATATTTTAAATATTTTGTTTTGGTTCAAAATAATTTTATACGATTTTAGATATTGTTATAGTATTCTTATTTAAACTACTTAATTATGCACTAAGATATTATGTATCTGTTACAGTTTATCAATATTCTTCTTTTATATTAATCTTTTATCTCTCTGTAATATAATCGAATGGTCTATACAAATATGGCATATTTTATAAGTACATAATTGTTGTTCTTATTTAAGATATACCCTCCTGTTTAATGAATAGAATTGATGGTTCATATTTTATTTTGATTTTTTTTTTAAAAAGTCAGTTTTTAAATACAGTTATTTTAGCGACTATTAAAAAGTTAATTGAATATGGCCTAGTTTGGGTAACGAACTTCTCTTTTTGATAAAATAACTTAAATGATAAATGACTCTATTAAAAGTAACTTATAAATAGGTTATTTTGTGTTTGGATTTTTAACTCTAAAAGTGCTTATTTTATATAAATTTGATGAAAATTAGATGTATTATGTGAGAAGTGATTCTTTTTTAATTTTGTTTATAAGCTTTTAAATTGTTTCTTAAAAAGTTGCAATTTGGTTTTTAATATTGTATCAGACATTAATATTACTACTTTACATAAATTAAAAGTTAAAAAAAGTTACTTCTAAAGTTTTGTAAACAGGCCCTATATATTTATTAAAATATGAAATTTTATTAAAAAAACTTAATTATTTACTTTTTTAAATTTGATATTGTTTTTTTCAAATAAAATATATTATAACTACTTTATATATTATTCTTATAAATTTACCCAAATTCAATTTATTTTGTTTTGTTTTTTTTACTTAAAATGTATCTATTTTAATAGATGAACCAGAATTTTATTTTTTTTAAAAATTCAATTTAAAGTATTTTTTTAATACATTGATTTTTCATAAAATAAAAATCTGAAATATATAAAATTATTGATTTTTTTTTACTCAGAAAAACACTTGGTTGCATTTATTTGTTTTTATTAGTATAATCATCTCAATTAAACACTAAAGTTAATTAAAGTGAGGTCATTCTAATTTCTTTTCATCAAGTTCATCAATTTGGGGTTATTAGGGATCCTAAAAGACGTTTCTGCCTCACGCGGTTTCCTCTATCCCTAACCAAATCTCCATCCGTCGGATGATCGCTGTAATACCCGGTCTAACCGAAATTAATTAAATAATAAGTTAAATAGGAGCGAATATGGTTGGAAGATTTGGCAATTGGAATTTGATAATTTAAATATGATATTTGGATTCAGTGAATTTTTCCGAGTCGGAAAACATAGTTTTCTGCGTAAAAGCACGTAGTGAAATTTTGACCGGCAGTACCGGCTGAGATCTGTCTGGTACTACAGCTGAGGAAATTGATTATGAGTAAATGAGATTTAGGGAAGGTAGAAATATTTAAAGTGCGATTTAGAGCGCTAATCTTAAAGGTTTTGGCCCAAAATTGGGCCAACGGACAAAAATAAGTGAACCGGGCCTAAGTGGGCCCAAGACCCAACCTATATAAACATTAATTATGAGCATTTCAGCTCATTTTACCCTAAAGAGAAGGGTTGGGGCGCTGAAATTGAGAAGAGAGAAGAGAAGAGAGAAAACCTAACTCTCTTTGATCTTCAAACCACCATAACTTGAGCTATGGAGCTCCGATTGACGAGCCGTTTGCGGCCACGCATTGCTCTTCTCATTCTCTACAATTCTATCTAAGTTTTGTGGTGAGTATTCCATTCATATTTGCCCATTTTTCGAAATTCTCTACTGTTATACGTTTTTGGGTAGTTAGTGTTGAAATCTTGTGATTTTGGGTGTTTAGGGATACTCCAACATGGATTCTAAGTGGGTTCTATCCCTACTTCATATGGGCTGAGGTAAGAAGTGCTCAAACCTTTGTGATTTGTCATTTTTATGAGCCCTAGGTTGATGTATGTATGTGATATTGGTTATGTTAGTGTATTTGGTGATGTTGGTGCACAATATGGAGATTGGTATTGCTTGAGGAGCTTTGGTGAGGCTTGGAGCTAAGTTTGGTGAAGACTTCCATAGAAGAGGCTCAATTAGTTTGGCTACAAGAGGTACGGTTTAAGTTTCATTTAAGTACCGTGTGTTGTGATGAGAATTCCTAGGCTAGATGCCCCTAGGATTAAGTTTGGATTGTGTAAATGGTTGGTGCTAATATGCATAGTTGGTATGTAATGTGAATTAATGATTGGGTTGAGAATTGTGTAGCCTTGTATGTTTGGTGTATTGAGAATTTGATGTACTGGGTAATGAGTATTGATTTGTGGTTTATGTATTTAAATTGTGAAATTGGGTCGGAGGCCGTGAATTTTGGGCCGGAGGCCGGAAGAAGGTAAGAAAGGTAAGTGATGTGTGCATTGTATGATGACACAAGTGATTGGATGAATTTACGATAATGAATATATGAATGATTGGGTTGGTTATTGAATAATAAGGTTTGAGGAGTTGAAGTGTGGAATTTGGTAAATTTGGGTGAAATTATATAGATGATGTATGTTTGGTTTTGGTTGAGACATATTATGTGGTCATATATGTGATTATGACTATTGATGCCTTGATGATATGATGATGCATTAGAGATATGTATGTTGTGATATATGCTTGAGTAATGATTAAGGTTGATTTGTGGGTGAAATCACGTGATAGTGAGTATGATATTGATTATGTATAATGATGGTTGATTGGAAATAGTGTTGTTGAAATTTGGCATGAGGAAGAGTATATGATATGTAAATGTGTTTGAGTTTGAGAAAGTGTCAATGTGTGAGTTGAGGAGGCTTGATGTTGATTTTAGTATATTTTGATTGATTTCAAAGAAAGGGACGAAATTGGCATGTTTTGGTTGATTTTGAAAAGAGTTGAAAATGGCTTGTTTTGAAAATGGCACCTTGTGGTTTTGTATGAAAATATGGTTTTTGGGCATACTTTGACGGGACATAACTTGGACTGCGGATTTCCATTTTGTGACAAACTTGTTTAAAAATGAAATTGGATCCGGGATGTCCATGTCGTTCGAAGAACGGGTGAAAAATGATTTAAAATGAGAAAGTTATGACCGTCGGAAGATTGGGGGTTGAATCTGTAAATTCTGCAGCTTTTAACTTAGAAAATTTTTAGCAGAACGACCCTACGCGCGTAGGCGCACTTGGCGCGTGCGCACCGTTCTTCCAGAAAGCACCATCCACGCGTGCGCGTGGTGTGCGCGGGCGCGTCGATGCGCTGCACCATATGCCCAGCTATTTTCCAGAGAGTTGTGCCAGAGTTGTACCAGTTTTGTGCCTGGGCGCAAGAGCACCCACGCGTACGCGTGGCTGACGCTTGCGCGCCGTTTGGATATTTTTCAACCCGCGCGTTCGCGCGTATGACGCTTGCGCGTCGATGAGTTTTTGGCCATCCGCGCGTACGCGTGTCCCTGTTTTCATGCCAAAGTTGATTTTTGAGTTTTAAAAGCCAAATCTCTTACTTCTAAGCCTCCGATCTCACCCCTTATGTATTAAATCATTATGATATGCCTAGCAATGAGAAAGGAGCTAGGGGATGTGGTAACTTGCGAGTGAAGCAAGGGAAAAGGTTATGATCAATGATGATCAAAGATGATTATATGAGATATGGAGGATGACGGTGGAAGTACCGTGTATGCCATGAGCCGAAGGGCTATATTTATTGATCAGTGGCCGGTTCTTGATTGAACCATGAGCCGAATGGCTGAGTTATTGCCAGGTTACGGCAAAGCCATTATTGTTTATGGCTGAGTATAATGCATATATGATAAATGAATGATTGTGTTAAATGGATAATAATGAAAAATGCTGAAATATGATGTGTGACCCCGGGTAGTAGGCAGTGGCGTTGTCCACTTGCTCCGGGTATGAGACGGGAAAGGATGTTTATGATAAATGAGTTTAATTGTGGAGTTTTGAATACATGTGTATTTGTGAAACCTGGGTAGTAGTAAGGTGGTGGTTCGTCCCGCTTGCTCCAAGTTAATGTTTGAGATTTGATAACAGTGATGATTGCTTCTAAACTGAACGAATGTATGTTTTGAGATCCTGGGTAGTAGCAAGGGTTGTGGTTCATCCCACTTGCTCCAGGACAGAGATTGAGACCCTGGATAGTAGCAAGGGTTGTGGTTCGTCCCACTTGCTCCAGGTCAGAGATTGTGACGCCTGGGTAGTAGCGGCAGTAGTGGTGAATCCACTCGCTCCAGGTTGAGCTTTTAAACACCCGCCTGGGTAGTAGCCGTAGTAGTGGTTATTCCACTGGCTCTGGGTTGAGCGGGTAGTAGCAAGGGGGTTGTAGCTCAAACCTACTTGCTCCGCAATGGGTGTTTCTGTCCAATGGTTAGCTACCAGGACATGTCGGGTTGGCTATATAACCGACAGATGATATCATCAGCCATAGGGCAGGCATTCATCATTTGCATATGTTTGAATTGTTTGGGTTTGCCATTTGTCTTGGATTTCTACATCATATATGCCATGTTACCTGACTATATGCTACTTGTTCTACTTGTATCATGTTTGTGTATTACTTGCCTGTATTGCTTGTGTTTGTACAACTGAGAGGCCCCTCATGCTGGTGTCGGTGGGTGTGAGGGCTGTTCTTGATGGGATGATTTGATGATGCGATTGCATGATGATGTATTGATATAGAACTGCTGAGGCAGAACAACTGATGATGGTTTTGCTTATGATTCTGAGTCTGATTCGTGGAAGAGTCAGCGAGTTGGGAAACATGTGAAACATGAATTGAATTTAGCACTCCCTTATGACAGTTGCCTATTCATGGATTAGCAAGAACCTAGGATGAATAATTGGTGAAGAAGTTTAGGATGCTTAGTGAGTTTTTATTGCAGTACATTGAATTTATTTGGCACTTTTACCGTACTGGGAACCCATGGGCCCGGGGTTCTCATTCCGTATATATCTCTTGTTTTTCAGATACAGGTCCAAGTGCTCAGAAGTGAGTTGTGGGTCGTCTGAGAGACGGCGAAGATCTTTATTTTCTCTACTTTGTGTTTTGCTTAGAATCTCTCCACCTTTATTTTGGAAAGGTTATATTATGTATTGAACTTTTTGAATTTGCCTATAGAGGCTCTCATGTGTCCTTCGGGAGAGATTAGGACATACTGTTGTCAACTACTTTCATACTGTACCCTAGCCGACCTAAACTTCGCGGGTCGCGACTAGTGGCTATTTACTTATGTTATATATATCTATCTGTTATCTATCTCTTAATCTCCTATACGCCTTATCCGTATATCATTTTTGGCTTCACGGTTTATCTTTTGTTGTCGAAACGTGAGTGATACGTCTTCGCGATTTTTATTTCTACTCTTTTCAGGCTTCTCGATTAATACTCCTTTCAAAATTACTTATATTTATTTATTAAAAATCCTCCTGAGAGTCGTACCACCGTAATATCATTGACTTATGACTCGAGCATAAGGATTTGAATATTATGGTGTTACAATCGCCGCACCGCCATCCTCGACTGAGATTTCGGCTTCCCTCCTCGGTTCTGGTCACATGCAGAGAAGCTATGGCTATCTCTGCGATTCGATTCGATTCCACCATGAGGGTGTTCTTCTCTTTGTTGTTTCTGTTCCTTTCTCCCCAGGGTTGCTCTGTCTCTCTCTGTCGAGGATGCCTCATTCTCCATGTCGACTTCTCGGTTTTGGATAGCAAATGTTGTCACCGCAGTTCAAGAGGTATATGTGGGCTATAGTTCCATTCGCCCCTGTTCAATCTGTTTCTCGATTCCTTCTCCAGTTTGAATTTCTTTTTTGTGTTAATTGTTGCTGTTTTCTAGATCTATCATTTAATTTTGAGTTGTTTGGTTTGTGATTTAATCATGCTGATTGTTAATTGTTTTTGTAAATCAATGGTTCTCTCCTATGTTTGTGCTGTTGGTGTTTCTGTGAAATAATTTACTTCTTGGGGGGGGGGGGGTTTGCTCATTATAAATTATATAATTACCTTTTTACTGTTGGACTGAAGCTAACTGTAGTGTTTGGTATAGTTGACTGATGAAATTCTCTTTTTGCTTTACTGTGAATTGTCAAATCAACTATATGTGGTAGGTATTTGGTAATTTGCAACAGACCTCTTCCCATATTGTTTTTGCTCTTTTCCCATGAGTATTTGGTAACTTGTGATATCTTCCTAAATGATGTGTGTGGCCATATCAATCTATATATCCCTATTAGTCTATCTCTGTCCTATATGTGAAGCTTACATTGTAATCTTGAGTGTTTGTTAAATTTAGGAGTTTATAACCCCAACTCCTTTGTTTATCTCCTCATCTTAGTTCTGAGTTCTTTTGTTTATATTTTCTACTTTTGGTGTTCTTATCTTTCAAATTTTGGGAATGAATGACCGTGTTGATCTGGTGGACAAAATCACTCCGTGGAGAGAATCATGGAAAGTGCATGTTAAAGTTGTCAAGTTGTGGTACCACAAGAATCCTGCTTTGGATTCTTCTCAAAATCTATTGCATATGGTCTTAATGGATGAGAAGGTGAGTTTTATTTTATGTTAGCATTTCTTTAGGTTGTTGCAGTTTTTAATTTTTTTTAAATAATATCCAGAAGGGAAGGTTGGAAACTGATATGTTTTTGTTGTTTTATTTTTTTAATCAAGTGTTGTTATGCTGTTTGGATACCTAAATAAGTTAATAAATTCAAATATGAAGCATTTTTTTTCAACTGCAGTTACACAAGATCCAGGCCACCATTAGAGATCAGCTAATATCAAAATTTGCCTTGTCTCTAAATGAAGGAATTGTGTACTTGATGACCCACTTTACAGTTGTACCCAACACTGGTTTGAACAGGGTGACAAAACATCGGTTCAGACTTTTGTTCCAATACAACACCTCTGTTGTTTCTGTGGTATGTCCAAGGATACCTCATTCGGGTCTGTGTTTTGCATCATTAGATGAAATTGATCAAATGACAAAGCACCACAGTTTCCTGATTGGTTCGTACAAGTTTCTTGCTCTTCCCTTTTACTATCATAGTATTGTGTTTTAAAATGTGTGGTTTCTGATTCAAATTTGTATATGTTTCAATCTTATTATTAGACTTTGTTGGGATTATTACTGGTGTTCGAAAAGAAAGAGATGTGGCATCATATGGGAAGCTGGTGAAAGCAGTGGTGCTAGAAGTCTTTGCTGATGGGTAATATCTCTCTCACTGTCTCCTATATCAGTAGTTATCTTCTATTAATTCTGTTTTTTTTTCTTCCAGTTTTTATGTTTATAAGAATAAATATATAGTTAGATCCTTTTGATCTTTTGAAACTTATCTGTTCAGGAAAAGGGTACAATGCAATGTGTTTGGAAATGCTTGTGATTTGTTAGAATATGATAAGTTACAAAAATATGCAAGATCTCCCCTGGTTGTCCTCGAGTCTTTTAAAATCAAAGCCATTGAAGGTTAGTTTCACCCATATTCAGCTTATTTTTACTCTAATATTTAGCTGTCTGTTTTCTTACCTTCTAATATGGATATGGTTTGAGGCTAATAAAATAGGATTCTTGCATGCAGGTGGGGTAATCCTACAGAATGTGATAGATGTCTCTAGGTTATTCATTAATCCTGACATTCCTGAGGCCGTTGAGTTCCTAAGCAGGTTAGTTCTGATCAAAATATTAAAAACCTAGAAGCTGCCATGGTTATTTTGTTGGTGTTCATGTATTTGTTTTATGTTATGAAGATTAGTTATTGTATCTTGTGTGTAGATTTAGTGTAGCCAGTTATGGATTCTCAAGCCTTGTGACCAATGACCTTGGATACTTAGTTTCTAAAGTTGATGGTGATTATTTCAATTCCAAAGAGATCAGTAATATTCAAGATCTTCATTCAGATAATGGGGTACTACTTTAGATTGGCAAACTCTTTATTTAATACTTAATCTTGAATTTCTTAAATATCTGTCTTGGGTTTTGTAAGCTGTTTTGTTAATGATTATTGTATAGTATATCATTGTTTTTAAAATTTTACAGGATTCTCATTACTTTGTTATTGGGACAATTAAGGAAGTTATGGATGAACCAGATTGGTGGTACTACACATGTGTGTGTGGTCAAGCTGTTGTTGAGCATGAGGATCTCTACCTTTGTGATGCTTGTGGTTCATGTGTTGAGAATGTTATGGTCAAGTGAGTTCATATGTAACCTTATTTTGGAATAGATTAATTAATAATCTTATGGATTTTTTGTTACTTCTTTGTTATGCGCCACTCTATGTGTTGTTAAGCAGATTTTTTGGTTTTAGTTATGATTCTTGGTTGTTAATTGTGTTAGATATGGAATTCGGGTAAAGATTCAGGATGCTAGGTGTACTGTTTTGTTTGTTTTGCTTGATAATGCGGCAACAAAACTATTTGGAAGAACCTGTTCTGAAGCATTTCTTAGCATAGAAGATGAATTTCCAGTTGATCCTAGTGTGCTTGCAGTATGAACTCTTTCATACCGAACCTCATTTAATCTTTATTCTTTAAATTTTGTGTTCAAGTTTATTGATTTCTTTATATTAAACTCCTAAGGTTTGTCGGTCATATTCTCCAC
The DNA here is from genome assembly GCF_059453495.1 of Arachis ipaensis. Lineage (NCBI taxonomy): Eukaryota > Viridiplantae > Streptophyta > Magnoliopsida > Fabales > Fabaceae > Arachis > Arachis ipaensis. The sequence continues at coordinate 5,639,626 of NC_142442.1, forward strand.
AAATGTTTGATCATGTTGTTGGAGAGGAGAAAGTTTTTAAGGTTGAAATTGATTCTGCAGTTGATCCAGATTACTCCAGTTGCTTTAAAATTGTGAATGTCTTTAGTCATAATCAAGAACCAGTTGCAGTCGATGATTATATCAATGTATGATTCCTCACCTTATCTTACAACATGTTGATGCAATTGTTTTTTTTGAACCAATGGATTCGATGCTTATTTTAACCAACTTATCCCAAGCAATGCTTGATGGTCCCATTTTTCCACCAATCTATGATAGCTACTTGCAGTATGCAACTGGCGAAGATTACAAGACTCAAGTAGTTTGTGATAATGCTATTCAATCAGAAACTATTGAAGATATTATTACTGATCTTATTTCACCGAATCGCTGTTATTCTGATTCTGAGAATGTTTTTTTTTTCCCTCATTTGCAATAAAATCTCTTAAATCATTTTTTTTGTTAGTCTTGTTATATTATAACTTGAAAAATTAGTAAATAATAGTTTTGTAAATTATTTGAAATTTTAAATGCTGTAATCCTTTTTTCTTTGTTGCAGGGTGGTTTTGTTTTTATTCTGGGAACTATATCATCTGTGTTGAAAAATCATAAGTGGTGATTCTCAACTTGTTTATGTGGTTCTCTTGTGTCAACTAATAAAAATATTTTATCATGTGATCTATGTCAGCTTCAATGCATTGATGCTGTCCGAAGGTGTTTTGTTCTTTCATTTTATTCTGTTTTTGTAACTATTTATTATTTCAATGTTAGCTGAAATTTTTTTGTTTTCTCATGATTTGGAAGGTTCTGCTTGAAGGTTGTAGTGTCTCATTCAAATGGGAACAATATTTTTGTTCTTAAAGATCGTGAAGTCATCCAAATAATAAAGACAACATGCTCGAGCTTTTTAGATAATCACCCAGAGTTGAGTCAGGTTGTGATCCAATTGTGGTTTTAATTAGTATATGGATATAGATATAGTAACTTTGTTTCTTTTGCAATTCCTAGAGAAAACATAAATTATTATTGATGTATTTGTTAAGTATTTTGTGTTTTTTTTTCTTTATTTTTGGTTTTTAGGGATCTTATTGCAAAGTTGTTCCATTGAAACTCATTTCAAGTCTTTTGCACAAAAAAGTTGTGTTCATGGTTGATGCTAGGCCTGTGGGTTATGAGATGAATCGTTCTGTGTATATTGTTCAACAAATCTGGGATGATGCCTCTGTTATTAATGTTTTTGAGGCTGCTGCTGAGATGAATGACCATAAGGTTTGTTGTATATTTTTTATAATTTGTTCAATTATTAGTGTTTAAAAATATCAATAGCTAAGTGCATTTAAATTTTATTCAGATTCATGTTCTGGTTGATTCTATGCCTGAAGTTGAGGATGCTTTCAGCCAATGTGGAAGTGATCATGAGGCCGTGGAGGATCTGCATGCTTTTTAGTTTAATGTGTTGACATACTACTTTAAATTATTGTTTGATTTCTGGTACTTAGTGTCTGTTGAATTCTAATATGGATATAATTGTGATAGTTATGTATTTAATGAAAGTACTTTTTAATTACAAGAAAAGAAAATCTTCGTTTATTTGATCAATTTCAAATGAATTGGCTCAATAATTAATTAATTATTACTCTGTTTATAAATATAAGAATAAATTATAATCACCCAAAAAGATATAGATGCTGGTTAATAAATTGCTTTACATTTACATTTTTTAATGTATTTAAGCTAAAGTTAAATTTAATTGTTATTAACAAATATATATTTTGTCTTCATTTAAAAATTTATAACATTTCAAATTGAAATATAAATATGAAAGCTGGTTAACTCCAAATACCGAACTGATTTTGTACAAGAAATCTGGTGTTCATGAAAGGATTTTTTTCTTGACAATGCAGTCAAAAGACAAAATATATTGTAGTTACAAGTCTATTATTTTTTTTTTTAAAAATTATTCTCAACATGCCGTCATGGTAGGGTGTTTTTACATCAGCCGTTTCATTAATCACTAAAGCTATAATACAAAATAATATGTATTTTAAATATTCTTTTATATAACATAAAAACTTCTATCATTATAGTTACATTTAATTAATACTATAATTTTGTTTTAGGAAAAACAAAATTTATTTATATTTTCATATTATACACCTAATATATATTTAATATTGATCGATTTTTTATTAAGATTCTAATATCTCTTTTTTTCATAATTTAGTACATAGATTTTTAACTTTTCTTTCGTATATTATTTATTTTATTTTTAAAGTTCAGTAATTTCTTTTGTTGTACATATATGTTAATTTTAATATTTTTATAGTATTTTATTTTTTTTATACTTCAACCTAATGTCTAAAATTTATAAAAGAATTTAAAATTAAAATACATTTATATTTAAAGAATTATTTGTATTTTTTTCCCTGTCAATTTATTAAAAAAATAATTAAACTTTAAATTTATTGGTGTACTCTTTTCATGTTCATCTAAAATATCGTATATAATGTTTATTGAATTGGTGTGTAAATTTATTTTTCAATGGTATTTGAATGGAAAAAAAATATAATCTTATTTTAATAGAAGATTCATAATATATTTTGAAAACAGAATAATAAATTTTAAATTTTTTTTATGATAATATATAAATCTAATTTAACATACATATATATACAATTTTAGTTAGTTTGCTTAGTGAGGTGAACGTCATATCATTATCATATGGTAGCGGTGTCAGTGGCGTGGTCGTCATGGTAGGGTGTTTTTGCATCAGCCGTCTCATCAATCACTAAAGCTATAACACAAAATAATATATATTTTAAATATTCTTTTATATAACATAAAAACTTTTAGCATTGTATTTACATTTAATTAATACTATAATTTTGTTTTAGGCAAAAGAAAATTTATTTAAATTTTCATATTATACACCTTATATATATATATTTAAAATTGATTTTTTATTAAGATTCTAATATCTCTTTTTTTCATAATTTAGTACATAAATTTTCAACTTTTCTTTCATATATTGTTTATTTTATTTTTAAAGACCAGTAATTTATTTTGTTCTACAGATATGTTAATTTTAATATTTTTATAGTATTTTATTTTTGTTTTACACTTGAAGCTAATATCTGAAATTTATAAAAGAATTTAAAACATAAAAAAAATGGTCCCTCTAATGGAATGGAACATCAACAGTCATCTTCCTCATAAGTTTCTCCTTCGTTACCGAGTCCTCGGCCCTACGTTTCTCTTTCCTGCTTCTGCTGGCTGTTAGCATTCTCCCGTTCCTGCATCTTTTTTTCTTTGTGGTTGGTGTGACCCCGATTCGTCTCTCACCATCCTCAACCAGTTTCCTTTATCCCCATACGGTTCGTGTTTATGGATCGTTTCTTGGATTATCTGATCTCTCTCTGTCGGAAAAATGTGCATCAATGTTACCCACTTCCGTCGACATTTTCGGTCTTAAAGATCCGGTCGGAACAGTGTTCCTATCATCATCGTGTTTTCTTTGATTTGTTTCCTTTTGTTAAAAATATCATTCTAATTTACTAATTTTTATACTCTAATCTCTTGGTAGACGAAGATGTATGAGAAATCAATCTAGAATGGAGCTGGTTCTGGGTCTGAACTTGCAACCGGGTTCCACTGAAAATCGAGAGTGGGTTTGGAAATTTGGAAGAAAGCTAAGTTACATAATTTTTCTTCTGAGCTATTTGTGTAGAAACTATGTTCAATTGTGATGAGTTTTTTTAATTCTTCTTACCAGCTGTTTTGGGTCAATTGTTTTCTTTGTGAGTGCTTTGAGGTAGTGATTGAGAGAAGGGATTCAAGTGGGAAGCATGCAAGGGAGTATACTGTTTATATAGGGGGTGTTGGTTCAGTATACTTGTTTACATTTGTAGGGTTTTTTGCGTGTTTGGTCCCAGGAAAATGATGTGCTTAAAATCTATGCTCATAAGAATCAAACTAGGATGTCAACATTTCTTCAATTGAAATATCTCCAAGCGCTGTTGTTGTTGGGAACTCTACTATATTTAAAATATAACAATTTGAAAAAGGGATATTGTTTTTTATGTTCATTTCTGTTTCAGGTTTAAAACGAAATTATTGACCACAAAACAAGTGATTTGTTGATTTTCAATTAGTCTCGGTTGGTTTGACATTGATCTTTTTTTTTTGCTGTAATTTGTACTTTCTTTTTCAGCTCTCTTGGAGTTTCAGCTGAACTCTTAGGTATCATTGATAAAAGTTTGTAGCTTTTATTTTATTTTTATTTGGGTGAATCTTCCTCATGTGTTCTATCTCACTACTCATATTGGTGGGGAACAGTATATCTACATAGTCAAAGATATCATGAATCAATAGGTATGGTTGGTTTATAGATAATAGATAGATAGATAGATGTATCTAGATTTATATATAGGTTGATATTACATAGCTATATATAAAGCTATGAGTATATGTTATTTAATTAGGTATGGGCACATTGAAAGTCATCTGTCAATCAATCAATCAATCTATGCAAGGACTTCAACATAAACGTGTTCTACAAGCTTTGCATTACAGGGTTGCCCGTTTCTCTACTATAAGTAGTGATGAGGTGATGGAGTATTGTGCTGATCTCTCAGAAGCTATCATTTGTTCCTTACTTGGTTCTCTTCTTTTGCATTCCTTTTCATTGAGATAAGACTCAGATCCAACACAGTTTTTTCTTGCCAAGCTTTTGCTTTCTGTTTTTATCATCTACATTCTTTCATCTCTGCTATTTTTATAAGATGAGTCTTGCTATTGATGCTATTAGAAAAATCTCTCCATGGAAGGAAAGTTGGACTATTGAGGCTAAGATCTTGACCATTTGGGAAGATGCTACGATTGTTAATGAAAATATCCAGAAACTCTTACACATGGTCTTGATGGATAAGCAGGTGAATATGTGTGTTTGTGTGTCTCTGTGTGTGTATGCCCGCCTATGTTCTATCAAAACTCATTTTTTAGTTAACTAAATTCTGTTTTTTAAAATTCTATATGTGATAATTTTTAGCATGTAATGTCTCATGGTATAATATTATAAAGGCTAAGGTGTTTTTTTTTCCTTGTTTTTTTTAAGCACCACAAAATCCAAGCAACTATTGAGGATGATTTGATTTCAACTTTTATTGATCGGTTAAAAGAAGGAGAAGTATTCATTATTTCCAACTTCAAAGTGATACCCAATCTTGGATTGGTCAGGGTTACAAGACATCATTTTCGCATCCTTTTCAAGTGTAGTACCTCTGTTGTTGCCTGCTTCAAGTACAGTCATACCCAACCCTGGTTTAAGTGTAACTTCTATGGACCAGATTCTTCAGAAGTGCATTGATTATGAGTACTTAATAGGTAAATTTCAATTTTTGAAATATAAACCATTATAAAGGTGTGTTAAATTGAAATTAATAGAAAATCAACCAAATGTCTCATGGTATTCTATCTGAGGGTTTAATCTTGTCTTCTATAATTTGAGTAAACATATTTTATTGGGGTGCTTTGTGGATTGAAAAAGAGAAGGGATGTTGAGTGTAATGGAAAGATATTGAAAGTTCTGACTCTTGAAGTTTTTGCTGATGGGTAAGCATTGTGTTTCTGTTTCTCATCCTTTTTTGAAATAACCTTGTGTTTGTTTTTCTTCTTTTTTTTTACTGCTCTTGAATTAGTCTATTCTTGTCCATCCTTTCTTATAATGATTACCCAGGAAGAAAATCTCCTGCAATTTTGTTGGTGATTGTCCTGCTCTTTTAGACATGAATACTTTGAAAAGGTACCAGAGACCACCTGTTGTAATTCTGCAATCTTTCAAGATCAAAGTCAATGGAGGTGAAGAGTTGTCCATGTTGCACATGTTTCAGTTTTGATTTGTTTAAATATTTTTTTTATACCAATGAATACTTTCTTTAAGAATTAATTTCTTCTTATTGTCTTTTGTGATTTGTAGATAAAGTCAGTCTCCAAAATGTCATCAATATTTCCCGAGTTTTGATCAACCCTGATATGCAGGAAACTGTGAATTTTCTGAATCAGTTAGTTTTATTCAGTTCTCTTTAAGTTTTGCCTCTCGAAACTTGAAATTTGTGCCTCCCTCTCTATCACTCACTCTCTCTCTATCTCTTTCTGTTTTTTCTCTTTCTCTTTGTAACTCTCTATAACTTTGTTCTTGAAATTCTTTAATCCTAATATTAATTTTTTTTATCCGTTTTAAATAGATATGGTATTGGGAGCCACCATTTCAGTAGACTCTGTAGTAATGAGGTTGGGGATTTGGTATGTGTAATGGATGATGAATCTTTTGATTGGAAGCTAATACGCACTATTGATAATCTTAAGGCCAACAATGAGGTGCGCACTATTAGTTTTTTAACATGTTTTAGTGGTATGTAAGACATACTCATGTTAATTGATTTTTGATAAAATTGTAGACATCCCTTGCTGATTCAATTCAGAATTTTATTTTTCTTATAGGATGGACAATACTTTGTGGTTGGAAAAATTAAGGAGATTGTTGAAGATCCGGAGTGGTGGTTTTTTCTTATGTTTGCGGTCATCCTATTGTAGGTGATGACAATGTGTTCTATTGTCAGCTATGCAGCAGAGAGATTCAGCATTTTATGATAAGGTAAATCTAGGTTATGATTTACAAATTTACTTTCATGTTTTCTGATTCAATGATATAAGTTGCCTTCATGTATCAGCCTCTTCTAGGACTGAAAAATAGGTGAATCTCATATTTACTTTCTTTATTATAGTTACAGAATTAAGATACTTGTTGAAGACGGTACTTCTTGTGGAATGTTTGTCTTGTTAGACAGCCCAGCCACTAAGCTATTAGGGAGAACGTGTTCTGATATTTTTTTGTTGTTAGAAGATGAAATCGATGTATAGTTTATTCACTTATATTTTATTGCTGTATACTCTATGGATAAGTATCTCTTATACTTTATTTTTGTCCAATAATTAGTGATCACTTTTCAATATCTATGACAGAAAATTGAGCACCGATACTGTCCACAGTTTTTTCATAAACTGCTTGGCAAAGAAATTATTTTCAAAGTTCAAGCAAAGAGGATTAGTGCTCATGGTTATTGTGGTACCTTTAAAGTCATCAATGTCATTAGTGATGCACGATTTTTCAACAAACTTCAGGCTGATCAGTGCATCAAGGTTAGTGCATCAAGGTTATTGCTCTTTCTTTATGTTAGATATGGATATGGATGAATTGGAGGAATCTTTTTTATATATAGTTTGTCGATCCCGATTTTCTAATTATTTGGCTGTTGTTTAAATTGGTTTCCTTTACATGCCAAGATGGTTTTGCCTCATACTTTATAAAATTGGTTGCCTTTAATGATTAATGTTTTCTTTCCAAATTTTAAGGATGTTAGTTCTGATTCGGCCATTAGCCCAATATTTGAAGACTTTTCTCGGTATGGACAGCTTAGATGTTATGAGAACCAGGTCATATCTGGTGTTCGAATACAGCTGCATAGCATTAAAGAGATTCTTGCTGACATTCTTTGTGCTAAGATGTATTCTTCTGCATCAAGAAATGTTAGTATTTTTTTTTAACATCTGAACTGTGTTTCAACATGTGTGGTATGATAAGAAATGTATCATAATATACCAATTATTATTTTTCTCCAAGATCATATTTGTATTTTGATCGGTGAGATTATTGATGTTCTGAAACATCAGAAGTGGTGGTACTACTGTTGTCTGTGTAATGCACCTGTTTCTCATGTTGGGAATGTATTTTATTGTCATCTGTGTAGAGTTGAGTGTGTTGATGCCATAAGAAGGTATCTATTCTTTCTCTGGGAGTTGTTGGTACTAGTTTTCTTTTTGCTTTATTGAATATTCTGCACATGTTTCCCAATGTATATATTTTTTATTTTTTTTACATTATTTAGGTATCGGATCAAAAGTTTTGTTTCCCACTCAAATGGCAGCAATATTTTCATACTTGAGGATGATGAGGTGATGCAAATAGTCAAAAAGAGTTGTTCAGACTTTTTGATAGATGAAAAGAAAAACTCCCAGGTAATCATTTTGGTTTTCATTTAATTTAGTTGTGCTTCTTTTCAGTTTAGTATTTATGGTTTAGGTATGTGAAGTTTGCTAATGTCCCTTCTCTTTTTCCTTTTTTTTTTCTTAGTCAACCGATGAATACACTCTTCCGAATGGGATAATTTCTCAGTTGATGAACAAGAAAATTCTGTTCATAGTGGATCCTAGACCTGTTGGATATGAATTGAACACATCTCTTCATGTTGTTCGTGCAGTATGTGATGATCTTGAAATTGTGAAGTTTTTGGAGGACTCTAGCAATGATAATGAACAGCAGGTCATAAGATTGTTAAGTGAATCTGATGTTGAGTTAGTGAGATTTTTTTCTAATCAGGTCAACCTGATTTTGGTATATTGTTCTGTGTGTTTTCATGTGTCATGTGTTAATGGTTTCTGATGTTATTCCTTTGTTGTTCAATTTAGAAATTTCATCTGGATCCCTTTGTTCCTCATTTTCCTTTCGAATTTAAGAATCCAGTTCAGTTTCACTCCAATGCAAGCATTCAGTGTTCATCGAGCTCAAGTGCTACAGTGGGTCAGGCTTCACCCATTTCTGTTCTCAACTGGAATTGTTGGGTATTTGTTGATCTAATTCACTTTGATTTTTTATCTCTTTTTAAACTATGTGAACAGTGATAGATACATTCCTATATATGTATTGCTTAAATTCTTTTACTTTATTTGTTTAATTTTTGTTTTATTATTACTCTTCAAAGTTTCATCCTACCTGGTTTGTTTCTCATCTTGTTTTATTTTATTTGTTTATTTATTTTTTTTGTGGTTTCTTCATTCGATGTTCTTATATTTTGTTGTGTTATTTGTAGAATGTTAACCATGATTTTCATGCAAGAATCTCATCCTCACAAGGTTTGAATTTATTTGGGAGTCATCAGCCTCTCACTATTAGGGAAGAGCTTCGGAGTGTTTTTGGACAATGTGAAAATACTGCCGAGGCTGTTGAAAGGATGGATGAGTGTAGTGGCTAATCATTTGTTACATTAGAATATATATATATATATATATATAGATATCTATAATATAATTCCAACTCTTTGAAGAATTGTCAGAACTTTGTTTAGTTGTGTTAAGTAGTTGAAAAATTGGTAAAATCTGTTGTCAATATATCTATTTTGGTATGTAATATCAAGACATTTCTGGAGTTGTCATGTTTATAAAACTTATTGTTCTATTTGATATATTTAAATTTCTATGTGTTGTTATGTTTCTTTGTGTTGTTGAATAAACCATGGTTATTATGTATAGACATCTGCCTTGTTTGGTATATATATATATATATAAGATATATTTTTTTTCTCCTTATAAGTTATTTAAATGTATGCAAGAATAAAAATAATGAACCCCAAAATTAATGAAAAAATGTATTTCTTTTCAATCGTGTTGTAATTTGTGCTTATTCCTATTTTCCTTTTGGATACAAAGAAATCCTTTCTTTTTTTTCTATTAATAGAATCAAAATTAAAACATTCTTAATAACTATTATTCTTATATAAATTATTTTGATGAGTTTTAAAAAAGAAATATATCTATATATAAATCGTGTGTGTCTTTCTGTTCTTGTTATTGTGGCATATTCTTTTTATGATTTGTTTCTTCCCTTTCTTATTGAAAAAAAATATATTTCTGTTTTTTTTGGTGACTCCTTTTAAAATTTTTTTGGTGACTAAATATATTTCTGCTTAATACATCTATAAATAATTAGTGAAAAAAATATTACTTTATGCATTTATAAAGAACAAAAAAAATATAAATATATATATATATATATATATATATATATATTAAAAAAATATGAATCAAACATATGTTAAACAAAATAGAGATAGAATAAAAAAAATAAAAAAATTAAAATAATGGAGAAGAAATAGAATACAAAATTATCACTACACTAAAATAAAAAAATAGAATACAACAATTATTCAATATGTCAATAAATGGTATAACATATTTTCTAAGATAATAAAAGATAATAAAATATTCAAACAATTATTAGTTACTAAAAAAACAGAAAAAAGAAGTCCAACAGAGATGTAGTTTACTATTACATATTACCTTAAAAACACATAACGTCAAGATACCTACTGATAGCAAAACAAAATATATACAATATATATAAATTGGTTCATTAAACAAAAAATAAAATATGTCCAAGACAACTTAACATATAATTCAAAATATCCATCAAATAGAGTTATACATAAGAGGCCTAACGTTGCTGAATCGATAACTCTATTTTGCGGTTAGCTATCGAGCCGAGTTTCAAGGTAATCATATCACCCTCTTTTAAATTGTATACTCTACAACATTCATTCCATCCGACCCCAAATTTCCATTCTCCACCTCTTCCTCCACTTTTCAGTAAGTGGAAAAAGAACACATTCTTCTCTATATTGGAATCTGGACCGGTGATCGTCCAAATCGAGCCATCTCCAGATAGTTTAAGATACGCAGCAAATTTTGAAGCCAAATACGGCAACAAAAAATTCATAGTCAACATAAACATAATATTTTCATACACAATGAATAACAGATTTAGGAAGAACATCTAATAAGCTTGCAAGAAAAAAAATAAAAGAAATCACTCTTTTGAGATGAAGTTACCAATCTAGATTGACCCAGATTCGAAGTCGTGATGATCTTTTCATAATAAACCGTGGAGGAGAGGCGCCACCTGGGAGTGGAACCGGCGTGAAACGCAGAGAGATGGCCATGTCGGTGATGAAACTACGGCTATCTATTGTTTGATAGATTTCCAGCCTTCTTAAATTTCATCAAGTTAAAAAGGTTAAATGACTTTTTAATTTCTTAAAAAAAATTCATGGGATATATATTACTAAATTTACATTTTATTGTTTCACATTTTTTTTTATAAGTCTTTGTTCTTTTTTTTCCTTTTACTTCTTTCTTTTAATTTTTTTTAGTCAAATATATGTTATACAAAATAGAGATAGAATAAAAAAAATAAAAAATTCAAACAAAGAAGAAGAAGGAAAAATAGAAAGAATATTTATAAAAAAAAATAAAAAAAATTATTTGGAACAGTAAAATGTAAATTTAGTAATATACATCCGATCAATTTTTTTTATATCTTAAAAAATGATTTAAATTTTTTTATTTGGTGAAATCTAAAAAATGTGAAAAGTTTCTATGTGAACAATTTTGTTTCTATTCCACTATGCAAATTTTTTTACTCACATATAATCTTTTCATACTCAATTACTCATATTAATGGATTACATGCTCATATATAATCTTTTCATCCTTATTAAATTTTATCAAGTTAAAAAGGTTAAATGATTTTTGAATTTATTAAAAAAAATTAATAGGATGTATATTACTAAATTTACACTTTACTGTTTCACATAGTTTTTTTTTTAATTCTTTTTAAATAAATCTTTCTTCTTTTTTTTCTCTTCTTCTTCTTTGTTTTTATTTTTTTTTCTATAACTATTTTCTTTAACATATATTTGACTCATTATTTTTTTAGTTTGTATGCATTTTGTTATATTTTTTTTTTGTTATTTATAAACGGATAGATTTATATTAGATGCATATTCCCTTTTTTTTTGTTGTTTAACGTATTTTCATTTTTTGACACCGTGACGCTTTGCCTGCTCCACACTCTTCGGCCAGGGGATCAGTCTCGAGCTTCAATGGAGCTACCTCAATGTCACCGTGACTTCATGCTCTTTCTCTCTCTGTATCAAAAGCCTAGCCTTTCTCTCTCTGTGAATCTTTTATTATTCCCCTTCTTTCATGTATGGGTTTTTATTTTCTTTGCAAATCTATGGTTGATTTTCTCGCGTTCTGCATTGGGCTCGATTTTGGCAGCTTGTCCAATCGTTTGTGTATGCTATCGTGAAATTGGTCACTGATTTTTAGATGCAATTGAACCGTGCCTTCGATCTTCTGCGTTTTGGGGCTAAAATTGAGATTTACGAATGATTTTAGGTTATCGTCGCCGTTCATCCCTCTTAGCCATTTTCCAGTCGAGCCTCATATCCAAGATCTCCTATCAATCAATCAGGTGTGTTCAATCCTATTTTGCTCTTCATCGTATGCCTTTATCTTCATTGTGTACTTTCTTCTCATCAATTTTGCTTACTGTTTCAGGGTTTTGCTCAGATTCAATTTTCTAGGGTTTGAGAAATTTAAAATTGTACAAAAGATGATCTTTTTTGTATCTGTTCCATGTTTAACTCAGATTGTATTGTATAGGATTTTTGAAATTTATAATTGTGCAATTTGTCATCATGTTTGGTATCTCTTCGATGGTTAGGCGAGATTTTATCCTGTAGGGTTTGTGAAAATCCTTATTTTGCAAGTTCAGATCCTTTTTGGTATCTCTTCCACTTTTATTCCAGATGTTTTTGTGCAGGGTTTCTGAAATTTTTTATTTCGAAATTGTGTATGTGACTTGGTTTGTGTGTAGGTTCATGTTGTTGGTTCCATTCTTTCTCAGTTGTTGTTAATGTTGAGTATGGTCTATGAATCTGTTTCACCTTCTTTATTTCCATATTTAGAATTTTATCTGATTATCAATTCTATTGGTACTTATGTGATTGACAGATTTTTATTAATGTTTGTGTAATTTTTTCCCCAGTTTATATATATACTTTTTTTTTTCAATCCATTTGCTGTTTCCAATGTATGCCTACCTAAGATATTTACCAACTCTGAATGGCATGAGTACAATGATTTTTTGGGGTACTTGATGACTGCCTTCCCTATGGGAAAATGACATGGGGGTGCACTATAGCAGGTATGGTTTCATTTGGTTCTTATCTGTTGATTTCTTGAAAGTTTCAGTTGTTCTTGCTGTTTTTGTGTTTGTTAAGGTTTAGCCCGTCTCATTATTTGTGTCTATGGCGTTGAATGGAGATGGATATGGACTCATATTTTGTTTTGCCTGCATTTCCATAGCTAATTTCAATTCAAAAAGATCACCCTCTTTGATACAAGTAGAACTAATTGTGATGCATATGTGTGCTTCATTTAATTATAACCAAAGTAGAACCCTTAAATCCTATATATCAACTGATGAATCTATTTTTAATCTTTTACTTTCTATATATTCAAGAAATTCATTTAGTCTTTATATTGTTTTCTGTATTCAGGATCATGTTCTTTCGTTTTATGTTTGATTTCAAATTTTCTGAAGCACTCTCATAATTATATTGAGAGTACACCCATTGAATACAATATTCAAATTTCATTAATCTGTTTGTATTTTTTTTATTTTCTGTATATTCAACAAATCTATCAAGTTTAGATCAAGTGGTTTGGTGATTACATATGGGCTATGTGAATCATGATGAGGGAATGGATTTTCTACCTAATCTGTTCTATTTGTTGTTTTGTGATTAACAAGAATTGATGTGTATCTTGCTATTTGTTCCTTTATATAGTTTGATTTGATTGTAGATGAATTCATTCCCAATTTCGTTCTCTCCTATTCAACTTTTGCATACCAATTTCCATTTTGATTCAGTAATCTATTTGGATTTTTTGGGCTGAATCTAGCAATTTTTAATTTTATTTCCATTTTGATTCTAATTTCTTTTTTTTGGGCTGGATTTATTAGTAGATTATAACGTGATGTGTAATGAGTAGCTATTTTCATCTCTTTAAATTTTATTTTCTTCCATTATCATGCCCTATATGCTTATTCTTTAATTTATTATTTATTCGTGTGGTTATGAATTAAATTTTGTTTTTTCTTTTTAATCCAATTTCAATTTATGCTCTTTTAGTCCTTTCAAAAATATGAATGTTGCATTTATTTTAATCGAATGTTATATTTACTTGGTTTTGTTTTCCAATAATATGGGTTTAGATGAATTTTCTAAGCAAAACTTTCTGATTTATTTGTGAATTGGCTTCTCGAAAATTATGCTCTTGCTGGATCGATTACCTATTAGTGTGACTTTAACATTTGTGGGACTTTGTTCATTTTGTAGCATCATATATTTTAAAGTGTGATCCTTATTGTTTTCATTTCCCATTATTTGCAGATTGCATCATATAAAATTCATTTTTTCATGGGTATTGAAGTTTCATCCTGGTTTTACTTATGTGGTGGGGAAAGATTCCTAGCATTTTACCTTTGCTTTCATACTCTGGTTACAAGTTGGTAACATGGTACTGAGATAGACATGTCTTGTGAAAGATTCCTAGGATGTTATGTTTGCTTTGATAAGGTTTGTTCATAAGTAAAGAAACGTCTGATTCTTCGTGATTTGGGTAATAATTTTTAACTAAAATACTTTTCATTGTGGTCTACAGATTTTATTTGAATCATTAAGAAGTGAGTGTTGATTTTTTCAACCTAAAATTATGGTGAATATTAGTTGGTTCTAATTATCTTTGAGGTCATTAAAATTTGATAAAAAACTGTTAATCTTATTCCATTCAAGATTATATCAAAGCAATATCTAATTAAAAAAGAGAGAGGTTGAGAATAGAAAAGCTCAGTTTTCTATTAGTTGAAATCAAGATTATTAATTAAGTATTATTAAAAAAATTTTAATACCAAAATTAGTAACAATAATAATTTTTTTTTTACACATATATCGTATATTCTTACAGAGCAGTCTGCTATTAGTTCAAGGTTGAGGCATGATTAACTTTTTTAGGACAGTTTTACATCAATAGAAGAATATATGTTCAAAAGTGAAGAAAAAACTGATTGTTGGTTTTAGTCATAATTTTTAAGTAAAATATTTTTTATTCTGATCTATAAATTCCATTTGAATCATTAAAAACTGTATATTAATTTTTCATACTATAATTATGGTAAATATTGGTTGGTTGTAATTTTCTTTGAGTTAATTGAAATTTTATAAAAATGTCTTATTGTTATTCTACTACAACATTATATAAAAAAAAAATTCTAATTAAAAAGAGATTAGAAGTTGAGAATAAAAAAGGTCATTTTGTTATTACTTGAACTGAAGATCATTATCATTAATTAAGTCCAATTAAAAACACTTTTAGTGCCAAATTGGTTAAGAATATTCAGCTTTTAGTTTTAACATCTATGATATTTGTTCGGTAAATCGGGTACCGTACGGTTCGGGTTAGGACCCTGAGGACAACGCTTCGGATGGTGGAGGAGCTCGTCTGGTCGTGGTTTCCTGGTTCCGGGTGAGCGAGGTCCCGAGCACTTCTGATGGAGAAGGGGGGTGCCACCTGCAAAGACACTCCGACGTCCTTGTCAGAATATGTGCAGGCGGAGAGGAAATGATGTGTGAATGTGACGTACCTTGGGGGGAGAGCCAGTCTCCCCCTTATATACATGTCAGTAGTGGGCCCTTCCAATGGGCAGGCCCATACCCTCAAAGGTGTTGTCCCACGGCTGTGTGCGAGCCGTACGGGACGCGTGTCCGGGTCGGGTGGAGGACGCACCACTGGGCCGGCGAGAACTCGGGTCGGGTTGACCCGCGCGAGTTTTGGGCCAGGCCGTAACAGTGCCCCCGACGCGTCAGCGATGGCCGTGGAGGCCACCGGTGGCGCGTGATGTTTACACTCGTGCGTTGTCGTTGGGTCGGCTGATCGTGGGAGGGACGCGTCTCTTGTGCGCGTGTCTCTTGATCTGCTGTGGCATCTGTTTGCCGTTTCGTTCTCCGCGCTGGGCATTTAATGCTCATAATGATTTGAAAAAATCCGTGCGCAAAGACTATCTTGCCCCTGCTTCCTTTCGCGCTTTTGGGGGTGGTTTTTAAACAGTTTTCTCCCTATCCACCTCCCACTCTTATCATTTCCAACTTCTTCTCTCCCTAACATCCAAAGCTTCCTGCGCGAACTCCTTTCTGCTTCAACTTCCAGCCCAGATCTCCTTCATCGTTCCAGGTAATCTTCTGATTTCTCTCTTCTGGTATCAGCGTTATGCTCTGTTGTTGTGTGATTTGTTGTTTGCATCTACTGCATGGCTGGTTTTATTTTTGTTGAGAGGTTTTTGTAGTGTTGGGATAGGTGAGTTAGGGAAGGGGTACCATTCCAGGATAGGCCTTTTTGGGTGGTTTGTGAGGTAGGTGTAGTTTCTAGTCGTATATGGTTATGATTGAGTTGAAAAGGTATAGTTTCTGAGTATTTTTTGGGCTCCCGACCTCATAGACTAACGGAGTGGTACCCCGCTGTAGGTATGCCTCGCGTTGTCTCCCGGTCTTCCGGATCTGCTGCGGCTTACGACCCGTATGCTTGGGTGACTGATGATATAAGGAGTTCACCCAACCAGATGGACTTGGGGGAGCTGACGGAGTTCCGGCAAGCCGGCTACTTGTGTGGAGGTACTGATGAGGAGGCCAACTATGAGGCCATTGTCCCGCTTCCTCATGAGCGTATTTATGAGCTCAATTTTCATTCTCCCCGCGTCCCCGATTGGATCTGGTTTTATAAATCCATGTTCACACAAGTTGGTGTTCGGATACCGTTCTCCGATTTTCAAATGGCGCTGCTGAGCCGGATATCCGTCCCCCCGTCTCAACTTCATCCGAACAGCTGGGCTTCGATCCGCTGCTTCGAGATGGTCTGCGAGTACTTAGAGCTACCGGCGTCGGTGGACGTTTTTCTCTTTTATTTCAACCTTACCAACCCCTCCAAACAGGGAAAAGCAAGAAAGGGGTTTCTTTCTTTCCGTGCTGCCCAGGGTAGGAAGATTTTTAGCCTTTTTGAGGATTCCTACCATGGTTTTAAGGATAAGTATTTCAAGGTTCGTCCCGTCAAGGGTCGTCACCCCTTCTGGTTGTCGTTAGAGGGGGAGCGCCTTATCCAGACTTACTGGAGCTTCGGCGCGGGGTCGAATCCTTTTGTGAAAGTATCGTACAAGAGGTTGTCGGCTGTAGATAAGAAGATAGCGAACGTCCTTCTTGCTATCTTTGAAAAGAATCCTGTGAACCCTCACCTTCTTATGGGTGAACGGGAGGCCGGTCGAAGCTATATTCGTGAGTTGCTTTTCTTTGTTTGTCTATGTTTCTTTGTCGTTGTTTTTCTTATTTCCGGTTTGGCGACTAACGTTCTTGTTGCTTATTCGCAGTGGAAATGTCTGCCACCGTGACCGGCCTCGAGAATCTGATGAAGACCTTTTTTGAGGCTAGTGATGATGAGAATGCCGAAGAGAAGGACGCCGGCAAGTCGGAGGGTCCGTCAGGGGAAAAGGAGGACCAGGCTTCCCCTGCCCAGGATACCGAGACGTCGGGAAAGCAGGGCTTAGGGAGTCAGGCTTCCCCTGCCCATGAGGAGGGTCCTGCTGACGGGAAGGCGACCCTCTCTCCTCATCCGGATAGCGACGTGGAGCTTATCCACACTCCTAAGAAACGAAAGATGTCTTCCAGCCCGGAGGGGGTCCTAACCGTAATGGAGAGGAATTTTGATGCTTCCAAGTTCATTGACTCCCAGCTGATACCCGGGACAGAAGAGCATTTTCATGCAACCGAGCTGTCCGGGCAGGCGAGGTGGATGTATCGCACCTTGCTTCGTGGGGCCGTGATAGCTCGGAAGGCCGAGTTTGAGCTATCTGGTATGGAGGCGCTTCGGAGGAAGCTTGAGTCTTCTGTTAAGGCGAATAATGACTTTAAGGCTCAAGTTGAGCTCCTCCAGGGTCAGCTGTCCGAGATGGGGGGAAAGCTTAATGCTGCTGAGGAGAAGTCGTCGTTTGTTGCGGAGAGGCTGAAGGCGTCCGATGAGACCGTGGCTCGGCTTCTTGAGCGTGAGATGACATTGGAAAATCAACTGAACGCCGCTCAGGGTCGAGTTGTTGCTTTGGAAAAGGAGCGGGAGCAGGCCATCTCGGAGGCGAAAGCCGCTAAGGCAGAGGCCGTTGATCTTAAGAAGAAGCTTAAGGTGGCCAAGGAGCAAGGGAAGAATGCCATCTTGATGACTGAAGATGCCCTGAAGGCCCAGCTGAAGATTGCTGCTCCTGATTTCGAGACGTCGTCAATTGGTGTTTTCAAGACTATCCAGGATGGGAAAATTGTCGATATGCCGAGGAAGTGAAGTCTCGTAACTTAGGATATTTTGTAATGCATTTGTTGAACAACATGTTGATACTTTGTCGTTTTGTTTGCCTTTTGTTTGCCTTGAACAATTTTACTTGTCCGTTCCGTATTTTGACGCTTTATAAGTTATCGTCGTTTGATTGCTATGATTTTTGCTTGTTTCATTAGTTTGTCGTGTTGTCGTTTTCGTGTTACCGTTTATTCTGGGCGGGCTTATGTCTTGTGCCCGTCTTGCCGTTTTCGCATTTGGTAGCAGTTCGGACCGATTCGGTCGCGTAGTCGTCGAATTGGTTGAGGCCTATGAGCCGTCTGGCTCCCGGGGTGATCAGTCCCGGGGTGCCGTTTTAGATTTTGGTTACGAGGAACAGATATCAAGTAAGAAAGTTTTAACAAGTAAAAAATTTGAACAAGTGAAAATTACTCGTCAGTTGGGTAAGTATTTGACAAAGTAAGTAAACAAGTTGAATTAACATGTGGATGGGGCGAATACTAACTATCTGGCTAGGCTCCCTGGTCGGTGAGCCGGTGGGTCAGGAGTAGAACCTCTTTAGGTTACTTGCGTTCCATGTTCTGGGTATTTCCTTGCCGTCAAGTTTTTCGAGTTTGTAAGCGCCCTTGCCGAGTACCTCCCTTACCCTGTAGGGGCCTTCCCAATTTACCGCCAGCTTGCCTTCTCCTGGGGTCGGGACGCCGATGTCGTTGCGTCGCAGGACGAGGTCCCCTTCTTCGAAGTCTCGTTTGAGGACTTTTGCGTTGTAACGCAGGGCTATTCTTTGTTTCAGCGCTGTTTCTGTTAGGTGAGCCATCTCCCTTGTTTCTTCGATCAGGTCTTTCTCAACCGCTTCGCTCATGCCCGCGAGGAGTAGTCGGGGGCTTGGTTCGCCGATTTCGACTGGTATTACCGCGTCGACCCCATAGGTTAGGCGAAAGGGGGTTTCCCCCGTGGCGCTTTGCTCGGTTGTCCGGTAGGACCATAAGACGGAGGGGAGTTCGTCGGCCCAGTTTCCCTTCTTACTGTCTAGGCGCTTCTTTAGACCAAGAAGGATGACTTTGTTTGCGGCCTCTACCTGCCCGTTTGTTTGGGGGTGTTCTACTGAGGAGAACTTTTGCTTTATCCCCAGGCCAGAAAGGAATTCCATGAACTTCCTGTCGGTGAACTGGGTCCCATTGTCCGAGATAACGACCTCTGGGATGCCGAAACGGGTTATCACTTGCCTCCACATGAACTTCCGGCAGTTGGAGGACGATATCGTGGCTAGTGGTTCAGCCTCTACCCATTTGGTATAGTAGTCAATGGCTACAATGAGGTATTTGACTTGTCCTGGGCCGACCGGGAAGGGTCCCAGGAGGTCGACTCCCCATTGTGAAAAAGGACGTGTAGTCGTTAGCGAGCTTAGCTCGGAGGCTGGTGCCTTGTGGAAGTTGGCGTTTTGTTGACACTTTGTGCATTTTGTGACAAATTCCTTCGAGTCCTTCATCATTGTTGGCCAGTAGTATCCTGCTCGGATGAGCTTCCTTGCTAGGGCTTTGCCCCCGATGTGATGTCCGCAACACCCTTCGTGGACTTCTCTAAGCACGTAGTCCGTTTGGTCGGGGTGCAAACACTTCAATAGGGGTTGGCTGAGCCCCTTTTTGAATAGTTATCCCTATATGATTGCGTACCTGGCCGCCTCCCTTCTTAAAGCTTTGGCCGCCTTCTCATCTTCAGGTAACTTGCCGAGTTCCAGGAAGTTGGTAATGGGATCCAGCCATGAGGGGCTCGACTCCGTCAGGTGGAGGGCGACCGTTGGTTCCTTCACCATGCCCTGGATGAGCGACCGGTTACCCGATCCTGGCTTTGTGCTCGCAAGCTTCGACAAAACGTCTGCTCGTGTGTTCTTTTCTCTTGGAACGTGCTGGATAATGACCTCCTGGAACTGGCTTGTCATTTGCTTAACCTTTTCCAAGTACTTTTGGAGGAGGGGGTCCCGCGCTTGGTAGCTTCCGTTTATCTGCGATGTGATGACTTGGGAGTCGCTGCATACTTCGACCCTCGTCGCCCCGACTTCCCGAGCCAGCATTAGTCCGCCTAGGAGAGCCTCATATTCTGCTTGGTTGTTCGACACTGGGAACTCGAACTCGGTCGATTGCTCATAGATGACCCCTGCTGGGCTTTCCAAGATGACCCCTGCTCCTCCGGACGTTTGGTTGGAGGCTCCGTCCACATGAAGCCTCCACCGTGTGCCCGTTTCCTCGGGAGGATCGCCCGTTACCTCCACCAAGAAGTCTGCCATTGCCTGGGCCTTGATTGCGTGTCGAGGCTCATACTGTAGGTCATATTGTGAGAGCTCGATGGCCCAGGTCATCATCCTACCAGCCAAATCAGGTTTTTGCAGTATTTGCCGAATCGCCTGATCTGTCCTCACAACTATACGGTGACTCTGGAAGTATTGTCTTAACCTTCGGGAGGATACTAGGAGCGCCAGCGCCAGTCTTTCCAGTTTACTGTACCTCAGCTCTGGTCCCTGGAGTGCCCTGCTCACAAAGTAGACAGGCTGTTGCGTCCTTGCTTCTTCTGTAACGAGGACCGCGGCAAGCGCTTCCTCGGTTACTGATAGATAGAGGTAGAGCGGTTCTCCGGCTTTGGGTTTCCCGAGGACTGGTGGTGCCGCCAAGATTTGCTTGAAGTGGTTGAACGCCTCTTCGCACGCTGGTGTCCATTCGAACGCCATTCCCTTTCTCATTAAGTTGAAGAAAGGTATGGCCCTTGCCGCCGATGCGCCGAGGAAACGGGACAAAGCTGTTAATCTCCCAGCAAGTCTCTGGACGTCTTTGATGCAACCCGGACTCTTCATTTGAAGGACAGCTTGGCATTTTTCGGGATTGGCTTCCACTCCTCTTTGAGTGATCATGAAGCCCAGGAACTTTCCGGCCTCCATGGCGAACGCGCATTTGAGTGGATTAAGCCTCATGCCGTGTTGTCGTAGGGACGAGAAAACGTCGTTAAGGTCACTCAGGAGATCGTCAGGTCGGGCGGTCTTTGCGAGTATGTCATCTACATAGACTTCCACTATTTTGCCCAGGAGTTTACTGAATATCTTATTCATCAACCTTTGGTATGTGGCTCCTGCGTTTTTTAGGCCAAATGGCATTACCTTGTAACAATAGATGCCCCCTGGCGTTATGAACGCCGTTTTTTCCTCGTCGGGTCGGTGCATCGGTATCTGATTGTACCCTGAGTAGGCATCCATGAAGCTCAGGTATCTGTACCCTGCCGCCGCGTCGACAAGCGCATCAATATTAGGTAGGGGGTAGCAGTCCTTGGGACAAGCCTTGTTGAGGTCAGAGTAGTCTACGCACATTCTCCACCTCCCGTTGTGTTTTTTAACCAGAACCACATTCGACAACCAAGTCGAGTAATCCAATTCCCGGATGAATCCCGCTTCTAAGAGGCTGGCCGTTTGCTTGGCTACCTCGTCTGCCCTTTCCTGCGACATTTTCCTCCTTCTCTGGGCCACTGGTTTGGCTCCTGCCTTTACGGCCAGGTGATGCGACATGAGCTGGGGGTCTATCCCTGGCATGTCGGCAGGCGTCCAGGCGAAGAGGTCGGCGTTAGCCCTGATCATTTCCATCAAAGGCTCCTTTATTTCGTGCGGGAGGTTTCTGTTTATGAATGTGAACTTATCGTGCTCCTCGCCGACTCTGAACTTTTCCAAGTCTCCTTCTGGCTCTGGTCTGGGTTTGTCGTCTACCCTGGCGTCCAGGTCGGCCAGGAAAACCCCTGACGCCTCCTTGGATTTTTTCCTGAGAGAAAGGCTGGCATGGTCGCAAGCGACCGCCGTTTCCAAGTCGCCCCGGAGGGATCCCACGGATCCGTCATCGGTGATGAACTTCATCACCAGTAGTTTCGTACTGATAGCTGCCCCCAGGTCGTTAATGGTCTTTCTCCCCAGGATGATGTTATAGGCCGTCGAATCTCGTAATATTACAAAGTCTGCCATGATTGTCCTTCGTCTTTGCCCTTGTCCCACAGAGGTCGGGAGTGTGATGATTCCGTCTGGCTTGATGAAGTGGTCTCCTAACCCTACCACACCGTGCTGGTGGGTCGTCAGGTCGGAATCTCTCAATCCCAGGGCATCGAAAACGTTTCGGAACATGATGTTTGAGTCTGCCCCCGTGTCTACCAGGATTCGTTTGACGAGGCCAGTTCCGACCCTAGCCGTGATGACCATGGGCGGACTTTCCGGCACTTCGTCAAACCATTGGTCCTCCGGGCCGAAAGAGATAGGTGGGAGACCCTTAAGACCTCTAACAGGTGGGGTGGAGACCGCTAAGACCTTGGCATCTTTCTTCTGCGCCGATTTCGACCTCGGGGCGGTATTCCTGGCCGTCACCACGTTTACCACCGTGAGACCGTGGTCGTCACCCTCTGGCTCCTGTCGTCGTCTTGTTGGTCGGGATCTGTCCTCGTTGTCGTTGTCCCGGTTGCGTCTCCTTGGTTCCCTTATAAGGTGGGAGAAGTCGGCGAGTTTGCCGTCCCTGATAGCTTGCTCGAGGGCATCCTTTAGGTCAAAGCAGTCTTGGGTCTTGTGCCCGTAACCCTTGTGGTACTCGCAGTAGAGGTTCTTGTTTCCTCCCGTCCTGTCCTTCAGCGGTCGGGGCTTCGACAGTATCCCCTTTTCTGCTATCTGTTGGTAAACTTCAGTGATCGATGCCGTGAGGGGGGTGTAGTTGGTGAACTTCCCAACTCGGGGGAACGGTTTGGATGGTTTACTTGGACCGCCGTCCTTGGCGTGTTCCTTTGGTCTTTCTCTGGCTTCGAAGTGCCGGGATTGGTTGTAGGCGGGCTGCCGTTTATTGGCAGCCACGACCCGGCTGACTTCCTCGTCATTAATGTATTCTTTGGCCATGCACTGGATCTCTTGCATCGTCCAGACGGGCTTCGTGGTGAGGTGTTTCCTGAAATCCTCATTCGACAGCCCGTTCGTTAAGCACAAACTTGCCACTGAGTCCGTCAGACCGTCAATTTCCAAGCACTCGTCATTAAAACGGTCCAGGTACTTCCTGGTCGGCTCTCCGGGTCTCTGTGTCACCCCCAGCAAATTGATTGGGTGTTTGGCTTTGACAATCCTAGTTGTGAACTGAGCCAAGAAGGCGCGGCTGATGTCGGTAAATTGGGTCACCGAGCCTTGCGGGAGGTTGTTAAACCACCGTATTGCCGGGCCCGCTAAGGTGACCGGGAAAGCGCGACATCTGACCTCGTCTCCCACCCCTTCTAGGTTCATCCTGGCCTCGAAGGCCGTCAAGTGTTCCAGGGGGTCTTGCGTTCCGTCATACTTCATGTCTGTCGGCTTGTCGAAATGTTTTGGTAGTCGGACCTCGAGTACAGAGCGGTGGAAAGGGGTCGCTCCTATTATGACGGGTCCTCGGGCAGTTCTTCTCGACTCATTGTTCTCGCGGTGGGCTTCCTCGTTGCCTCTGTTCGACGCGCGCCGCCTTTCGTGTCGGGCGTAGATAATGGGGTCGCGACTTCTTCTTCTGGGGCGTATCCGTTCCCCAGTGCTCTCCGACTCGCATTGGGGGCTCGGCGTGCGCCTCGAGCGGCTTCTTGAACGGGAACGGGTGGGGCTCCGCTCTGGGGAGCGTTGGTCGCGCTCTCTTTCTGCTAACCTGCGCTCTAAGTCCTGCATTCTGTGGCGTAGTTCTTGCATTATCCTGGCGTGGTTGTCACCCGTCCCCCTGAAGGGGCGTCTCTCGTGAGTCTGCGTCGCATCCCTCGGGGGCGACCGTTGCTGCTGCCGGGATTCCGTCGCGACGGCGCCTCCCCCGAGTATGGGAGGCGCTACCTCGGAACCAGTCCCAGTCTGGACCAGCACGAAATCCATGAACGGTCCCCACAGACGGCGCCAATGTTTGGTAAATCGGGTACCGTACGATTCGGGTTAGGACCCTGAGGACAACGCTTCGGATGGTGGAGGAGCTCGTCTGGTCGTGGTTTCCTGGTTCCGGGTGAGCGAGGTCCCGAGCACTTCTGATGGAGAAGGGGGATGCCACCTGCAAAGACACTCCGACGCCCTTGTCAGAATATGTGCAGGCGGAGAGGAAATGATGTGTGAATGTGACGTACCTTGGGGGGAGAGCCAGTCTCCCCCTTATATACATATCAGTAGTGGGCCCTTCCAATGGGCAGGCCCATACCCTCAAAGGTGTTGTCCCACGGCTGTGTGCGAGCCGTACGGGACGCGTGTCCGGGTCGGGTGGAGGACGCACCACTGGGCCGGCGAGAACTCGGGTCGGGTTGACCCGCGCGAGTTTTGGGCCAGGCTGTAACAATATTTAACAAGGAGCAAATCATTTTTAAAAAAATATATATATTCGTAATTATTTCTTTATCTACTTTTCATAATTTGTATCTTAATCATTTTTGTGTCATGTCAAATCTTTATTAATAATTTTGTTTTATCCGGTTTCTTTTTTTTTTATGTTTTGTGATTTTTCGTCATTTTTTATGCGAATTAACATTAGAAAAAAGAATTGAAAAAAATGTGAACATTACTTAAACTTTAGGATACATCAAATTTATTAATATAAAAAACTCAGAAATAAATAAAGAAATTAATTCCTGATTTTCTTTTTCTTCAACATTTAACCATTCTTTTTACTTGTGATAAATACTAAAAAAAAAATAAGTGCTTCTTAAGAATTCGAATACTAAAAGTTTTTATGATCATTAGTAATTATTTCTTCATAATGATCCACTATAATCTCTTTCTTTTTTAGAAAAAAATTAAATATCTTTTATTTTTGTGTTCTTTTAATTTTTTCTCAGGTATAAGAAGAACAACAGTGTTATCAGTAGCAAAGAGTAAAAATCCAAAGGCCACAACCCAGTCTTTCCAGCTATCCCCCAGCGAACAAAAAAAAGGGAAGCAAATGTGACAACAACGTACGTACTTCACCTCCTTCGTCTTTCTCTGTTTGCTTTCACCTCGCTCAACCTGCAAACTCTACCACGGGACTTTTGCACGTTCAAAATCTCATATCCTCCTACAAGTTACCAACCTGTCCTCATCTGCGGTGGCTCACAGTGCTTTCAGTCGGTGCGGCACACCAGTGTTGCTCGGTAAATCGGCGGATAATTCATTATCTTCATGTTTTGACAGATCGAGCCACTAAACTTCAGCCAAGTAACAAGGGGGGTGCTGTTAAGGTAAATCCTTTATAAACTGAAAAACAAACATCAATTTCATTTTTTACCCTAATGGTTGTACTGGTAACTAAGTTTTCAGTTTTGTATTTTTTCTTTTCGTTTTCTTTTCAGTTTTGCTAGCTTTCTTTGCCTCTAAAGTTGATTTTTTTTTTGTGGGACATGTATGTATTATTCAGTGAATGTTTATCTGCAAATTTAAAGGAAAAGAGAGTTTCTTTTCGTTTTCTTTTCAGTTTTGCTAGGTTTCTTTGCCTCTAAACTTGATTTTTTTTTTTTTTGGACATGCATGTATTATTCAGTGAATGTTTATCTGCAAATTTAAAGGAAAAGAAAGAAACAGTTAATTTTCAACACATGACTTGTCTGATACTTCCTTGAGTGCAAGATCTCATTCTTATCAAATTGTTTTTGTTCAATCTTTCCATTGGCATCATTTTAATTTTAGATTGAATATTTTTTTTTTTTTGGTTCTGTACAAGGATCAGTTATTTTGGAAGTTATCCCAACTATTAATCCCAATTTCGTATTCTCAGGTATGGGTTTATTCTTTTAGGTTTTGTAAACTCTTTCTCAGTTAAAAAAATATAATCATTCTATAGATTATTTTATCCATTAGTTTCAAATATAAAAAAGATTTTTTGAATTCAGTTTTGTCATATCTATGATCTTTGAATATTAATTCTGGTCTTTTATAGTTGAATATTGATATAATTTTTTTATTTTTTCTTTTTTTGTATCATTTGTAATCCATATTCTAATTAACAAACTCATAATCCATGATTGTTTTATTAGATTATTATTAATAGTTGTGGTTAGCTTTTTGACACTTCTCAACATTATAATTAGGATTAGTAGAAATTTAGTTTACTAGAATAAATAACCATATCTTTGTTGATCTATTCCTTGTTTTGTTTATCAATGGTTGCTGTTTGTTCTTTATGTTTCTGGATTCAATTTTATCACTTATTTTTATTCATTTCGTTCAAATCTTATATTAGCCTTTACTTTATTATAATACTCTTTTTGGCAGAAATAGACAAGTTCTTTTCTCCGTTCTTGGATCTTTATACAAAGTGTCTCTATCTGATAAGGCTGAATTCTGATGGATGCTAATAGAGAAGATCCAAACAGGTATGGCGCTGAGAATTAGAGAACATGTTTTGTTTGCTGTATTTTCAATTTGATTGAAATCTCATTTACTTTTTAACTCAATATATTTCACATTAATTTTATAAAATGTTAACGTCAATTAAATATCGATGTTATGCCATGTATAGTTTTTTTTAAATTCTTTCTTTGATGCTTTTCATGTAGTTATTTAATTTAATTGGCTTCTCATCTATATGTAGGCCAGATTTGAGGAGTTGTTGTAATCTGTAAAATATGTTGTGTAGTAGTTTGCAAGCGTGGTCTCTTGGTTATTTTTCTCTAATGTTCTTTTAATTTGTTACTTTTTTTCTTGTTTCTGGTATACTTAGTTAGTTGGTTTCTTGGTTAAAATTCTGACTCTTAAATTCTAATCGTACCATTATGTCTTAACAGGAGGTTTTTAGCAACCCAGCAATACTGGCCCAACGAAAAAGAACTGGTTTTTAGATTTCGCGTTTTCAATAAACAGGTAACGAAACATAATGGCCAATGTGCAGTTTTGCGCAGTAGTATCAATCTCAATTAATTAGATTCCTGATTTGACTATATGTTCTTGAATTTGTTATTTTCTACTATTTTCTGCATGTCTGGGAGTAATTGCTTGCCCTTTTGTCCCTTTTCTATGGATATTTTGTTTAAATTCATTTAGCTGTTTACTGAAGTACAATCTTCTCAATTATTTATGCTAAAGCTTTCTTCTCATTATAATGTTAGTTCAGTTACGTGGTTATTGTTCTCTTGTGTTGCTCAGTTGGTAATAATGGTAGATTTAAAATACCTCTCTTTGCTAAATAATTAGTTAAAATTATGTGAAGCTTTTTTAACATGTTTTATTACACATGAATTAACTTTGAGAAGAAATTTGAATATAGGGTGACAGAGCTCTTCCCCAAATTTTGTTTCAACTCATGGAGAATGATTGGGGCCAATGTTCTATGTTATTGACGAGTTAGATAATTGTTTAGTGCTGGAGGTGATAAGAAAGAATGATCAGTTGCTCATAACTGACTCCTCATTTGAACAGATTAGAACTTTCTATTTTATCGATAGAGGGGCATCTGTTCAATTTAGGTATGTCGGTTTTGGTATTTTTTTTATTTCATTGTGGGATAAGGATAACTAACCCATCCGAGTTCACCTTGATCCTGACTTCTATGTTCCTGAGCTAATGGACCCAGAGACAATTGATAATGTATCAAGAGTGTTCCACATAAAGTACACCAGGATGAATGAGGACTCATCAGCTGATGTGATTGTTCTCTCTGGATCTGAACCATCGGATGATCGGTTTTCATCAGATGGTGATGAAGACAATGATCAAGGTGGGGCACTGGTAGGGGATAAACCAGATGATCCGATAGATTTGTCTAGTGGAAGTAGTTTATCATCGGAGGTTAATGAACAAAGTCACGCGGCAAACGAGTTAGTTGATCCTAGGTAATATTAGATGTAACTTTTTTCTTTGTTTTTCTGATTTTAATATCATGGGATAACTTGCTATTTTTCAGTGTGGCAACTAACATATTCGTATTATCCTGAATTAGATACTCTCCAGAGGTTTCTTATGAAAAGAAAATCACAGCTTCGGATGTTGCACAACCTAGATTGGTAACTTGATTTCAAAATAGTGTTTTTTTTTATCATTTTTTTTTCTTGCAAGCTGATTGGATGTTCTTCCTAAATATTTTATGTTTGTGTTAACTATGAATTATTCCTTGCAGTATTTGGCTTCAAAATTCGCTGCGTATCTTAAACTGTGTGGAGATGGCTCGATTTGGACAATCACTGGTCCAGATTCCAATGTAGAGAAGAATGTCTTCTTCTTCCACTTATTGAAAAGTGGAGGAAGAGGTGGAGAATGGAAATTTGGAGTTGGGTGGAGGGAATGTTGTAGAATATACAACTTAAAGGAGGGTGATATCATTACTTTGAAACTCGGCTCGATAGCTAGACGGCAGATAGAGTTATCGATCCAGCGACATTAGGCCTCCTATGTATAACTCTATTTGATGGATATTTTAAATTGTATGTTAATTTGTCTTTGACATATTTTATCTTTTGTTTGATAAACAAATTTATATATGTTGTATATATTTTGTTTTGCTATCAGTAGGTATCTTGACATTATGTGTTTTTAAGATAATACATAATAGTAAACTATATTTCTGTTGGACTTTTTTTTTCTGTTTTTTTAGTGTCTAACAATTGTTTGAGTATTTTATTATTTTTTATTATCTTAGAAAATATGTTATACCATTTATTGACATATTGAATAATTGTTATATTCTATTTTTTTTATTTTAGTGTAGTGATAATTTTGTAATTATCCAAATTTAATACAATATATCTATTTGTATAGAATATATTTTAGTTAAATTCTTAGTATTTTTCTTTTAAAAATATTTAAATTTCGTGAAGCCCGTGCATTGCACAAGTTATCACGCTAGTAAACTCATAGAAACACAACTCTTGTTTTTTTTTTTTAATTTATCTGTCAACATCATGAATAATTTTATATTATTTTCGGTATAATTTTCTGCTTCAGTTATTTTTTCTCTTATAAGATTTTTATTTTTTTTATGGTAAAATAAAATCAAAACTTGTACACATTTTTGTTTCTATTTATTATTATTATTGTTATTATCATTCTTTTTTATTAAAACAAAAGCACATCTTTTTTCTATTGTTGCATATCTTTTTTTTACTAGTAAAAATTAATTTTTTATTTTTTTACACTATTATTTGATTAAAATAAAATAAAATAACAGACTAAAATACACACAGATATTCTATGCACAAAAATAGTGACTTTATTCTTCAATAAAATAAAAATATTAATATAATCATTAATTAAATTAGTTATTTATTGTTTTACATATATAACACATTTAAAATAATAAGATAATATATAAAATATTTTTGGTATACACTAATATTATTAGACCTACAACCTAATATTATTAGAGTTATTTTTATTAGGCCTATAATATATTATTATTATTATTAGAGTAATTACCTAAATTAGTCTTCGAAAATTTTAAAAGTGGATATTTTAGTCCCCAAAAAAAATTAATACACAAATCAATCCTTAAGATTTTACTCTGGACAGACAAATTAGTCCCCAATTTATTTTTTGGTAGAGTAATCACCCAGATAAGCCCCCAAAAATTTTAAAAGCGGACATTGTAGTCTCCAAAAAAATTAATATACGAATCAATCCCTAACGTTTTTTTTTATCAGACATAATAGTCCCCCGTCCATTTTATTTTTACTATATGTCGACCTTTATTATTATTAACTTAGCTTTGTGCATGTAGACAATGACATTAGCATATTAATACACTCTTTTTAATAGAAAAAAGTAAGGTGAATAATAATGTTCTGAAATTCAAATTAAAATATTTTCTTTTAATACAAACATATATTTTAAAATAGGACATCTTTTGATTATATTAAATACAAAAATATCAAATGATTTTAATCTTAAATTTCTTATATAATAATCTCTAATAATTTTATTTATTATTATTATTATTATTATTATTATTATTATTATTATTATTATTATTATTATTATTATTATTATTATTATTATTATTATTATTATTATTATTATTCAGTGATTTTTTATATATATATATGGAAAAAAGGCAAATTAAACCAAATGGAGGACAAAATTACATTATTCTACCAAATTCAAAAACCGTTACCTGAATCACCCAAAACCATCTTCTTATGTAATTCGAATGAATTCCATTCGAATTAAGAAAACAATAGTAATTCGAAACCAGCTTTATTTGAATTATACATGCATGAGTGTTAAGGTAATTCGAATCAGATTGATTCAAATTTTACATGCGTATAGTATTAGGACAGTTCGAATAAGAGTGACATCATTTTAATAAATTTATTAAAAAAATTAATAATTTAAAAATAAAAAAATATATATTTTATTCCATACATTAAAAATAAAACTAACAAAATATTTAATTACGAGACTTTTTCAAAATATTTATTAGGAGTGTTCATGAATCTGATCCGATCCTCATATCCGCGGTATTTATTCGAATCCAATCCGAAAATTGCGGATATTGATCCGATCCGCAAGACTATCGGATCGAGTTGCGGATTTTGTGTTGATATCCGTATATCCGCGTATCCGCAAAAATAAAGAAATAAATAAGTAAATATTTTTTATGTTTTATTTCAACTAATAATTATCATATATGTTGTATTATTTTAATTTATTATTTAAGAAAAATATGTTTAATATTATTTTAAGAGTACATATATTTAAAAGAATAGAAAAAATAAATTTTATTGATACTTTTTTAATAAAAATAAGCTTTTAAAAATATTTGTGTGTTTTTGCGGATATATCCGATATCCGATATCCGATCCGCAAATGTGCGAATCGGATCCAAGCTTAAAATATGCGGATATGGGATCCGATGATTTAAGTGCGGATCGGATCGAAATTTTGGTAATATTCGATCCGATCCGATCCGACCCGCGTTCACCCCTAATATTTATGAGCTATTAATTCGAATTTCATACCATACTCTTCCTCCATTCTTGATGGCTCCTGGTTATTAAAAAAAAATCTCGTAATTAAATATTTTATTATTAGCTTTTTTCTTAAATGCATGGAATAAAATATATTTTTTTATTTTTAAATTATTATTTTTTAATAAATTTATTTAAATTATGTCATAAAAAATATTTTATTCTATGTAAAATAATTTTAAAAAATAGCTTAAAAGATGTTACGAGTACTATAAAAATTTATAAT
Source organism: Arachis ipaensis (assembly GCF_059453495.1). Lineage (NCBI taxonomy): Eukaryota > Viridiplantae > Streptophyta > Magnoliopsida > Fabales > Fabaceae > Arachis > Arachis ipaensis. Next base: position 5,670,869 of record NC_142442.1, read on the forward strand.
GTTCCAGTGATTTAGGTAAATACATGATAAAAATATTTATTTTTAATTTTTAAATTATTATTAATTATGTAGAGTATTTTATTTAAAATTTAAGTACATGCATATATTTACCTAAATCACTAGGACATTACAAAATAATTCTGCTTTTTTTTGTTTTGATTTGTTAATATTTTGTTCTTTGGATGTGGTTTGTTGCGCTTCTCTTTACTCTGTGTTTTGGATTAGGGGGTTTTGAATAACAACGGAAAAAAATAGCTAGTTGCCTTAGTTAATTTTTTTTTTCACCAATTTTGAATAATAATTCTTCCAAATTTTGTATATGATTGAGTTTGGATTGAGAATTATGATTGATTATTTAGGTTTAGGTTTTAATCTGTGAGTATCAATTATTATTATTATTGACGATGTTATTTTTTTAATTGAGATTTTTTTTTTCAGATTTTTTATTGTAGATTTAATTGAGAAAATATAAATTGATACGTGTTTAAGAAGATATTTTTACCATATTAGAGACGGACAAAATTATACCATATTAGTTTTGGATATCAAAGAGATAAAAAATTCGTTTAAAAAACAATAATACTAAAATGACGATAATTCATAAGGAGACCACTTACATAAAGTCACAAAAAATGTCTTTTTTTAAAGACATTCATACGTGGCAAAATATGATTGGACATTTTTATTAAACCGGTTAATAAATTATTTTTTAATAATTCAGAATAAAATCGGTTTATTAGAGAAAAATAATAAACCTAATTGTTCGTATTATAATTATTAGATTCGGTTTGTTCCGATCAATTTACACAATATAAATCGAATTATATTTAAATTTTTTATAAAAAAAACAAATATATCCTTAATTTTTTATTTTACAAACATTTAAATCTCTAATAATTTAAAAATACAATTAAATCCTTATTAAAAAAAATTCTAACCCTAACCCCTTATTCAGCCCAAGCCCAAATTCAAGCCTAACGGTGAAATGGTGAAATAATTTGCAGCCTCCTGGGATTCTCCCAAACTCACTCGATCATGCTCAAACCTGGAAAGAAGGGATGTTCTCGGTAATACAATTCATCAATTCCCAGATTCAAAGTCGCAATCTTTCGAGAATTTACAGGAACTTACAGCAGGTAAAGTGGCTGCTAATCTTGAAAGCCCCAGGTCTGTGATGACTCACTGCAGTGCTGATAGAGTTATGTTGAGAAGGCATTCCTCAAGCCAAGTTCTTCCTTCTGGAAGTAAGAGATTCTGGTGGAAGATGTTTGTCTGGAGCCATAGGAACATACATAGACCTATTTCAAGCAAATCAACACAGGTGAATCCTGGTGTGGCTGTAACGCACAATCCATACGGATACTCTTCCGACACCCTTGAACCGAAGCACAAGCAGTCACCAGGAAATGTGGAATGGTAAGTATTGTATTCCATTCATTACGATTAATCACACGAAACCTTACCAGTTACCAATTACGAACGTGAGTGTGATTCAGAAGAGAGACGAGAGGATATTTCGGTTGAGTAAGAACAAGGCTTCTTCGAAATCTGCAGCTGATACAAGATTTGAGTTCTGATTCTCTCATTTTAAGGCTCTTCAGGTAATTTAATTTAATTTTTATTTTTCCCTTATTCTTCCATTTACGTTGATAAATGCTAATGCAATAGTATTTTGGAAATGGATGATAATTAATTAAGGTGAACTAAAGTGAAGTTGTTCTGTTTAGCTATAATATAGAATCCTTGAGACTTGAATGTTTTATCAAATGCAAGGGTGTTCTAAGAGGCAGCGCAGAGGTGGCAGTGAAGCGAATATCACAAGAGAATGACGGCGTGAGAGAGTTCCTAGCAGAAATTTCAAGCCTTGGAAGATTGAAGCAGAGAAACTTGGTTGCTCTGAGAGGATGGTGCAAGAAAGACATGGGAAATTTCTTGTTAGTTTATGAATACATGGATAAAAGAGTGTTTTGTGATGAGAGCATGATGCTGAACTGTGAAGAGAGAATAAGAATCATCAAAGGTGTGGCCTTTGCTGTGTTGTATTTGCATGAAGGTTGGGAAGAACAAGTTCTGCATAGGGACATCAAAGCCAGCAATGTGTTACTTGATAAGGATATGAATGGAAAGCTTGGAGACTTTGGATTAGCAAGAATGAATAGCCATGGCCAAGTTGCTAGCACAACAAAGTTGGTTGGAACAGTTGGTTACATGGCTCCAGAAGTGATCAAGACCGGACAAGCCTCGACTCGCACGGATGTGTACATGTTTGGAATCTTGATTTTAGAGGTCATGTGTGGAAGGAGGCCTATGGATGAAGGTAAGCCACCTCTTGTGGAGTTTGTGTGGGGACTAATGGTTAAAGGGGAACTAATGAATGCACTTGATGAGAGGTTAAGTGCTAAAGGAGACTTCAATCTGCAACAAGTTGAGAAGGTTCTTCAGTTGGGATTGTTGTGTGCATACCCTGAACCAAAATCAAGACCAAACATGAGACAAGTTGTGAGTATTTTAGAAGGGAACAATGAGGGAGGAGAAGAATCAGAGAATGAGAATGCGGATACTTGTTTGCTTCTAAAGTTGAAATCTGGGGATATTTTTTCTGAGTATTCTAATTATTTTAGCTATTCAACACACCCAACATTTGAAGATATTCGCCAGTCTAATACTTCTTCAATGTCTCTTACTTGGTCTAAATCTGTAGTTGAGGGTAGATGAATCTTTTCCCATCAATGCAATTATGGAGATGATGTGTTTAGGTGATGAATTTTTTGATCCATTTTATCACATTATATGATTGATGTAAATAATGTATCAGAGCATAAATGAATTGATGAACATATGATTGTGATCTAGTAATTCTTTTTAAACTCCTTGATTATATTATTGAGGACATTTTCATAGAAGAAATCCGGCTGTCAATTTTTTTCATATTACATGATGAGGAATGTTTAGCCTTTCTTTGGTTAACGTAAAGAAGCAAAAATAGAACAATGTTTTATTTATTTATTTATTTATTTATTTTTATGCTGTCTTAAGATTGCTGTTAGGTGAAAATTTTTGCTTAGTCTGCACCTAATAAGCTAAAGAAAAGAAAGATACACATTACATAACCAAGAAAAAGAAAACGTGATCATTCATCATTCATTCAACTTGAGATTTGTCAACAAACTACTCATATATAAACCTTAGACAAGTATTATATCAATTTCTAGTTTTTCTATGGTCTTCATTGTATTTTGTTTTCTCTTGAATGACAATACGTATATGAATTAGTTTTTTTTTTTTAAAAAAAGTCTTATTATCTAGTCCATGTCAAATGGTTTAAATATCAGAAGGCCACATTCCATAATATTGAATGACTACAGTGACATGTTAAAAGTAAGCAAAGATGATTTATCTTTAAGTTCTAAAGTAGTTGTAATCAAGAAAAAAGATGTTTAAATCACCAAAATTATACTCTTTTTATCCAAATTTTGCTGCTAAAAAAGTTGTATGTTGATTTTAGAATTGTTTTCAATAGTAATTCAGTGTGCGGAGAAACAAAGGAAATAGATGGTTCTGTTAATAATAACAAATGCTGATTCTCTTGTTTGTAGGTACCCAAGGGATGGGAAGCTCTTTGTTTCTGTTGTTTCGGTAGAAAGTGGTAAAGCTATTGCAAAGTCAAGCAAGGTGCTGTTGCAAAATGGGAGTTGTCAGTGGTCAGATAAACACATTGAAATTATAAACACATAATAAAGTCATAAAAAAGTTAATTACAATTAAAGACTTTGTTGGCATTATCCATTGAAGCTGTACTCTCTGATTTTTTACAATGAAGCAAAGCTACAGATTTGTACTTGATTGATTCTCCTATACATATCTCTAAATGTATTTACACAGCATGACTCAAAACCACGACGAACAAAGCCTCCTTCTAAGCAATGGGTTTGTCAAAAAGCTTAACATCCATGTTCACATTCTAATACTTCTTTCCTCCTATTTGCTATCATAAACCAGGTTCATGAGCCCAAAAAGCATCTGAATCCGGACAAAAGAGAGAAAAATCTTGGATTTCTCTATTTGCTATGTGCCAATTGACAAAGCGAGCTTGTATCGACTTGAACAAAAAAAGGATGACCGGAAAAAGACAGCATTTATCATCTTCCCTGCAAGATCATATCCAAACTTGAAAACAAGGACCAACATAAAATATACAAGAAGCAAAGCAGAAAGCCCATCTAAATACAGTTTCTCAAAGGAATAAATAAATGGAGTTATTAAAATTTTTCTTTTTTCATCACAAAGACAGTGCTTTATCTGTGATAACTCAACTCCAGGAACAAAAAATTATGAGGGGCATCCAGCAGTTATTGGCAAGTGGTGGGCTACTGGAAAGAAATAGATAGAAGCTACAAACCCAAATTACCTAAAGTGGATGGGACCTTGGAAATTTGGCATCTCAAGTATTGCTCTATGTTAAAATGTCTATAGTGGACAAATGAAGATGGCACCAATTTACTCAGACCATACTTACATCAGTACTGTCATAAGCTTACATCTTAGGATTATGCTTTATCTATTAGAAAATGTTATTCATTCGAACCTATATAAATTTTGAAATACCATCCTTCTTTTCCAGAACAAAAAATAAAGCATACTCAAAGTTGTTGGCTATTTTTATTTTTTTTAGTAGATAACATTCTCTCGGTGAAGGTTCTTTACTTGTAGAAAACAACAAATTAAATGCACACAAATTGAGGATTCACCCAAAATTCAAGAATTATGAACATAGAAATCCTATAGGTGTTGACAAAACAAAACAAAATCAGTAACAAGTAATCCCTAATCACACTAAACCTGAAATCAATAAAGCTAAACAAAAATTTCAGTAATGATTTGATTTCTATTTTTAGCAACAGCAAGAAAATTTCAACAAAAGTTTCAGGAATTAAAAAAAGAGCAACAACACAAAATCAATTATTTGATTTTCCATTAACCCAGTCACAGTTTCACATTCAAAAATCAACAACAAGGCATAAAAGGAAGAGAAGAACCGAAGTGAAGGCAGTGCCGCTAACCTTCGACGACGACATGGACGGCGCCCGGCGAGACGACAGCGAGTGGCAACACAGCGGCGAGCTGCTCCAAGTTCGAGAGAATCCAGGGAGGACGGGGACAGGGGGAAGGAGGACGCCGAACTACGAGAGAGGAAGCAGAGGCGCCGACAGCACGGACGGCGGCGGCACCGCGGCAGAACAGTTGCAGGGAGAACTTAGGGTTTTGGTAGGGTGAGTTTGGAAGGTGCTATGGGTTCAGACTTCAGGTGATAGTGATATATGATTCACGTATTGGGGAAATGGGTGGGTGCTAGGGGAAATGGGCGGGTGTTACTTGTTAGGGGGAAGGGGTGGGTTTGGAAAGTGGACCAGACTATTTTTCAAGTCGGTTTTTTATTGAATCGGTTAGACCGGTCGGTCTGGCCAGATTTTAGAATATTAAAATTGGTTTTAATTTGGTTAATTAAAAAATTTAAAAAAAAAACCGATTTATTAAAAACGTCCAATAATACAACGACACGTAGGCGTCCTTATAAAAAGACATTTTCTGTAACTTTATAGGAGCATCCCCCAATTCATAAAGTTTATTGGGTTAAGTCAAACTCAGAATAACAAGAAGTTTAATTCTATTTTTTAAGTATAGTAAAAAATACAAATTTAATATTAATTTTTAAAATTATTATTAGGCCTATATTTTAGTTTGTTTTTTTATTAGGATTTGTTAGAATATTTGATTTAGTTTTTATTTGTTTAATAATTTTTTTAGAAATTTTAAATTTAAATCAAATCTAATTTAATCTAATAAAATCATACTCTTATTTAAATTAGTTATCATATCTTTAGAATTTTAATTTAAATCCAATTTGATATAATTTAATAAAATCAAATTTATTTTAAATTAATTATTTTATCTTTAAAGATTTAAATTTAGTTAATTTATTAGAGATCTATTTAAACAATTTTTATGAGACAATTTAAAGAATTTTTGATGAATAAAATTTTCAATTACTTTATGCATCTTTTATTATATTACACAAAGAAAATTAAAAAATCCAACTTAAAGTAATTTTGCAGAGTGATTTCTTCAACTTCTGCCTTGTGAACTACGTTGTCGAAAACAAATTCTTTAAAGGTATTCTTTATTCTCGTAGTATTCTTTCTTATTCTTCTCCTTTCCACCCTTCCGGTCTTTTTGCTGGGAGTCTAATGCAAGGTCTTTATTAAACCCATTGAATTCTTATCATTCATTCTGCTTATTGTATTCAGAAGCTGTAGAAGAAGTGAAATTCAACAGCAGCATGAAAGAAGCAGCAGCAATACCATATAATCTCAGATGTCACGGTCGTGTAGTCGGCGAGCGCTATTTGAGGCCCAGACATGTCCAGCTTGATCATAGCTCCAACAAACCACTCTCAGTCAATCATAACTCCAAGAAACGTCGGTCCAGACGCAGGTCATTCTTGTTACTTTTTATGAGCTTCATGATTTTTTTTACATACTTATTGTTCACCTAATAAGAATACGCAGCAAATTATCAATATATTGATTTCTTTTTAATATTCTTTTTCTCGCAAATCAATTTTGTTTGAAATCAAAGACAAAAGCCTTGTGATCCCCCTTTACCTGAATGTGATAAAGACGAAGAGCCCTCTTTACCTGAAGGTGGTAAAGACGAAAACCCCCCTTTACCTGAAGGTGGTAACGATGAAAAAAAGTAAGTCAGCATGATTTTATTCATTTAACTTTTTTCGATTATAGTTTATGGCATTACATTATTACATTATTATTATTATTATTATTATTGCTTAAATTTCCTTGTTCTTACTAATCAAATTCTTTGTGACATCAAAGGGAAAGGAACATGTTTGTTAAAGGCGCTAAGAGAGGCACTGAACCTGTAGAAGAGTGGGTACTATTGACTCTTTTTCCCCAATTATGATTTGTAACCAATATATCAATTTGTTAATAATACTTCCATTTGTTTTTTTTTTCCCTTTTTTTTTTGGGCATTCTTCCAGATATCTCAGGCAAATGAGCAGGTACTTTATGGAGACTATGTTTCCGTATCCATTAGCTGCAATGAAACACTACAACTCTGGATTAAAAGAGGTAAATTAACTTGTTAGTCCTAGTCTATTGATTTCTTTTTATTATAGTACCTTTATTAAACAATAAAAAGAATAATTCTTCCCTGTTATTTTTTTTTTCAGGAAGAGCAATACGAGGTTATTGATTATCGTGATAAGCTGTGCCGTTATTTCGGAAAACTTGGCTATATACGCCTAATGCACTTTATAGCTGAGCCTAAATATACTAAAAACATGCCCAATGCATCAGAGGATACCGCTAAGCACTTTTATGCCCGGATGCATCAAATGCCTAATCGTGAAACTCATGTGGATTACTGTAAACTGTATGAAGGACCCCCACAACCTGGTATCATTACTCAAATTTATCTTTCGTGCTTTCTAATTTTTTGGCCCCGCTTAATATGCACCTTGTTCGGAATGTGTTGTAGGTCTCCATTTTAGCCAAGAAGTCATTCCCTTGTGCTGTGAAACTTGTGGTCTTAAGGATTTGAAAGCCCTTGAGTCAAAATCAATGGAATTGAGGTTTATTCTCTCTTTAGTGATAGTGATTTATATTTATAAGAGTTTATATTGACTTGTTTTTATTTTGGAATTGAAGTGCTGAAGGTGAAGGAAGAAAGGAGGAGTATTGGAAGTAAGAGTCAGTGTTTCTCTTTTTATAATATGTTTATCTCCTGCATATGGATTATGATTTTTAATTGAAAATTATTTCTATTTGTTTTTGTATGCTTTCTGCAGCGGTTATCACACCTCCACTCCTCCAAAAATTATGGTGGCACGCAGAAGAAACCCAGAGGTCTTAGCAGAACAGGTCGCCAGGAGAAAGAGAAAACGTTGAATGGATCTTAAAAGAATTGAACTAATGTGGAGTCTGTACTCGTCTGTATGACTGTTCCTTTGGCAAGATTTCCTTGTAAAGAATACTTTCTAACTTGAATACAGAAATGCTAGCTTAGGTTTTCTAGACTAAGTTTGTGTTTATATTTAGGCTAATTGTGATAGTAGTTAGCTACAAGAGCAGATTTTGTTTTTTTGGTCACCGCTTCAGAAAGCTTGTTTGTTATATACAAATTTAAATTATCTTGTTTGTTATTGTTGCACTGGTATATAACATAGTATATTGATCCAGTTCTTGTGTTGAATCTTGAATGTGCATTATTCAGTCACATTATGAATGTTGCTCTTCAAATTGAAAGTTGGTGGGATTTTGCTAAGTTATTTTACCCGATAAAAATTTAAAATTTAGTTGATATAAGGGATTAGATATTTTCATCTAATAATCTAAAACTAAATCTAAATCACAATCAAATTAAGCGTAATTTACGTAATTAAAACATTTGGAGAAAAAACTTACTCGATTACAACTTTTCGAAACACTAGACGCAATTACAATTACAAATTTTACAAAGCCGAATAAAAAATAAATTTTTTTTAGAGTAAAGTATCGTTTTTGTCCCTAACGTTTTGGATAAGTCAAAGTTGTCCCTAATTGAATCGTCCTATTTAAGTCCCCAATGTTTCAAAATTGATTCAATGTTGTTCTGCCGTTAGGAATTTGTTAATAGAATTGACGGCGGGACAAAATTGAGACGATTTTAAAACGTTAGGGACTTAAATAGGACGAATACGTTGGGGACAAAAACGATATATAGAAATAAATTTAAATTTTATCCTTTAATAATATCAATTTTTTACCGTACATAGTTATTCAATTATTTTTTAATCACGTCTAAATAAATTACACTTAATCACATTAATTTTATTCTAAATAAATTTATTTTTTTATAATTTTATTCTTAAAAATTTTTACTCATCATAAAATGTTTGTAGAATGACTAGTACATAAACTTGTGTAAAAAAATGATAAATATACAATAAAGTAATGTGATTCTAGTCATTTTTCAAACATTTCATGATGAGTAAAAATATTTAAGAGTAAAATTATAAAAAATAATAAATTTATTTAGAATCAAAATAATGTGATTAAGTGTAATTTACTTAAATGTGATTAAAAATAACTGAATAACTATGTACCATAAAAGATTGATATTAGTGAAAGATAAAATTAAATTTATTTTTATGTATCGTTTTCGTCCTATTTAAGTCTCTCACGTTTCAAAATTGTCTCATGTCCTGCTAACGGCAGGGCAATATTGAGTCAATTTTGAAACTTTAGGAACTTAAATAGTACGATTCAAACGTTAGGGACAACTTTGAGACTTACCCCAAACGTTGGGGACAAAAACAATACTTTACTTTTTTTTTATACAAAACGAAAATAGAGTACATTAAAGAATAAAAAAAAACTCATACAGATAAAAAAGAATAAAAATTCTATAAAACCAATAACATATATTATATAAACATAAAAATTAAAAAATAAAAAAATATTAAAAATAATAAAAAAAATTGGTATATTTGATCTAAACTAAATGGAGAGAAGATTGAGGTCATTATCAAAAGAAAAAGTTTCAAGTGAAAGCACCAAGTAAGATGGAACAACCATGATATATAAAAGGAAAAGTATGAGGAGTCAATAGATATATACAATGTGTACAATGGAAGTTTATGGAGTATTAGAGATATAACCATTAATATTACTTTTTTTATTATCCCTAGATATAGCGGTTTACGTTGGAACACAAAAAAAAAAAACCGCAACAACCCTCCAGCAGTTTCTTCACGAATGCCAAAACTGGATACAGCTGTTTACATGTTTTAACGTTAATCGCTATACTTCTTTAGCAGTTTACGTGTAATTCCTTCTTTGCCCAACTTCTTTTGCAGTTTTCGTAGATATGTGAAAGTTGCATTTACGTATGTCATATTTAAAAGTAATTTAGTAATATTAATGTGCAAATAATTTGTATTGGTAACATGTCCTTTTTTTAACAATTGATAATCGACTTTTACTACTTTTATTATATGATATAGTTAAAAAATATTAAAATTATTTTATTATAATTATATTAGAATCAGCATATTTTTATTGAATTAAATAACTTTTGTAGATGTTCAATAGAACTATATTTTCTCACAATAAGTGGAGATGAGAATCAATATTTTCCTAATTTCCTATAATGAAAAATGAGAACAGAAATGAGATTTAAATTTATTTAAAATAAAAGTAATGTGATTAAGTTTAATTACTTAGATATGGTTAAAAAATAATTGAATAACTATGTATTATAAAAAATTAATATTATTGAAGGATAAAATTAAAATTAAAATTTATTAACATTTTAAAATTGTCTCAATTTTGTCTCGCCATCAATTCTGTTAATAGATCCCTAACGACAGGACATCATTGAGCAAATTTTGAAATGTTAGGGACTTAAATAGAACGATTTAAACGTTAGGGACAATTTTGGGACTTACCCCAAACATCAAGGACAAAAACGATACTTTACTCCTTTTAAACTTTAAAAATACTATAAAAGACATAAATTTAAGCGTTAAATTTGAAAATTAGTTAATATATGGGGTTATATTAGACTTTCAAAATTTAAAAGTACAGACCAACTTTAAAAAGTTCCACCTTAGTTGCTTTTAAAAGTACAGACGAGGAGCTTGTGTTTTCATAAAGCACAAACACCTCTTCGAAAAACTTTACCAAACCAAGCCTAAGTAAGGAAAGCAAGAGGCCCAATCGTGTTTTTCACGTCTAGTGAAAGACACAAATTTAATATTAATTTTTGAAATTATTATTAGGTCTATATTTTAGTTTGTCTTATTGTTAGGGTTTGTTAAAAGATTTGATTTAGTTCTTATTTATTTAGTAGTATTTTTAAAAATTTTAAATTTAAATTAAATATGATCTAATATAATAAGATCAACTCCGATTTAAATTAGTTATCATATCTTTAAGATTTTAAATTTAAATTAAATCTGACATAATCCAATAAAATCAAATATACTTTAAATAGTTATCTTATCTTATTTTTTAATTAGTTTGTTAGAGACTATTTAAATACTTTTTATGAGACAATTTACACAAATTTTAATGAATAAATTTTATGGATGCCACTATGCATGTTTAGGCTTATATTTGGATTTGATTTATTGTTAATGTTTGTTAGAAGATTTATTTTAGTTCTGATTTAGTTCTGATTTATTTAATAGTATTTTTAAGAACATTAATTTTAAATTAAATCTAATCTAAAATAGTTATCTACTTATCTTATATTTAGGAGATTTAAATTAAATTATTTTATCTTATCTTTTAGCTAATCTATTAGAGTCTATTTAAACACATTTTATAAAATAATTTAAAAAAAAATTATGAATAAAATTTTTAATTGTTTTATGCCTATTTTATTGTGTGATTAAGAGGGGTGAGTGATTTGCTTTACTTATTATATGAAGAAGATTAAAAGATCCCAGTAATTTTGCGTAGTGATTTTTTTAACTTTGACAAATTATTTGAAAGTCTAATAAAAAAATCTTTTTTTTTTTTGGTAATAATTCAGTTTTTTCATTAAAATTTTGATGTATCATTCTTAGATCATGACTTCATTCCACTGGTTTTACTACCTTTTCTATTTTTTATTTTCGCAGTATCCTTTCATATTCTTCTCCCTTTTTCCCCTTCTAATTTTAGGGTATGTCTAAAATCAATCCAACCATTTTGTGCGTATTAAATGCGCCATTTTTTATGAACCATTAAATTTTATTAAATGAAAATCAAAAGATATTATGAAAGAGGAGTACTGATAAACTTTATAAATATAGAATATATTAGTATATATATATATAAATATATTTTAATACACAATATTTTAAAAATGACAAGTATAATCTTTTATTTTAAAATAAATATAAAATATATAGATACGTACAAAAATATTTTTTATTTATTAAGATTAATTATTATACCGTACTATTTTTAATTACATAATATAAAAAATTAAATTATTTTATATTACTTGAAAATAATTAAATTATTTTATATTATTTAAAAATAATTGAATTATTCATTAAAAATATTTATTAATAGTTAATTTTATTAAAAATATATTATTATATGACATAATTTTTTAATCAAATATTTGTAAACATACAGTTTATTCAAAATAGTATATATAAAATTATTTTAACAAAATTAATTATTATATAATATTTGAAAAAAACGTGTAATATTTATATGTATTATATATAATTTAAAAAAATAATTTTAAAAATTTTAAACGTATAATATTTTCATGTATTATATATCACAATAAACATGAAAACAATAAACGTGTAAGATTACAATAAAAATTTAAAAAAACAAAAAAATGTTAATATTTTTATGTATAATATATAATATTTTAAATGAATTTTATTTTTATAAATATTTAAAAAAAATTATATTATATAATAATATATTTATATTTCTGTTACATTAAAAAATTACATTAAACAATTTATATTACGTTAAAAAACTATTTCTTTTCCAATTTATATTAAAATTATATTATATAATAATTTAATTATTTATTAAGTAATATAAAATAATTTTAATTATCTTATAAATTATATTATAGTTTAACATATCATTTTAATTTATTTTTTAATATTAGAAAAAATTTGTATAATAATTAATTCTAATGAATATAAAAGAAGAATATTGATGGTCTCTAATAAATACAAAATATTCTAATACATAGTTAAATGCTTTAAATGACAATATTTTAATACGCAATATTTTAAATGACAACAGAATCTTTTATTTTTAAATAATTAAATATAAAATATATAAATACAAAATATATAAGTATTTTTTATTCATTAAGATTAATTATTATGAAAAAAATTTTACAATATTAAAAAATTATATTAAAATAATCTTTTAAACTGTAACTTAAAAATATAAAATAATTAAAATTTTATTTTATATTACTTGACAAATAATTAAATTATTATATTCAAAATTTATTATTTTATATTTTCATAATATAAAAATCATTTTATATTACTTGATAAATAATTAAATTATTATATAATAAAATTTTAATATAAATTGGAAAGGATAGAAATAGTTTTTAACGTAATATAAATTGAAATAGTTTAACGTAATTTTTTAACATAACAGAAATATAAATATATTATTATATAATATAATTTTTTTCCAAAATATTTATAGAAATAAAATTCATTTAAAATGTTATATATTCTACATAAAAATATTAATTTTTTTATTTTTTTTAATTTTTATTATGATATTACACGTTTATTGTTTTCACGTTTATTGTGATATATAATACATAAAAATATTATACGTTTAAAATTTTTAAAATTAATTTTTTAAATTTTTATTTCGGAATATATATAATACATATAAATATAAATATTACACATTTTTTAAAATATTATATAATAATTAATTTTGTTAAAATAATATTATATATACTATTTTGAATAAAATATATGTTTACAAATATTTGATTAAAAAATTATGTCATATAATGATATATTTCTAATAAAATTAACTATTAATAAATAATTTTTAATGAATAATCTAATTATTTTTAAATAATATAAAATAATTTAATTATTTTAAAGTAATATAAAATAATTTAATTTTTTATATTATGTAATTAAAAATAGTACTGTATAATAATTAATCTTAATAAATAAAAAATATTTTTTACATATTTATATATTTTATATTTATTTTAAAATAAAATATTATATTTGTCATTTTTAAAATATTCTGTATTAAAATATATTTATATATGTATATACTAATATATTCTATATTTATAAAGTCTATCGTTATTTCTCTTTCATAATATTCTTAGATTTTCATTTAACAAAATCTAATAGTTCATACAAGATGGTGCATCTAATAGGCACAAAATAATTGGGTTGATTTTAGACATACCCAATTTTTTTACTAGGACTGTAATGTTTTGCCTTTATTAAATCCATTAAATTCTCATCATTCATTCTGCTTATTGTATTCAGAACCTGTAGAAGAAGTGAAATTCAACAGCAGCATGAAAGAAGCAGCAGCAATACCATATAATCTAAGATGTAACGGTCGCGTAGTCGGCGAGCGCTATTTGAGGCCCAGACAAGTCCAGCTTGATCATAGCTCCAACAAACCACTCTCAGTCAATCATAGCTCCAAGAAACGTCGCCCCAGACGCAGGTCATTCTTGATTTCTTGTTACTTTTTATGAGCTTCTTGCTTTTTTTTTTTACATACTTATTGTTCACCTAATAAGAATACGCAGCAAATTATCAATATATTGATTTCTTTTTAATATTCTTTTTCTCGCAAATCAATTTTGTTTGAAATCAAAGACAAAAGCCTTGTGATCCCCCTTTACCTGAATGTGATAAAGACGAAGAGCCCTCTTTACCTGAAGCTGGTAAGGACGAAAACGCCCCTTTACTTGAAGGTGGTAAAGATGAAAAAAAGTAAGTCAGCATGATTTTATTCATTTAACTTTTTTCGATTATAGTTTATGGCATTACATTATTACATTATTATTATTATTATTGCTTAAATTTCCTTGTTCTTACTAATCAAATTCTTTGTGACATCAAAGGGAAAGGAACATGTTTGTTAAAGGCGCTAAGAGAGGCACTGAACCTGTAGAAGAGTGGGTACTATTTACTCTTTTTCCCCCAATTATGATTTGTAACCAATATATCAATTTGTTAATAATACTTCCATTTGGTTTTTTTTTTTCTTTCCCTTTTTTTTGGGCATTCTCCCAGATATCTCAGGCAAATGAGAAGGTACTTTATTGAGACTATGTTTCCGTATCCATTAGCTGCAATGAAACACTACAACTATGGGCTAAAAGAGGTAAATTAACTTGTTAGTCCTAGTCTATTGATTTCTTTTGATTATAGTACCTTTATTAAACAATAAAACAAAAATTCTTCTCTGTTATTTGTTTTTCAGGAAGAGCAATACAAGGTTACTGATACTCGTGATGACCTGTGCCGTTTGTTTAAAAAACTTGGCTGTATACGTCTACTGCACTTTATAGCTGAGCCTAAATATCCTAAAAACACGCCCAATACATCAGAGGATACCACTAAGCACTTCTATGCCCGGATGCATCAAATGCCTAATCGTGAAACTCATGTGGATTACTGTAAACTGTATGAAGAACCTCCAGAAGGTGGTATCATTACTAAAATTGATCTTTTGTGCTTTTTAATTTTTTGTCCCCGCTTAATGATGCTGCTTGTTCGGAGTGTGTTGTAGGTACCTTTATTACCCAAGTCATTCCCTTGTGCTGTGAAACTTGTGGTCTTAAGGATCTGAAAGCCCTTGAGTCAAAATCAATGGAACTGAGGTTTATTCTCTCTTTTATTTTGGAATTGAAGTGCCGAAGGTGGAGGAGGAAAGGAGGAGTATTGGGAGTAAGAGTCACGGTTTCTCTTTTTATAATATGTTTATCTCCTGCATATGGATTATGGTTTTTAATTGAAAATTGTTTGGCTTACGCCGTTGTTTCTATTTGTTTTTGTATGCTTTCTGCAGTGGTTATTACACCTCAACTCCTCCAAAAGTTATGGTGGCACGCAGAAGAAACCCAGAGGTCTTAGCAGAACAAGCCGCCAGGAGAAAGAGAAAGCGTTGAATGGATCTTAGAAGACCTTTGGAAGATTTTCTTGTAAAGAATACTTTCTAACTTGAATACAGAAATGCTAGCTTAGGTTTTTTAGACTAAGCTTATGTTTATATTGAGCGGATTGTTTTATATCACCTTTTGTGTATGTCATTGGACAAATTTTACAGTTTTTTTTTTTTTTTTTTTTGTAGAATTTTATAGTGTCTATAATTTAGTGTCTAATTTATTTTTTATAATCAATTTTAAATATTAAATAATTATTTATGTTATATTTTTAAATAGGGTTCTCTCAGTATTTAAGAGAACTTATTCTGTTGATGACATGGAACTGTTTTAAGGTTTTTTTTTTTTTGGTCATACACATTCAGTTACTCACACTATCACAACACACCCACACACTCTTCACATATTTTATCATATTTTTTTTCAATTGCATTCTCTAGGATTTGAACCCTCCACCTTAACGTGGAGAGGGGGGAGAAATGCCATTAGAGCCAAGGCTCATTGGCACAAGGTTTGTTGTTTAACACCAATATGGTGACTTATAGAATGGGGCTGACATGAAAAGGATTATAGGGGGTCCTTGAACTTTTTGACACAGTTTTCAGGGGTTTTGTTATATTTTTTATGTCCGTGGGCTATCGTTACTTTTTATTTGACTCAATGAATTGTGTGGTGGCCTCTAAAATATTTTGCATTCTCCTAACAGCCATTTTTGGTTCGTCTGGTCCGCATGAAGAGGCAAGGCCCACTGTCTCAATGAAACACGTGATGAAGTTTTTGAATCTGCCAAGGAGTCTTAGCTCACATGCCATGCAATCCAAGAAAAAAAATTGTGTGGGTGTATGTTGCACACTCCCAATCCATCTCGGGTACCTAGAATTGGGGTTGGCATGAAAGAATTTTATGGGATTTGGATCCTCTAAAGTTTGATTTTCATTTTAGAGAGTAAAGTGTAATCTTCTACCCTTAAATAGTTTCTCTTTCATATTTATTATTGGTCCCACCTATGAAATCAATGGTGAGAGATCACACTTTACTCATCTTCCTCTTGCTTGTTTCAGTGTCAATAATATTGTAACTTAAATAACCAAGCTTCTCATAGTTGAGGTGTTTTGTTTGTTCCTTAACATCAGGAGCAGTTTGATTTTTGTTTAGTTTTTTATTTTAGATCAGAAAATAATGTCTCCTCTTACTATATGAGCCTGAGGCACCTTCTATCCAAGACGAAAAAAAAAATAAAAAAAGAAATGTCAAAGAATCAAAAGTTTTTCTGTTATTAATCTCATAAGTTTAAGTTCGAGACATTCAATCATTAATAATAAATGCTAAGTTAATGATAACTTGGTGTTCTTAGAGAAAATTTTCTCATACAAGATTTTTTCATTTTAGTACTTAGTGGAGTTTGTGGTCAACCCAAAACCAAATGAAAATAAAGGATCATAAGACCATCTCCAGTAGGGAACTCATCCCAGTTCCTGTTTATGGCCCACCTGTCATAAAAAGTAACTCCACATCAGCTTTTGCGTCATAAACAATAAATAGGAACTCAAAGCATCTCCCTCTTCTCCATTAGGAGGAACTAACTTTAGTCCCTATTGTGGTCCCACTTAATTAATTAATTAAAATACTTAAAATTAATATAATTAATTTTTTTCAATAATATTATTTAAATTTATAAATTTAAAAATAATTCATTATTAAAAGATATTAATATTAAATAAATTCATATATAATAATAATACACAATATATAATTCGAGATTATACTAATTTATAATTTTGTGTTTACAACTGCTAATTTTAATAATATCATTAGCATTTTAAATTTTAAAAATAAAAATAACCAACTCAACTAAAAATTATTTTATAAGGTATAAAAATTAAATTTATTTTTTAATATAAGTAAATTTAATTAATTATAATTTAATATAATAATATAAATAATATTCAATATTAATTATAATATAAATAATTAATATAAATTATTAATTAAATAAAAATATAATTATTTAATATAATTTTTATTATAATTATTACTAATTTAATTATTATTTAATTATTTCAGATTTTATATTATTATTTTTTTATAATAACTTGCCAAATGGCAAGTTATTATTGGTTAATTTGAGTCCCTGTTTAGAGGGACTCCCTTACCTTGATCCTTGTGCGGGAACTCACTCCTTCTCTCCTCCAATGGTTAGAGTTCCTATATGTCAGAAAAAAGTCAAAGAGGAACTCACCATTGGAGGTGCTCTAATGTTTATCACCAACATTCATAGGAAATTTGTCAACATTCTCGCTCGAACTATAGTAATTACTTGATGGTAATGTCTTAAATAAAATAAGAATTCAATAAACTTTTTAATTTTTGTAAGTTAAATACTTTTATATTGTTTAAAATATGGAGGTGATAAATAAAAATTTTTAATAGTAATTAATTAAATATCTTAGAAAAATATGCATTAAATATTTATTATGACTAATAATTTTTAATATATTTTTATATTTAATTTGATATAAATTTAAAATTGAAAAAAAATTGTTTTAATAATAAACTCACTTTTGGAATTGAAAAAAATATCATGATATAATAAATATTTATATAATTTTATGATTAATTCTCTTTTTATGTTGATAATCAAAGACATCAACCAAACATTAAGATAATAAAAATAATATTTGTCAGATAAGTACACAACAAATTTATTATCCGCAGTAGCACTCAGGCAAATTCAATGATTAGAATTTTCGGGTTCAACTCCTGGCTGCGGAACAATTTTTTTTTCTTTTTGTGGGAATTATTTGTATGTTAGCTAGTTTTTTGTTCTAGGACACCTTGATTGCTACCCATCTGGTTAAAGTTCGGATTTTTCGTATAACGGTAATTGGTCACTCCATAGTAAATTAGTAACGCATTGTACCAGTAAACAGGGTTCTTAATTATGAGTTGATTATTCCTTAAAAAATTGAGTGGCGTTTCATATAAATGAATAAATGTTGGAGCTTAAGTTTGATGCATTGGCTGTGGCTCCTATCACATGTTTTCATTTGTAAATCTTTAAGACAGTGAGTTGTGAGTAAAACTATTATGATATTGTAGCAATACTTGATTGGATGTATGTGTTAACGCCTGCAATGTATGCATATATTATAAATTGAATTTTACATGTTAATAAAGTTTTCAATTTTCATTCTCAGTTTAGACAAAAGCCTTGTGATCCTCCTTTACCGGAAGCTGATGAAGATGATGAACCCTGTTTACCCAAAGCTGGTAAAGATGAAGAGACTCATTCTTAACGCCACAAACTTGAAAGAGCTTGTTCTAACTGATGTGAACATGTCTTCAGTTAGAGAGGACTCCCTGTCTTTGCTGATGAATGTATCATCTTTAATAACCAAATTGAAGGGGTGATTCCCAAATGGTTTAATGAGTTGTTATACAAATGGAACATAAACTTCATTGATCTTAGTTTCAACAAGTTGCAAGGAGATCTTCCAAATCCACCAGATGGCATCTATTACTTTTCAGCTTCAAACAACAACTTCACTGGAGGAATTTCTCCAACAATTTGCAATGGAAGGTCCCTGAATATGCTAATCCTGTCCCACAACAATTTGAGTGGCGATATTCCCCAATGTTTGGGAACCTTTCCTTCACTCCAGGTTTTGGATTTGCAAATCAACCATTTTCATGGAAGCATACCTGCATACTTCTCCAAGACTAATGCTCTTGAGACGATAAAGTTGAATGGCAACCAATTGGAGGGACCAGTACCGCAGTGTTTGGCTCATTGCACAAAACTGGAAGTTCTAGACCTTGGTGACAATAAAATAGAAGATGTCTTTCCCAACTGGTTAGAAACTCTTGAAGAATTACAAGTACTTAGTTTACGACATAACAAATTTCATGGTACCATCACTGGTTTGAGTACGACCAAGTTGAGAATTCTTGATGCGTCTAATAACAATTTCAATGGCCCCTTGCCAATGCAATACTTCAGAGAGTTTCAAGGAATGATGACTGTGGATGATAGTAGCCAAGAGTATATGATTACCAACGGTTCATATAATGATTCTGTGGTGGTCATTATGAAAGGTCAAGTGATAGAATTGGCAAGGATATTAACTATTTTCACAACCATAGACATGTCAAATAACTTGTTTGAGGGGGAAATTCCACATGTCATTGGAGTGTTATACTCTCTCAAAGGACTTAACCTCTCACACAATGCAATCACCGGAAAATTGTAGAAGAAGAATGAATTAGCTTAATATGTTTTTCTTTTCTATTTTAGTTTGTTGTAAGTTAACTTTTCTCTTTACTAGTTGTAACTATTGATATAATAAAAGGTTATCTATTTCAAGTTGTTTTAGACTTTTATAATTTAAGTAAGAGAAAGTTTAGAGAGTCAGTATTTTTATTAAAATTTGGTCAGCACTCAACCAGCAAAAGAAAAATGAGTAATTGCATATTATTGAATGAAATCTCACACCATTAAAAATACCAATGATAATTAATTGATAACTACAAATCACAAAATTTACTGAACTCTTAACACTCCCCTCTAACTAATTTATCATAAATTCATCGCTCACAAAAATAGTGCAAGCATTTCAACTACTTGATGTGCTGTAAATATCTTATGCATTTTATTTTTTCTCTTTTATTATTGTTAATGTTTTTTTGTATAATTATTTAAAAAAATTGGTTGATGATTACAATTCTTTATTTTAGTTTACTAAATAATTTACTTACTATATATTTTTTATGAACTCTTAAAATACTATAATATATGAAATTCTTACAATGTTTTTAAATTTTCTTTTGCTATTTTTAATTCAATTGTGTTAATCAATTATATATTGTTTTTGTCATTTATATATTATTTTTTTACCAACAATTTATTTTTTAATATTATTTAACTATAATATAATGCTGAAAAAGTATGATGTCATAATTTATTGATGTTATTTTTAAGGGGGATACTACAATGAAGATGTTATAATTGTCTTCATATGAATATATTGCTTTTTAACCTTTGGATGATGGATTGTATGGTTAGATTTTGAAATTTATAAAAGTGTTGTTTTTGTTTAAAGTGTGGCTAAATAAATAAACTACACTTTTAACCAAAGCATCTTCATGAGAAGATATTTTTGCCATCTTCATTGTAGTATCCACCTATTTTTAATTATTGAAATATTATATTCATGTTTGTATTATGTCAAACTGTTTTATTCTTGTACTATAAATCTATAATATTTAAGTTTACTAAATACATATATTGAGCAGTAAATTCTTCAAATACTAAAATATATAATATCCATATAATTTTATTTAAATTTAATATTAATTTTTAAGATTGTTTATTAAATAATTTTTTATTATAAAAATTAATTAATTTTAATTCCGCACAACTGGCAGGTTTAAATCTAGTAAACTCTTATTCAAGAATTATCACTGCTCCTGATAGGATTGATATGTTTTCTAATTGTAAGATCAGAGTATATTAAAAACAAGCAATAAGACACAAAAATATAATGGGAATGAATCTAAATTTAATTTCTTTCTCCTGCATGCATGCCGGCTACATACTTTTACTGCTGCTAGCTATATACCCTGTCCTCACTTGTATTTTGCTAAAATTATTAGGATTAAATCACCTTGCAACTCTTACCTATCATTTATTAGAGAGTTGTTATTATTCGGCTCAATATAAAATTCTACATATTTTGGTTCAAAAAGATAAAAAATTTACAAATTTGCCAAATTTTGATTGAGGTGCACACATTAAAATCACGAATAATTAATAAAATAATACCAACTTAGAGCTTGTTTAGGTGAGCTTCTAAGAAAAGATTTTTTTTGAGTTATCTTTTTTTAAAAGATTTTATGGAAAAGTAAAAGTAATTTTATGTTTGGATATCTCATGCAAAAAGATCTTTTTATCTATCAATTATGTTTGAATATTACGATATAAAAGTACTTTTTTGTTTATTTATTAGATGAAAAATATCTTTTTCTGAAAAGAAAAAGATCTTTTAAAAAAAAGATGTAAATTACAGCTTTTCAAAAAAGATCTTTTTTTTTTTTTTTAGTGCTTTTATTTTTACCACTAGAAATTTGCCAAGCACGCTAAAAAATAAAAAAAATATATTTTTTCATTGAAAAAATATCTTTTTTTATCAAAATAATGGCACCCAAACAAGCACTTAACCTTTTATACTCATTTTTCTCACACTAATCTGCCATTACATATATAGTGGCAATATTTTCGGTACACAATGATGTGCTCAATTTTTTTTCCTTCTAATTACAGAAGTGTGAATCTTAGATGAGATGACAACAGGTTATTAATTAAGCACGTTCACCATCACATACAAAGCTTTTGGAAAATTGTGGCTCACTGGTGACAAAGAAGATAGTCTTTTTATCGCAGTATGATTTAATTTTAACAAAAAATAATTCTTTAAGAATATCCTTTTTAATTAAATGGTGAGGAAGACTTGGACTTGTTCAACTCTATGTATCACTCAAGTTTGATGACTTTTCTTCATTTGGAAGGAGTAGTTTCATCTCTGAAAAAATTCATTTGTTAGTTGTCACCTTGATCAAGACCGAAGATAGATGCTATATAGTCTTACAATAGACTTCAATTTTAATAATACTTATGAGTTATGATATTAATAAATGGGAAAATTATCCCGTGTTCCTTCGTACGGGTTTGGAACTCTGATGTTCTGTATACGAACAAGTTTCCCACTTGAAATTTGTTGTTTTCAGAGGTTGGAATAGACAAAAATAACCTCATGAGGAGAATGTCTTTGTCGAAAATAACCAACTTAGATAGTTAGTGTATGAAGCTTGCCATAAGCTTTGGGCATGCAGTCAGCCGGCTTCCATATCGGCTGGTGGTATTTAAAATGGGAATACAGGAATAGATGTGAAAGTAGCGAGACGGAACGAAAGAGAAGCGTTGTTGACTGGGTGGTGTCAGAGAAAGTGAAGATGACAGAGGAGAAGCAATGAGTGATGGTGGCCCAATCGGAGTAAGGAGGGCGTGTGTGAAGCTCGCGGTTGTGGGAATCGGTGGTCGTTAAAAACGGGTCGAAGTGGATTTTGAGATTGTTTGTGCGATAGGTGCCACCGGTGAAGAAAGATGCTGAAGACCTAAGTCCGTCCCGTTCATTGCGGTAAGTTTTGTTCTTTTTCATTAAGCAGAGTAGGTTGGGGCTTTCATTTGGTGTTGGTAGAATGAAAGATTATGGAATGGGTGTTGTGGTTTGTGCAGTTGTTACTTTAAGTGTATGCCTTCGGTGTGTGTGAGTGGTGCTTGCTTTCATTCTAGGTACAGTGTTAAGGTTGTGCAGCTTCGGTTAACCAACGGTGATGTATCTAAAAAAAAGGTTTTGTGTATTTAGGTGTAGGAATGAAGGTGATGAAGTAGGTGTAGGATGAATGCTGATGTCCTTTATGGTACCCGCCATTGTAAAGTTAGTGAAGTGCAAGGTAGTTTTCAAGAAGAGCAAAAACCAGGGTGTTGGATACTATTATAGTGAATAAGGATACATAAGCATTGATAGCCTAATTACGGTGAATGCTAATAGTGAAGTGAGTTAAGTTTGAGTATTAACAATTGAGATAATTTGAAGCTTGAACCGTGAACACTGCAGTCTTTGTTTCTTGATATTGAGTTTTGGCATATAGTAATAATGAAGGTTCATAGGGTGTGTGTTTGATCAAGTTAGGGTGTTGGAGCTGATGTCATATACTTGTAACCAACGATTAAAAGATAGCTGATGTGTAGCAATAATTGAATTTCTTTTGTAAAGACAAGAGATTTTTTGAGAAGATGGGATTCCATATTCATTGAATTATTTTTTATCTTTGGTGCATTGATGCATTGTGTAGTGTGTAATGTGTAATTCTTTATGCATTGGTGTTGCAGAAATTGTGGACATAGGTGACCTGTATAGTAAAATCTAATTTATGGTCCATACAGGTGGTTGTTACTCATGCTTATAAGGCAGGACTAAGAGAGTATGGTTTGAAGGTCATAAACCTTTGTATTTCATGACCTTGAGTGGAAGTGAAGTATGAGTGACACCCATGTCTGCTTAGTACATTGTATAGTAGTTTTCGTGATAGTAGTTGTTCTACTCTGCGAATCACCGATGCTTAGTTTGTTAGGCAATAGATGCGAGTGCAGAATGAAACTTGGGCAATTGATTAATCCTAGTTGTGATCGTAATTGTTAAACAGAAAAGATGAATATACATGTGTTGTTATTGGTGTTTTCTTTTATTTTAAATATTATTGCATCTTTCAGCTGCTTATTTTATTGGTGGTTTTGACTTGGAGCTAATTTATATATGTTAGCGTATATATTTGCTGGAAATATGCATGTTTCATGCATATGAGTATGTAGATGTATGTTAATTAGTACAGTTATCATTTGAGATTGAATGTTAATGTATGGTTTTTGATTTGTATTTGCACGACAAACTAATGTGGTTTGTTATGTTCTTGCTTAGTTCGAGTTGACAGTAGAACGGGCGCATATCCCACGTGAGGGAAGAAGGAGCGTTTGGGAGATGGCATCGTGTAGTAGAGTAGTTCATGAAATGGGATGCGGGAATGGTGATGATTCAGATCCAGATGGTGAAATGGCTACAAGGGCGGGCGATGACGAGGTACGAATTATGTAAAATTGAAGAGCAAACTATTGGGTATGGGTGTGGGGCGATAAATTTATTTAAAGGTTTCTTTTGAGTTATCGAGAATTTATGAGCTGACGTGAAAGGTATTTAACATGTCAACTTGTGAATTCGTGCAGGAAAAAATGCTTGACATAGGAGTGGAAGAGGATGAGTTTGAGGGTTTAATTTATAAGCAGAGTGAAGGCACTACCAACACGATATCTAATGCTGGACGGGTTACTGCGGCAGATGTACTTAAGATGGAGTTCAATAGTCCAGCGGAAGCAACTATTTTCTATGAAGAGTATAGTAGGGCAAAGGGATTTGCGATGCGACAAGGGAAGAAGTTGAAAAATAGGAATGGTGATTTTGTTCGTTACACGTATCTGTGTAATAGACAAGGGTTTAGAGACAAGAAGTGGCTAGAGAAGGTGGATCGGAAGAGGGAGCACAAGGTAGTGACTCGGTGCGGGTGTCCTGTGGAGATGCGTATTAAGCCTAAAGGGGATAGTGGGAGATGGTTTGTGTCTTTTTTTGTGGAGGAACATAACCATGAGCTCCTGCCTATGAAGTATGTGGACTATCTACCTGCACACCGTAAGATATCTGATGTTGATATTGCACACATGAAGAGCATGAGGCAAGTTGGGATATCAATTCCAAAGATCTATGAGTCCATTGCTGCACAGGCGGGAGGTTTTAATTTGGTTCCGTTTACAAAGCGAGATATGTACAACGAGATTAGGCGACAAAGGGCGATGCAGAATGGTGACGTGAATGCTGCGTTGAGGGTTTTGGAGGGTGCGGCCCGGACGGACGAGAAATTGTATTGGAGGTACGAGGTTGGTGAGGGGCAGCACATGTGCGATCTATTTTGGAGTGATGGGCGAAGCCAGGATGATTATAAAGTATTTGGAGATGTACTAGCATTCGATGCAACTTACGGGCGGAACAAGTACAATCTGCCAGTAATTGTTTTTTCTGGGGTTAATCATCACAACCAGACCTGCGTGTTTGCAACTGCGATGGTTTCATGCGAGTCAATTGCATCATATGTATGGGTTTTAAGAAATTTACTGCAATGCATGGGGGGTAAAGCACCAACAGCGGTGATAACTGATGGCGATCGATCAATGCGCGTAGCTATTCAGGAAGTGTTTCCAAATGCTCACCATCGCTTATGCGCTTGGCACCTTTTGAAGAATGCAACGGTTAACGTGTGTAAACCCCGATTCACATCGTTGTTTAGACATTGCATGCTTGCTGATGTTGAGGTTGGGGAGTTTGAGTTGCTTTGGGATGCCATGCTGGAGGAGTGTGGGGTTAGGGAGTTAGAGTGGGTCAAGGACGTATACGAGAAGAAGTCTTCATGGGCAACTGCTTACATACGGGGCAGGTTTTATGCTGGGCTCCGCACAACATCTCGGTGCGAGTCATTGCACGCAAAGTTAGGGAGATTTGTGGAAAGGCGATACGGCATACTTGAGTTTGTAACCAATTTTCAACGATGTGTGGACTTCCTGAGGGACAATGAGGAAGAGCTTGACTTCCGATCATCGTACGGGACACCGGTGCTTCAAACACAGTTCCCGGAGTTAGAAAAGTCAGGAGCAATAAACTTCACAAGGGAAATATTCTCAAGATATCGTGAGTCACTTAAAAGGTGTGTTCGGATCACCATATTGGAGTGCATCGAGCGTGACGATAGGTGTGTGTATGTAACACAGAAGTATAGAAGACCGAATTCACGGTGGGATGTGGTTCATATGAAAGGGAAAGAGGAGTTTCTTTGCAGTTGCCTGAGGATGGAGTCATTTGGTTTGCCATGTGTTCACATTCTAGCAGTTTTGGTTAGGTTAGATATTGATTCCCTTCCTAAGAGTCTTGTGTTGGCGCGGTGGTCCAAAGCAGCGAAGGAAGATCTTTGTTACGAACCGTTAAGCAGCCGATATGGTGATGCGGGTGTTTTGTATCGGAGTAGAGTGGGTGCATTCCTCCAGCACTGCAAGCGGTTAGCAAAAGTAGCATGTATTAGGGAGGAGGACTTTAGGCAATATTTAGCTAAGGTTGTAGAGGATACATGTTGGCTTGAAAAAAAAAATGGACTAGGAGGTGCAGTTGCTGGGAATGGAGCTGGCAACAGTGGGGGAGGGGTTAGGGATCCTATTAGTGTCAAGACGAAAGGCACAGGACGTGGTAATGAACCTCTTGGGTGTAGGGGTATCAAGCGGCGTAAGTGCAGCACATGCGGTTGTGTTGGTCATCGAAGGACCCGGTGTCCCAATGCTCCACCGACATCAGCACCCTCAACCCAGGGCGAGGGTGCGAACATGTTATCACAAACTGTTAACGTGGTAAGCACGAAAACCTTGATTCACTTCAGACATACCTTCCCCTAGATTGGACGTATCATGTTATGAATGTTGTTCTAAAATATTAGAAACACGTGTTCAAGAATTAGTGGTACTGAACAGTGTGTGAAATTAACAATATGATGACAATGATGTGTGTTCATGATGCCGTGCAGGGTCCGTAAAGGTAGGAAGAAGGGAGAATTGTGTTGATGATCCTTGTAGCGGTTTCGACGTATTAATTGGTGGGTATTCGCAAGTTCTCATTCAGCGTGGGTTGCTAATGGTGCAAGTATGTGTTATTGGTCATGCTGATGTGTTGGGATGTATGTGGATTGAAGTGTGTTGAGTATGTAATGATCTTGAATTTTTAACTAGATTTGTTAACCTTTTAATGACAGCGGATTCTGTGGTTGGGTTGATCGTATGATATGGTCATTTTAATACCACTATGAAAGTATTGTATGTTAATTTTAAAGATAATTTTTATAGCAAGTATATTTTATGCTTCCGAGGTTTTGTGCTCCCCAACAATGTGGTTTAGATAATCTTGATTTTTTTTTCAAATGCAAGAGAAATTGAGTTCACTTCTGAGATTTTCATTACACTTGAAAGGGATATCAAATGTGCTAGACATTTTGGAGTCATGTTTTAAGGGAACTGTTTCAGCACAAGGTCATGATTTGCATCATCTCCAAGAGAGCGTGTTAAAGACAAAGCAGGTTTAGTCTTGGAAGATTTTCTTTTTGATAGAGTGATTGTATAACTATTTTTATCTTTTTTTTGCTGATATTTTTGTTTTTGCTTGTTGCTTGCTTGGCTCATGATGATTGGCTGAGAATCTTCATTATATATATGCAGATATTATCTTCTTTTTCTGTTATTTTGAGACAGAGATATTATATATGCTAATTTTTTCCCATTTAATAACAGGGTCTTGGTCTAGTATTTATCAAAGTAAATACACAGCTGTTTGTTAAGCCGTAAGTGTACTAAGAATCCCTCCTTCCGAAAGTAACAATGAGGAGCTATGGTCTTGTAGTCCCTATGCAATGACCATGTTACATTTTGTAATATTTGCTGTTAAGGTTGATCTGTTGTTTTTCTTTTGAGATTATTATATATTTATTATTCTGTTAGGAAGCTTGAAGCTTCCTTCCTGAAATTTCTGGTGCAGCATCACACCCTAAAGTTACTGAAGTGCTATTAGAAAGGAATAGCCCTGACACAGCTCTGATGGTTTTTAGGTGGGCTGGTGGTGATGGTGTGCCTCAATATTTCACTTAGAGACGCTGTGACTGCAGTGCGGGCAAGGATCGAGTGTGGACTTCTGACTGAAGCATTTATGCATCAGAGGAATCTCTGCACAAGGGTGAAAGAAAAGAGCTTCAATAATGGATCACCTCTACAGACTGCTGATGTACCAAAAGGGCTATTTAGTTATTGGGTGGAGGTCTTGGTAACCGAGATTTGTTGCCTCTGTATAAGGAGGAACTTAGTGGATAGAATGCTAGAATTGCCATAGAATTCTAAAGAAGAAAAATATATAGACAGGAGTCATTTGGATTGTGCTACTGAAGAACCCAGGATTTTATGCCGTTATCATGATGAATATATGTTCTGGATCTTGTTTCTAATTTTCCTTTTTTTCCAAGTAGTAAAATATCATATTTTTAAGGAACATGTACGTTCATTAATTTTTGATGATAGGAAATGTAAGATGTGGTGCGAAAAGTCGTGTAAATGTTGTATAATTCTGTTATGAAGAAAGGTATGGAAACCTGTGGCACACTGAACGGTAAGCAGGTGTGGTTGAATAGTGCAGGATAAACTGGAAACACTTTACTAGATAAAGAGTAGTACGTTACATTAAGCCACATTCAAATAAGATTCAGTGCAGCCCATGCGACATCTGCGGATATGTGGCCAAGGTGAATATGCGCTTACATAGACCGCATGGTTGTTACAATCCTAAAGCCAAAATACCAGAAATCTAGTTACTCACATCACAGCGACTGAGTACTGAAGCCTAACATCCCTAACAACATTACCGTAACCCCGAGTGATAGAAGGTATTTGACATTTCTATTCACAATACATCCAAAAGCAAAAAATACAAGTCACATGGTTATCAAAATAGATCAAAATAGAGGGGGATCAAAGTAGCCAGCACTATTCAGGGCGATCCATGAGATCACGCCAAAGCAGCTCCGCTTTAACATCTATGAAGCATCCATTTTCATTTGCGTCACAGCTAGCAATGCTAGTAGCAGTCCGCATTCGTACCGCTTCAGGGTTGATCTGCATAATGATAGTTACAGTGTCATGAACAATTCAAGTAAAATAAGCACAAACAGCGTTATCAGGGTTAAAAATTATCAATTGTTGTGTCTTGAAGCTATTGTTTAATAAAGGGCATTGCATCAAATTCACCATGGGAGCAAAAATTCGAGTTGAAAATCCCCCATCCTGCTGCAGCCAGTACAATAGCCACGTAGATGTCTCGTTGCTGCATCATAAAATCGTACATCATTGGGTCAGCGCGTTAGTGTGACGAAGCGTGTGGAAAAGTATTGGTGGAGAGGAAAAAAATCAGGCAAGGAAAAAAAGAGATCTATCCCACACATAGTAGTGCATAACTTATTGGTTCACAATAGTTTTTGTTGATACCGAACATGTGAAGAAGATACTAAACAGAATTATGTGTGCGGATAATATTAAACAGAAATACCGAACATGTGAAGTAAATTGGAGAATTTAAAGGTGCAAAAGAACTAAGAGAATGAAACAAGAAAACAACGTTTCAAGAGGAATTGCAAAAGGCATCAGTTAAACAGAAATATGTGTGCGGATAATACTAAACAGAAATACCAAACATGTGAAGAGAATTGGAGAATTTAAAGGTGCAAAAGAACTAAGACAATGAAACAAGAAAACATGGTTTCAAGAACAATTAAAAAAGGCATCAGTTAAACAGAAATATGTGTGCGGATAATACTAAACAGATATACCGAACATGTGAAGAGAATTGGAGATTTTAAAGGTGCCAAATAACTAAGACAATGAAACGAGAAAACATAGTTTCAAGAGGAATTAAAAAAGGCATCAGTTAAACAGAAATATGTGTGCGGATAATACTAAACAGAGATACCGAACATGTGAAGAGAGTTGGAGATTTTAAAGGTGCAAAAGAACCAAGACAATGAAACAAGAAAACATAGTCTCAAGAGGAATTAAAAAAGGCATCAGTTAAACAGAAATATGTGTGCGGATAATACTAAACAGAAATACCGAACATGTGAAGAGAATTGGAGAATTTAAAGGTACAAAATAACTAAGACAATGAAACGAGAAAACATAGTTTCAAGAGGAATTAAAATAGGCATCAGTTAAACAGAAATATGTGTCCGGATAATACTAAACAGAAATACCGAACATGTGAAGAGAATTGGAGATTTTAAAGGTGCAAAAGAACCAAGACAATGAAACACGAAAACATAGTTTCAAGAGGAATTAAAAAAGGCATCAGTTAAACAGAAATATGTGTGCGGATAATACTAAACAGAAATACCAAACATGTGAAGAGAATTGGAGATTTTAAAGGTACAAAATAACTAAGACAATGAAATGAGAAAACATAGTTTCAAGAGGAATTAAAAAAGGCATCAGTTAAACAGAAATATGTGTGCGGATAATACTAAACAGAAATACCAAACATGTCAAGAGAATTGGAGATTTTAAAGGTGCAAAAGAACCAAGACAATGAAAGAAGAAAACATAGTTTCAAGAGGAATTAAAAAAGGCATCAGTTAAACAGAAATATGTGTGCGGATAATACTAAACAGAGATACCGAACATGTGAAGAGAATTGGAGATTTTAAAGGTGCAAAAGAACCAAGACAATGAAACACGAAAACATAGTTTCAAGAGGAATTAAAAAAGGCATCAGTTAAACAGAAATATGTGTGCGGATAATACTAAACAGAAATACCAAACATGTGAAGAGAATTGGAGATTTTAAAGGTACAAAATAACTAAGACAATGAAATGAGAAAACATAGTTTCAAGAGGAATTAAAAAAGGCATCAGTTAAACAGAAATATGTGTGCGGATAATACTAAACAGAAATACCAAACATGTCAAGAGAATTGGAGATTTTAAAGGTGCAAAAGAACCAAGACAATGAAAGAAGAAAACATAGTTTCAAGAGGAATTAAAAAAGGCATCAGTTAAACAGAAATATGTGTGCGGATAATACTAAACAGAGATATCGAACATGTGAAGAGAGTTGGAGAATTTAAAGGTGCAAAAGAACCAAGACAATGAAACAAGAAAACATAGTCTCAAGAGGAATTAAAAAAGGCATCACTTAAACAGAAATATGTGTGCGGATAATACTAAACTGAAATACCGAACATGTGAAGAGAACTGGAGAATTTAAAGGTGCATCAGATCTAAGACAACGAAAGAAGAAAACATAGTTTCAAGAGGAATTAAAAAAGGCATCAGTTAAACAGAAATACGTGTGCGGATAATACTAAAAAGAAATACCGAACATGTGAAGAGAATTGGAAAATTTAAAGGTACAAAATAACTAAGACAATGAAACGAGAAAACATAGTTTCAAGAGGAATTAAAAAAGGCATCAGTTAAACAGAAATATGTGTCCGGATAATACTAAACAGAAATACCGAACATGTGAAGAGAATTGGAGATTTTAAAGGTGCAAAAGAACCAAGACAATGAAACAAGAAAACATAGTTTCAAGAGGAATTAAAAAAGGCATCAGTTAAACAGAAATATGTGTGCGGATAATACTAAACAGAGATACCGAACATGTGAAGAGAATTGGAGATTTTAAAGGTACAAAATAACTAAGACAATGAAATGAGAAAACATAGTTTCAAGAGGAATTAAAAAAGGCATCAGTTAAACAGAAATATGTGTGCGGATAATACTAAACAGAAATACCAAACATGTCAAGAGAATTGGAGATTTTAAAGGTGCAAAAGAACCAAGACAATGAAAGAAGAAAACATAGTTTCAAGAGGAATTAAAAAAGGCATCAGTTAAACAGAAATATGTGTGCGGATAATACTAAACAGAGATACCGAACATGTGAAGAGAATTGGAGATTTTAAAGGTGCAAAAGAACCAAGACAATGAAACACGAAAACATAGTTTCAAGAGGAATTAAAAAAGGCATCAGTTAAACAGAAATATGTGTGCGGATAATACTAAACAGAAATACCAAACATGTGAAGAGAATTGGAGATTTTAAAGGTACAAAATAACTAAGACAATGAAATGAGAAAACATAGTTTCAAGAGGAATTAAAAAAGGCATCAGTTAAACAGAAATATGTGTGCGGATAATACTAAACAGAAATACCAAACATGTCAAGAGAATTGGAGATTTTAAAGGTGCAAAAGAACCAAGACAATGAAAGAAGAAAACATAGTTTCAAGAGGAATTAAAAAAGGCATCAGTTAAACAGAAATATGTGTGCGGATAATACTAAACAGAGATATCGAACATGTGAAGAGAGTTGGAGAATTTAAAGGTGCAAAAGAACCAAGACAATGAAACAAGAAAACATAGTCTCAAGAGGAATTAAAAAAGGCATCACTTAAACAGAAATATGTGTGCGGATAATACTAAACTGAAATACCGAACATGTGAAGAGAACTGGAGAATTTAAAGGTGCATCAGATCTAAGACAACGAAAGAAGAAAACATAGTTTCAAGAGGAATTAAAAATGGCATCAGTTAAACAGAAATACGTGTGCGGATAATACTAAAAAGAAATACCGAACATGTGAAGAGAATTGGAAAATTTAAAGGTACAAAATAACTAAGACAATGAAACGAGAAAACATAGTTTCAAGAGGAATTAAAAAAGGCATCAGTTAAACAGAAATATGTGTCCGGATAATACTAAACAGAAATACCGAACATGTGAAGAGAATTGGAGATTTTAAAGGTGCAAAAGAACCAAGACAATGAAACAAGAAAACATAGTTTCAAGAGGAATTAAAAAAGGCATCAGTTAAACAGAAATATGTGTGCGGATAATACTAAACAGAGATACCGAACATGTGAAGAGAGTTGGAGATTTTAAAGGTGCAAAAGAACCAAGACAATGAAACAAGAAAACATAGTCTCAAGAGGAATTAAAAAAGGCATCACTTAAACAGAAATATGTGTGCGGATAATACTAAACAGAGCTACCGAACATGTGAAGAGAACTGGAGAATTTAAAGGGGCAAAAGAACCAAGACAATGAAACGAGAAAACATAGTTTCAAGAGGAATTAAAAAAGGCATCAGTTAAACAGAAATATGTGTGCGGATAATACTAAACAGAGATACCGAACATGTGAAGAGAGTTGGAGAATTTAAAGGTGCAAAAGAACCAAGACAATGAAACAAGAAAACATAGTCTCAAGAGGAATTAAAAAAGGCATCAGTTAAACAGAAATATGTGTGCGGATAATACTAAACTGAAATACCGAACATGTGAAGAGAACTGGAGAATTTAAAGGTGCATCAGATCTAAGACAACGAAAGAAGAAAACATAGTTTCAAGAGGAATTAAAAAAGGCATCAGTTAAACAGAAATACGTGTGCGGATAATACTAAAAAGAAATACCGAACATGTGAAGAGAATTGGAAAATTTAAAGGTACAAAATAACTAAGACAATGAAACGAGAAAACATAGTTTCAAGAGGAATTAAAAAAGGCATCAGTTAAACAGAAATATGTGTCCGGATAATACTAAACAGAAATACCGAACATGTGAAGAGAATTGGAGATTTTAAAGGTGCAAAAGAACCAAGACAATGAAACAAGAAAACATAGTTTCAAGAGGAATTAAAAAAGGCATCAGTTAAACAGAAATATGTGTGCAGATAATACTAAACAGAAATACCAAACATGTCAAGAGAATTGGAGATTTTAAAGGTGCAAAAGAACCAAGACAATGAAAGAAGAAAACATAGTTTCAAGAGGAATTAAAAAAGGCATCAGTTAAACAGAAATATGTGTGCGGATAATACTAAACAGAGATACCGAACATGTGAAGAGAGTTGGAGATTTTAAAGGTGCAAAAGAACCAAGACAATGAAACAAGAAAACATAGTCTCAAGAGGAATTAAAAAAGGCATCATTTAAACAGAAATATGTGTGCGGATAATACTAAACAGAAATACCGAACATGTGAAGAGAATTGGAGAATTTAAAGGTGCAAAATAACTAAGACAATGAAACGAGAAAACATAGTTTCAAGAGGAATTAAAAAAGGCATCAGTTAAACAGAAATATGTGTCCGGATAATACTAAACAGAAATACCGAACATGTGAAGAGAAATGGAGAATTTAAAGGTGCATCAGATCTAAGACAACGAAAGAAGAAAACATAGTTTCAAGATGAATTAAAAAAGTCAACAGTTAAACAGAAATACGTGTGCGGATAATACTTAACAGAAATACCGAACATGTGAAGCAAATTGGAGAATTTAAAGGTGCATAAGAACTATGACAATGAAACAAGAAAACATAGTTTGAAGAAGAATTAAAGAAGGCATCACTAAAACAGAAATATGTGTTCGGATAAAACTTAACAGAAATACCGAACCTGTGAAGAAAATTGGACAATTTAAAGGTGCATAAGAACTAAGACAACGAAACAAGGAAACATAGTTTCAAGAGGAATTAAAAAAGGCATCAGTTCATCATATATCATATTCTAACACAAGTAAATACTAGTCAGCCGGTGTAACAAGTGCAGAAAAAACAAAAGCACGATAAACTAGTGTATCGTGACTATTACGTGTACGTCCGGTTTGGTGATAAATGATAATTTCTCCTTCATACTTTGGTCACACCGCTGTCTTATATTTATCTTTCTTATATCTTCTACCCTCAACAACAACTGAAGAATATTCATGCTATAGAATAACATCATTGCAAATTAAATATAATAATAAACGAGAAAGAAGAAACACCTCACAGAATGGAACAAAAGAAAAAAAATTTCTCCTACATGGCAGACATAGTTATGGTATTCATCATTCTACATATTCTGCAAATACCTTAAAGGTAACTTGACTTACCTATCCACTGCATTTGGAATGGCTCCAGGATACTGCAAGGATCCCCAATTAGAAGGGTCTGGATTTGTGTGTCTGAAGTTGACAATGTTCCTGTCCGCCGAGAAGATTTTCCCCAGGACACGGCACTGCGAGGAAAGAAACAGTAGTTACAAATGTTTAAGGTAGGAAAATGTTTGCATGAACAAGGTACAGTAACATAGTTGGAAGGTACACGTGAAGAGATTACTTACTATGCGCCGCATGTTAGCCTCTCGACGAACAATGCTCTCGGGACTTCTGCTTACATCTAGGACAAACAAGCTTGCACCCTTCACATCCAACAACAGCATGTAGCACGTATCGATGGCCTCCCAAACAGGCACATAGACCTACATTATCGAGGGTGAAAATGCTTTTCTAACTAGCGGTAACAGTTCATCGGAGGAAACAATTATTACACAGGCAGTGATAACGAAATGACATCCAAAATAGGGTTTCATGGATAGATATCGTACGTGTTCCAGTTGGTTTGTCTCGTGCATCCACTTTGGCTGGTAATGTTTGGCCAGCTCACTAACTGGGGTGTCAAGCAGGACATCCGTTGCGAAGTTAGTTGGCAGAAACCAGGCACGGGGAGTCATGCTTTTGCGTGCCTGAACCGACCTCATCAGGCATGTTGCATTAATTATCTGCAACAACGCCAAAAGTTGAATATGTATACACAACGGGGTTGAAGGCTCAAAGTTTACATTCCAAAAAACATTTTCGATGACTTACATCAAGACATGGGGTATGTGGGGGGGCCAGTGACATGAAAAGAGCCCGAGGCAAATCGAAGAATGAATACTTAAACAAGATCTCCCTGAAATAACATCAGAACTACTTAGTAAAAAATAATATTGACGTAGTAGCACATTAGCACATAACAGAATACTCATGTTAGATGTCTCACTCGGGTGGAAGTTCTTTGCCGAAAATGTAAGCCGATAACTTGCACTCCTGCAACGAGAGTCCCATATTGTTAAATGGCCTGAACACCATTTCATACGTCTGCGAGAGTTAGAGGGTTAGAGTTAGATAGGGTATAGATTGATGGCAGTTTAGGTAAGGTAATTTGATAACAGTGTCATTGTTACACAAAGCATGGCAACTACCTTTGGGATTCGGGGTTCAGTGGGATCAACATGGTTGTTGCGACGGCCACGCCCACGGCCTCGTGCGGCCTGCCTGAGGACGGTCCTCTTCGGACGACTTTGGGTTACGGAATCCTGCATCAGCACCTGCATGTCTCGGGTCATTGAAGATGCTGGCCTGCCTAAACATGTCATCTCAATGCGCTCCAGTTTTGGCAGCTTAGCAGGTTTGCTCATAGTTGGAGTCGACGTGAATAGGCCACACAGTTCAGTTGTGCTGTCAAAGTCAGACCAAGTAGGAAGGCTTGAAATGTCCTGTTATTAAGAAATATGTTTAGAGTCGTTTGAACACATGCAAACACCTTCCAAGAACAATCCGTGCTGCAGGATGACCACAAAATTAATCAGAATGAACAACTACATCGTACCTTCTCATAAGTGGATGAAGGGATTTGAGATATCTTGCCGTGCCACTGACCACTTCCCTTTGATAGCCCAACAGCCCAGTGTTGCTGGGTAGTCATGTGCTGACTGAGGTGAGAGGCCCCCGTGATATTTCTTGGTGTTGATTTGGTTTCATCTATGACAAGGTCATCCTCCTCACATGGCGAGTCAGGTACAAAGAGGTCAAACAGGGACCCCTCTGCATTTGGGACTTGTTGTATGCCTTTGCCCTTCTCGGAGGGTGGCCTCAGATGGGTGAAGGAACCTCCTTGTTGTGTGATGCTTTTGACCTCAGTTTGGGCAGAAACAGCGGTGACGTTACCTGATTGGGGCACGACCTCTGAGGAGGTGTTCCTCTTTGTGTTGTCCTCTTGCTGCGGTGGCATACACGGCCTAGGAACCATGACGATGCTACCGCTTCGGTCATGTTGCCGTTGAGCCAAGTCAAGAATTTGGAGCAAATACCCGTCGAAGGTGGCTGTCCTCTTCTCAATGATGGCCAACCGGGACTCAATGTCCGCAAGCTTTTCATTGGAACCCTTTATTGACATCGCACATCACAAGAGTTAATACAAAATTGATTTTCATCAACAAGTAATTAACATCAGAAGAATAAACAGAATCTAAACAATGTGTATCGCAGAGCTAATCTCTATTGAACAACAGATTCACAGTGACTCAGTAAAATAGGCAATGCATATTGTCGTCAAGGGACTGTAATCAAAATTTTTACAAGGGGAAATAAGGGCCAAAAACTGAGTAGCGATTCTCCATCATGGGCTGTGCAATTTTACGTCAAGCAGTTAGCCGGTAACAGAGTTATGAAATTAGACATAATAAACACTGCAATTCGTTCAGAGTAGCAGCAAATAATCCTATTCGATTAGATATGCTAGGCATGAAAGGTTCAGTAAAACAGTAGAACAAGGAAAGAATAAAAACGGATTTCCTAGCAATGCAATTTGGGATTAGGTTGCATGTCTCAGCTGGACAATTCAATATGTAATGAAATGTTAAACCTAAAGAGTATCCTACAGAAGTGATGGATGGAAGTGGAATGAATAGAATTGGTCGCTGTTATTAAGGACTACCATTACATTATTGCAAATTATATCAGGCAAACAAACGTAAAGAGAACACAACTTAAACCCAATTCACCTTCCCCTCAAACTGACGAAGAAATAAAGACGGCAAAAGGACGTTGGCGGCAACAGAGTTTCAAGTAGAGGGATGACATGGAGGATTAAGACTTTCTGGGTCTGTGATTGATTCTCTCACCAGCCAAGGATGTCAAGGTGGAGATGATGGAATCATCGTTCGCAGATGAAAACCAAAGAAGGAGGGTTTAAAAGTTCCCGTTTGGTTAAAAACTTGTTTAATTAAAATTATTTTAGGCCTTCTGGCTGAATGAAACAATCACGTTTTGACTCGTATGGACTGGCCCGAACATAGGCCCGTTTCAAATATCCCTTTACAGTCATTATTAACCATTTACATAGAATAGTAAGACCCATTTTGAGAGGCCATTTTCAGTGCAGTCACATTGGCCAACTTCTTATGTCTCACAAACAAAAAACAGTTATAGAGTAGCATTATTATTGTCTTTACTTTCGAGAATTAAAAATATATTGAATAAGTGCCAAGTAATGCTGTGTAACGTCCAAATAAATTCTTCAAAATTTTATAAACATGTATCTTGTTCTTCATGTTTAAAAGTTTTTTTCTGTGTACGTTATAAACTACGATTAACTTATACATTAATTGACAACTAATACTTAATTCTGTATATTTTAAAAGAAACGTACTTGCTGGTAAAAAATTCATTTTTTAAATACAAAACTAATTATTTTTTGTAATTAAATTTATAATCGGTGATAACATAACTTAAATTTTTAAAATTAGTTTACTTTATTAAGGTAAAGTAAATTTATTGGTAATCTAAATGCACTATACGTTTTAACTTATATTTAATTATATGCAATGTTACATGTTAATAACAAATATTGAATAAAATTATACTAACAGTTTTTAATTTAATTTAATTATAACTGCATAATTTTTTCAATGAAATCCCCCCCCCCCAAGAGAAGTTTCTGTATCATTTTAAAAGAAACGTACTTTCTGGTGAAAAATTGATTTTCTAAATACAAATATAAGTTCTTCTTTCTAATTAAATTTATAATCGGTTATGCCAATTTAAATTTTTAAAATTAGTTTAGTTTATTAACGTAAAGTAAATTTATTGATAATCTAAATCGACTATACTTTTTTACTTAAATTTAAATCTATGCAATGTGACACGTTAATAACAAATTTTGAATAAAATCATACCTACAGCTTTTTTTTTCATTTAATTATTCCTGGATAATATTTTCAATGATTCACAACCCCCCCCCCTCCCCAAGAGAAGTTTCATTGAAGCTCCGCGAATGTTTGAGTGTGCTGAAAATTGGTGCAAATGAAGTGCAAAGACGACAAAGTCAAACATTCCACGGTTATACACAACTGAAGTTTTACTGACTGTAACACCCGCAACAATGTCAGATACGACACACTCAGACACGGTTAGGCAACGAAACGGGTCACAAGATACCTTCTCATGAAGAAAAATGCGGGCCAGCATGTCTTTTTCCACCGCATCGTGTTCAGCCGTTGCATTAGGCTGTGAAAGCTGCTCTCGAAGGGGCTGTCAAACAAAACAGATACCACTTCAGAAGAAGCACAAAACTTCACAACTAACAACGTGAGAGACACATGGTATAGCAAAAAAGGGTTGTCGAATTTTATAAATGTATATAGTCGTCCTCCATGACAAGCCATGGAAAATGTACGTCAAGAGCAATATTTTGCTCACCCCTTCTATGGTTAGGTCAAGGTTCATGACAGCGTCCACGTGGTTTGTGGATCGGTCCCGCTCTTGTTCAATGTTTTCGCCGGGGTCCAACCTACACAGTCAATACACCAGCACAGTCAACGTCAGCAAATGTGAAGGAGAACATTTTTGTTACACTGCTAATATTGATACATGCTGCATGTATAGCGAACTTACTCTTCTAAAGGAACGTCCTGAGAATCTTGTAGAAAGGACTCCGAGGCTTCCATGTTGATCGTCCGTACGGCTTCCAGTTCGAAACTAGTGAAGATGTTGTTCCAGTTCTAACTTCTAAAAGAGGAGCAGTAATCCACTCACAGCATCTACGCTTACATATCACCCAAGCCTAGTCGTGGTAGGTGCTACATACTTTCCCTTGAGAGGACTATGTAATCATTACAAGTATGCACACATAGATACACTTAATCAGTTGACATTAACTTAAGCACATTTCCAGCTATGACCCTCTGAAAATTCCAATAAAATGGAATTTAGCACAATTCGCGCGCTAAGCACCACAAGGGTATAACCGTCATTCCGCCTATGAATCGCTACATGGACAAAGATGCCACCATGAGGCATGGACACATAAAGAAGCAAGTAGAACGGGCTAATTCTTCTCACCAAATGCATGCATGTTCCGCATGGATGCTTCTCATGGTGATCCCCTTCATGCACATATACTCAAGAACGTCTCTCTTGTTTATTTTCTCTCTCTCATTAAATGATCGCTGTATTCGAGGTTAATTTTCTGTTCATTGCTTCTAGGTCTTTCTCCATTAGGGAATTTTTTTTATTTTTTTATAGCCTTTGGGTATATGGCCAAATGCCAAAGTTTTCCTGATGTTTTTGGGGTGAACTAGTTTTTTAAATTGGGGGTAATGTTGGTTTGGGTGCTGATGATGCGATGATGTGCAATTTGTGGTATTGCTATTTTCATTTCTTTCTATTTGATGGTTAAATTTTTTCGTTCATAATTTTGTTTTAACTTATGGGTTGTGAAAAGTTTAATAATTTTAGCAGTAAATTATTTTCGAGAAAACATAATTCAGTAAAAGGAAATGTTTTTTCTTTAACAGTAACTGATCTGAACGTGATTAAAAAATAATTGAATAATTGAATACGACAAATTAATATTATTAAAAAATTTGCTTGAATTTCCATTTTAAATTTAAAGTTAAAGTTTATTTAAAAAATAATTAAAAAAGATGTTTCCTTCTTAAAATTTATTTACGAATAATTCCATAAACTTTTTATGATGAATATAAATAATAAAGTCGTACCATGATTTATTTTTTGAACAATTATTTTAACTCTGTTAGATGTTAAGTACATTAAATTTTCTCCATCATAGCAAAATGATAAACTTTCATATTTTTAAATGATAAACTTTCACACTTCTATTATATATGAAAAAAATTTGGCCCTTATAATTTTTCAAGTCATGATTACACGTCATAGTTTTTTAACTTTATCTATGACTATTTGATTGTGCAAAGTAATAATAATAATAATAAT
Organism: Arachis ipaensis; assembly: GCF_059453495.1. NCBI lineage: Eukaryota > Viridiplantae > Streptophyta > Magnoliopsida > Fabales > Fabaceae > Arachis > Arachis ipaensis. The sequence goes on from NC_142442.1 coordinate 5,711,690, forward strand.
AATAATAATAATAATAAACTATGTGCCAGTAAAGAAAAAATCACATCACCGAATAATTAATAATTCAAAAATTAAAAACATTATTTCATTTCATGCGAAGGAATGTAAAACAAATGGCTTCAAAAAATATTAGGAGTACTGTAAAAATTTGTAATGTCCTAATAAATTACGTAAGTAAGATTTTTTTTTTAATTTTTACGATTTTATAGACTATACAAAATATTTTATATAAAATTTGGGTATATGCATGTATTTACCTAAATCAGTATGACATTACAAATTTTTATAGTCCTACTAACAAATTTTAATCTATCTGTTAAAATTGTTTTCCAAGGAATAAAATATTTTTTTTATCTAATTTAAATTACTTTATTAAAAGATTAACAATTTATAAATTAAACAAATATATATATATATATTTTTTTTTTCCATGCCTTAAAAAAAACTGACAAAATGTTCACTTGCGAGACTTTTTTAAAATATTGATAATCTAGCTATCAATTCAAATTCTATACAGTACTCTTCAGCTCATTCTTGATAGGTGATAAATATTTTCAAAGACTCTCGTAATTAAGTTGTTTGTTAGCTCATTTTTTCTTTTCAAATAGTTTTATATGGAATAAAATATATCTTTTAAAATATTTCTTTAAATATTTCTTTTAAATGTCTTAGAGGCATGTGGCGTGTTACGTGTCGCTAACCTGGCACATCAACCAATCATCTGGTGACATGTGGCCCTTAGCGTGACATGTCATCATCTAACTGACGGCAGAATCAATTTGACTTACGTTTTATCATTCAATGACTAACACAGCAGGAAAATAATTTTCATGCCCAATTTGAAAAATGCCTTAAATTTCAGGGACAAATTTGGCTATTTACTCTTCTTCATTGTCGTAATTGAAACATTTATTTATAATTGCAATCAATTAACAAATCAAACGTACAATACTTGTCGTGTTTCTTTTTTAATTCTTTGACAGATTTATTATCGTATCATAGTCACATATTCGTGACCACGTCGTTCTCTGCAGTTTCATCTGCAGTTCCTTCCCGCAACTCGGTCAGGACTCTGTCTTTCATTATCTATTGTTGCATCACACGCGCCTCCACACGCTCACTAAAGATCATTGCTTTCCCTCTCACTGAAGCGTCATATCCCATTTAGAGGTAGCGGTGTGCATGGCCCGGCCCGGCCCGGCCCTGTCCGGCCGTGCCCCGAACAATGTATACTCTAATTTCGTGTGATTTCACCGGGTCTAGGACTGGGTAAGGGTCTCAGAAATAGACCCCGTCATTAATTCGGGTCGGATCAGGGCATAACTCTGGTCACCCAAAATCAGGCCGGTGGCCCGGTCATTGTACACAACTAATATTTTGTGTTATTAGTAATGGATGATGGTCATTCTTATGTGGAATTTAAGTATCGTAATCCTTAATATTTCGTGTTATTAGTTATTATAAGACTATAAGTTAATGTTTTATGTTTAAAAGGCATAAGATTTTAGACTAATGCATAGTATTGTATTATTTGTATTGTTTAAATATTTGGTGTTATTAGACAATATTAGTATTGATTACGGTTATGTTTTAATGGTTGGCATCTTGAAAATTTGGATATTTTCACATGCTAGCTTATAAGATGGTATCAATGTAATATAATATTAACGCCCCAGTTTTTACCCGATATAATTGTGACCCAAAAGTGTATAGGCTTCATTGGATCTAGGGTTGGGTTCGGGTCTCATCCATAGGCCAGGTGTATATTTCGGGCCAGGTGTGGGTCACGTCAAACCCGGTTTCACTCGACCCATTCACACCCCTAAAAGTAGACATAGTTGACGAATAAAACAAAACATTTTATTAAAAAGGACGATATTAAAACGAAAAAAATGTAACGGATGATTCTATATTAAAAATTACGTTTATCATGGCTTCGACTCTGACCTTCAATTCTAGGGATCAAGACAATACTTATCTCTTAAAAATATTTTGGATAGGATTAGATTTTCAAAATCAAATTATGTAATTCAAATTGCACCGCAAATAAATTCGTTTTTTAATTTGCATATGGATGCATTAGTGGTGTTGGATTCTGATATGGGAGAGAGAGGTGCTTCACAATTTTGTGGTGTCAGTGAAACCACAACTCGGACCCTGCGAGTTCCCATTCACCACACGGACCGTCAGAGTTGCGTTTCACTAAACGCACGGTCCGATTTGATGCAGCCTGGACACGCATCGCGCGGCAGCTTCTCCCCGAACCGTGCCGTGAAACCAAACAAAGACCCATGCCATAGTTGTCAGAACCGAACCGGTGATCGAACCGGTCAGGTTACTGGTTTATTGGTTTATTGGTTCAACCGATGAGTTACTGGTCCAACTAGTAAAACCGGTCTCATGTAAATAAAAAATATAAAATAATAAGAAACCTAACATTAAAATTTAAAATACATATTTTTACTAATATTTTAAGAAAAATTAAGTCTCAAATTCTATAAATAACTAATAGAAAGATAGACATAAAATTAGTCCGTACTACTATAATAATATCTTAGTTGGACACAGTAACAATAACAATCTATAAACTATATCCAAAGAGTAATTTTAAAATCTAAATATCTTTATATAATTAAATAATTATATATAAATTTATTTTTTTAGAATAAGTAATTTTTATTTTATTTTAAAATTAATTAATTTGTACTTCAGTTAAAAAATAATTAATTTAAAAAATATTGAATTAAGTATTTTTGTATATATATATATATATATATATATATATATATATATATATATATATATATATATATATTAGTTAGGATATTATATAACATACAATATATATGCGATAAAGGCATGAAATATTCTAAAAGAACAAACTACTGCAGTGGTAGTTAGCTTGGTCTCTCTTTGAGAAGGGCCAAGTTTGAGTCCTGCCTTGCATTCCATTTTTTAAAAATTTCCCAACCCGCACGCTGACATCAGCATGACATCATCAATGTGCGGGATTGACCGTTGACTGTGCTTGTTGACCGAACCGGTTCGGTTTAAGTTCGTACCGATTTTGACCGGTTTAATCGGTTCGTACCGGTTTTGACCGGTTTATTCCTTAAACCGTCAATATACTAAACCAGACCGGTACATGGTCCGATTCATCAGTTTTTCAGTCGAACCGACCGATCCGGTCCGATTTTTACAACTTTGACCCATGCAATCCACTCTCATTATCCGGTTACAATCACTTTAAGATTTCACTTTCAACTTCACTTCCACCTTCTACTTCTACCTCTCTCCGTTTAAATTTTTTTTAATTTTTTTATATTTCATAATTATAACTATTATTGTTAGGTGGCCAATTATTATTGTTGTGGTTAGAAATTGAATTTAGGAATTATTATCATTTTTTATCAGATATAGGTTTTTTTTAATTTTATTAATATTTTATAATTAAAATTATTATTGTTAGGAAGTTTGTTATTGTTGTTGTTATTGTTAGAAGTTGAATACAAATCTGTATTATTTTTGTACTTTATCATTTAAAATAATACATTTTCAAAAGTAGTCTATTATCCATTTTTCTTACTCTACTAAATAATAACAGAAATCATACTAACAAATTTTTGGATAACATACCATGAAGGAGAAAAATACAAATGCAGAGAACCAGAGGAAGAAGAAGAGCAAGCTTGAAGAAGAACACGGAATCTGATATTTTCAATAAACCTAAATCGGACCTACCGTTTCTCATTGGCAGATTCAAATTAATATTTAAAAAAAGGAAACTCGGATCCTACCATTTCATTTTCAGCTTCATAAAAATTATATATATACAAAACGCACGGTCCATTTTGCATTGTTAAAATTCAAATTCCAGCCATCAACAAGTTCGTACCCTCCGACTTGTTTGTTTATTTTTGCTTAACAAGTTTTTTCATCCGAGTTCTTTCACCTAAAAATGACATAAAACTATTCCACCTTCTCGTCTATTTCTCGCTATTTTCATATCCGGGAAAAGCAAACTAACGAATTCCATAACTAAAAAATTGAGCCAAATAAATTTTGTATTCCAGATAGATTAATTTTTGACGCAAAACTGATCGAAATGCCTTCCCGAATACCTCTATCATCACAGACATCCCGAAGCACCAACGTAGATCCAATCCAAGCCGTGTAAGTTTAATCATGCCGTATACATCTCATCCCACAATAATTTGCTGCAAAAAGAACATCACACCATGTCAAGTCTCACCATTGCGCACACAATCACGTGCATTACAATATTCGAGGTACAAGATCTTCCATGACTACAGTACAATCACAGCTTAATGGAGGGAAACTTAGTTTGCTCTCCCGCCAAATAATAACATGACACAATGGTGCATTCAGGGCACTTTTGTTATGGGCGATATAAAAAGATTGTTGAGTATTAATCAAATGGTTGATTACTGTCTTTCTTAATACACGGATTTTATTTTCTGAAATTTATATTTCTAAAGACCGTCCAATTTCTAATAATTATAAAATACAAATGTAAAGGTTTAACGTTTATAGCTAAATAAAATTTTAAATAAACAAAACGCTAACTTTCCAATGGGCATGTTTTAAGAAAAGAAATAGTAACTAACAAATTTAATTTTAAATTTACAATCGTCCCATAAAAAATAATATATTTAATCTCGACATTATTTAAAGAATACCACTAAAGGGATAACACCAACATAAAAAAAAATGGTCTTCCAGTGCTAAATTATATGGCAGAAATTTATCTGCAATCAATTTCACTTAAAATTATTATTAGATAGATGATACGTGTTATTATTTGGTTTTAAAAAAATTGAATTTTTTAATATAAATTATTTAATTAAAAAATCAATTAATATAATTATGATGTTAGAATTTTTACCCGTATTTTATTTTAAAAATAAATTGACTAATTTACATTAATAAATAATAATTAATTGTTTATTATATAATTTTTTAACCTTTTTTTAATATGTATAAATTATTCAAAAATAATTATTGAATATGTTGGACCAGCTCAATGTTAATCAGACTTTTCTTGTTATCAAATATAACAAAAATTAATTCCAAACAAAATTATGCTATTTTATAGGATTTAATTTTTTTATTGTCTCTTCATAAAGTTTTTACAAAACTCACCTATCACATTGACTAAACGTATTTATTTACGTAAACTTTGTTTATGGACTAACCGAACTTGTTTACGTTTTAATATGATTTAAACTGTATTAGTATTTTCTCATTTTTTTATCAATTTAATTTCAGTTATATAATTAGAATTTTAAAATATAAAATTTGAATTACTTTGTAATTTAAAATTTAAATAGACATAATTTAAATTAATCATTCATAAAAAAATGTATGAAAATACAATAAAAAAATTTAGACCCTAAAAAATATCATGATTTTTATTATGAGAATTAAATCTTTTTTATATTTTATAATAGAAATAAAAAATGTTATTAACATTGAGCTGCTCCATTATACAGATAATTTTCTTCTTTTAATAATTTTTAATTATAATTTTGGTTAAAAAAATTATATAGTAAACAATTAACTACAATTTTTCAATTTAAATTAGTCAACTTCTATTTTAAATAAAATACAGTAAAAAATCTAACATTATAGCTATATTAATTAGTTTTTTAATTAATTATTTGTATACAAAAATCGATTTATTTTTAAAATTGATAACATGTATTGCTCAATCAAAAACAACTTCATATAAATTCGATTCGTGGTGACTTCTCACCAAATCAGTTACTAAGCCTTCGTTAACAGTTTTTCCCAGCTAAGAGTTAACAAAGAAACCCCTTTTTGAATTTTCCCATCTTCTCCTCAATACATCTTTGACCTCTTAAATCTAAAGTTACACTTGAAGCTTATGCACAGTAATATGAACATTATCATTTAGTCATTAACAGATGCCTATGGTTTCTTTTTGTCTTATTATCCATCATTAATCAATATCAACGAGGCCATCAGTACTCCTAACATCGACATTATACCACCCTAAACAAATACAATCAAAACCCCTCACATGATCTACCTCCCACTTGGCTTTCACATTGTGATCTAACAAAATTCTTACCCATTCCTCTTTAAACTAATTGAACCACAAGATTAATATTCCCAAAATTGCCGCACCAAATATTTTGGAACGAGACCGCCAAATTTGTGCTAACAAATTTTGGCTAAAATTTTTATATATGGATAATTTTAATGTGAAATGCAAAAATATTTGATGATTTTGGTGTTCTACAGGGTTGTGGTAGTAGTACAAAACGTCACTGACGTTTTGCAATAAAATTTTTTTTTTAATCATCAAAGAACAAAACGTCACTAACGTTTTGTAATAAAAAATATTATTTTAATTATTAAAACACAAAACATTACTGACGTTTTGTTAGAAAAATATTATTTTAATTGAAGAAACACAAAACGTCATTGACGTTTTGTAAATGGCCATAGTTGTGTTCAACACACAGTTTAATTCATGATGAAGGATTTCACCTCTAATAATACAATATTAAAAAGAAAAAGTTCACAAATTTTGTTACCACACAAATTTAAATATGATCTGAAACCATAAGCTTTTTCAAAGCAATCACTAGGGGTGGAGGGGTCCACAAGACTAATTAGGAATCGGATTCCCCTGCAACTATGTCAGCTAAGCCCCCCCAATTGCAGTCGAAAAATTCCCCCTCTTGTATCCAAGCCTTCACCTCACCAGTGACCACACTTGCACGCCTATAAAACCTCCATTTTTTTCCATTTCTTAACCGCTCCTTCGACGAACAACATTCACAATGGCTGGTCGAACCTCACCATATTACTACTGTGTCTTCAACGGATGGATCCCCGGGATATACACATCCTTAGAAGAACTTATTGAGCAGATTACTGAGTTCGACGACTGTTGCTGGGAAAAATACCACACATTGGCCCAGGCGGAGCAGGCGTGGCTTTCTTTCTTTGGCGGTGGAGACCCGGAAGAGGGCAAGAGACGCATACAACTTGGGGAAGCACCGGATGCCGTTGAGACCGATGACTATCGCGACAAGCAGCGACTTGCCTTGAGAGCCTTGCATGCAAGGTTCCACCGGTTTCAATACGACTTAGCAAATATCCCAGAAAGTAAGTGGTCCCCTATACTCATGTACTACCTCCTTCACTTTTCCTTCACACTATGTCCTAACCAAATGCACTGCCGCGTAGGTCGTGATCTAGTTCCGCAGACTCCGCCGAATGAGCCGTTGCTTCAACAAAGCATGAGATCCTACCTAGCCATGGCTTGCGAGAAGATGGACATTCCTGGCCCCATATATAGGATCCTCAACCAAAGATACCCTGATGGTCGTACTTGCTATCGACATCTCGTTTCCGTCGTCCCTCCTTCATCATTTGAAGCCCTGGTAGTTGTCGGACGTATAGCTTTCAACCCGACCCTCTCCATCGAGGACGCTGCTCGGCTATGCATCCGAGAGATCTGTAAGAAGGAAGATTGCTACGTCCTAGACTACAATTATGATCTGGTGGGCATGTGGAAACAGAAATACATTCAACTCTGCAAAGAAACTAGCACCCTCAAGGCCAGGCTCAAAGACGTCACTGACTCAAAGGTTGCGCTGCAAGAGAGGATCTTCACCATTGACGGCCTCCGCCATGGCAGGTGTGGTGGTCAACCTTCCAATCGCTGAGGCTGGCGACGAAGGTACCTGCCATGTAACACCCCTGCCTGCCATCCGTCTCTTCCCACCACCACCTTAAAAGCAACTGCTCTACTTCAATGAAAACCAAAGTCTAAATCCTCCATCTTTTCTACTTTTTCTTTTTAGCTTTTTATCCTCTGTTCGGCTAGCCCACCATCCGTCAACTACAACCTTATGCTTTTATTGTCTACAGATTATCTTACTACTACAATGCAAGTCATTGCAACTTATAATGATCCCAGCATTATGTAGATGTCTAACGCCCATCTTCCTTTACATTCGTTAAAGATTTCCTTCAGCGATGGCTCGAATCAAACTGACTTTTACTAGAAACATACAATCAACAACACATGATATAATCCACTAATAAATAGGCCGTCAACGCTCTTCAACCTTTGGATTTAATGACGTGCCAATAAAAACAACCAACCCTACCCATCAATCATTATCTTAAATTTATTATACGGCCTCAACAACCACAACAATACAAACAAAATTCAACCTTAATCTACTTCAGAAAAATAACAAAATACTCCACATTTATTCTCTATTCTTTTCCCTTACTATTTACTTACTCAACAAACGCTATGTTATTTACTCCCCCTCACGTCTGTCATCAAACTAAACCACGCTTATTACCCTTTAACTATATACGTTTTAATTTGAATTTGAATTTTATTTATATGGCCATCTAAAAAAAATTTTCATTCAGATCTTTCAAATCAATGCGATTCTAACAATTATATTTCCCACATACATAATTACAAAATCCCTTTTCATTCTAATTTAATACAAATAACAGTATTTGTATTTGTATTATTTAATTCTTTGTATATGATGTTAATGTATTTACACACTCAATTTTCTTGTACAGCTTACAATTAAATAGCTTCTTTTTATTAAACCTTGGATTTCTAACTATCAAATAATCATGACTTGTCTGTTTTTGTATTTGAAATTACTTTAAAGCTGAATTAAGTACTTCTTAGGGTGTGTTTGGTTTAGCGTTAGAAGGAAGAGAAGCACGTTTGATCGCATTAAACACTTCCTCGTTTTGCTTGGATGCTTTTTTTTCTTTAAACGCCAACGTGATTCTAGATTCTTAACGTACGTTTATAAAAAACTAGAAATTGAAGCTTCTGTGTTTAGATAATCACGTTAGGATTGGATTTATTTTGTTTTATCACTTCTATCCTTTACTTCCTTAGTTGTAGTCCCTTTAGTATTCAAATATTTGAAATATATAATTATATTTTTTATTAAATTTTTACTCTTGATTTTGTATAAAAAAAATATTTTTGTTTCGCTTTGTTAAAATTTATAAGTGTAATTCTTGTATATTAATTTATTATTATAATTTTATTATAATATAAATTATTGGGTAAAAAACACAAATAAGCCAACGGAGAAATAAGTTACGTGAATAAGCCAAAACAAAAATTGCTTCATTAATCCAAAAAAAAACGTTTATATGTAGTTCGAATTAGCTTGGTTCGAACTCCATTTCTACATAATTCGAACCAGCTTGGTTCGAATTATACACAAACACATGCACACACATAATTCGAACCAGCTTCGTTCAAATTACACACAAACACACGCACACACTAATTCGAACCAACTTGGTTCGAATTACACACACAATAATTCATGGTATAATTCGAATTATTCTGTTAAAAAATTAATAATTTATTAAAAAAAATTTATTAAAAAATTTATTAAAAAAATTAATAATTTAAAAATTAAAAAAATATATATTTTATTTCATACGTTAAAAAAAACTAACAAAATATTTAATTACGAGACTTCTTTAAAATATTAATGAGCTATCAATTCGAATTCCATACAATACTTTTCTGTCCATTTTTAATAGTTCATGAATATTTTTTAATAAATTTTTTTAAATTATACTACAAAAAATATTTTATCCTATGCAAAATAAATTAAAAAAAATGGCTTAAAAAATATTAGGAGTACTATAAAAATTTGTAATGTTATAATAACTTAGGTAAATACATGCATGTACTCAAATTTTAAATAAAATACTCTACATAGTCAATAATAATTTAGAAATGAAAGAAAATTTTTTATTCCATACAAAATAATTAAAAATATATTTTATTCTATACAAAATAATTTTAAAAAATGGCTTAAAAGATGTTATGAGTACTATAAAAGTTTGTAATATTCTAGTGATTTAGGTAAATACATGATAAAAATATTTTTTCTTTAATTTCTAAATTATTAGTGACTATGTGGAGTATTTCTTTAATGTCTTAAGTCATTAGGATATTAAAAATTTTTATAGTACTTCTAACATCTTTTAAGTCATTTTTTAAATTATTTTGCATAGAATAAAATATTTTTTTATGGTATAATTTAAATAAATTTATTAAAAAATATTCATGATAATTTTTTAATAAAATTATTTAAATTATATGGTGAAATATTACATGATTCGAATTACGCATACGGAAGTTCGAATTACTCTGATTCAAATTATATGGTGAGCAATTCGAATTCTATACAATACTCTTCTGCCCATTCTTGATAGCTCATGAATATTTTTTAATAAATTTATTTAAATTATACCACAAAAAAATATTTTATTCTATGCAAAATAATTTAAAAAATGGCTTAAAAGATGTTAGAAGTACTATAAAAATTTGTAATGTCCTAATGACTTAGGACATTAAAGAAATACTCCACATAGTCACTAATAATTTAGAAATTAAAGAAAAAATATTTTTATCATGTATTTACCTAAATCACTAGAATATTACAAACTTTTATAGTACTCATAACATCTTTTAAGCCATTTTTTAAAATTATTTTGTATAGAATAAAATATATTTTTTAATTATTTTGTATGAAATAAAACATTTTCTTTCATTTCTAAATTATTATTGACTATGTAGAATATTTTATTTAAAATTTGAGTACATACATGTATTTACCTAAGTTATTATAACATTACAAATTTTTATAGTACTCCTCATATTTTTTAAGCCATTTTTTTAAATTATTTTGCATAGGATAAAATATTTTTTGTAGTATAATTTAAAAAATATTCATGAACTACTAAAAATGGACAGAAAAGTATTGTATGGAATTCGAATTGATACCTCATTAATATTTTAAAGAAGTCTCGTAATTAAATATTTTGTTAGCTTTTTTTAACGTATGAAATAAAAATATATATTTTTTTAATTTTTAAATTATTAATTTTTTTAATAAATTTTATAATAAATTTTTTTAATAAATTATTAATTTTTTAACAGCATAATTCAAATTATACTATGAATTACTGTGTGTAATTCGAACTAAGCTGGTTCGAATTACGTGTGTGCGTGTCTTTGTGTGTAATTCGAACCAAGTTGGTTCAAATTATGTGTGTGCATGTGTTTGTGTATAATTCAAATTAAGTTGGTTCGAATGATGTAGAAATAGAGTTCGAACCAAGCTGGTTCGAACTACATATAAACGTGCGTTGGTAGATTCATGAAGCAGTTTTCGTTTTGGCTTATTCACGTAAATTATTTTCTCCCTTGGCTTATTTCTGTTTTTTACCCTAAATTATTGATCCATTAAAAAGAACAAATAAATAAAAAACTAATTATAACTAAGAATAAAGTCATGAATAATTAAAATTTATAGTTTAAAATAGTATTAAAGAAAAGAGTACCGAGAATATTAAAAAAATTATAAATAATATAATTTAATAACGTATATTTTGATATATTTTTTATATATTATTTTTGCTTTTGATATAAAAATATATTTTATCAATTCTTATATATTATTTTTATTTTAGTAAGTAAATATTAATTTTATTATAAAATTTAATTAATAATATTTAATTAAATATCTAAATTAAAATGATAGAATAGTATAAAAAATTTATTTAACTTAATATCTATTTTAGTAATTTTTTATCTAAAAGTAAGTTTGAGTATTGTAATCCAAACAATATTTACTTTATTATAACCCATTTTGATATAAAGATTACCAAACATAAATCACTTTAAGACAAACTTACTTTTCATCAAAATCAAATTTGCAAAATCAATTTTATTCAAATTCCCGTTTACAAACTAAAATCCAAACACACACTTACTCGTCCCACTGCAATAATACGAGTGCGTTACTTTTATTCGACTAAATTATTTCATTAATTTAAATTACATTAACTTACATATTCAATATCATTTTTCTTACTTTTGATGCTTTAAATAATACACATAAAATATTTAAAAAAGTTAAAACCAAACGAACACAATTTCGTCGTGTTAAACGATTTTGCATATATCTTCAGTAATTTTAAATTTTTAAAATGATAATTTCAAAATTTTTAAAAAAATACATTTTTATTTTGTTTACCAATTCACATTTTCAATTAACCTAACCACTACGTAATACTATGGTTCATTGTCTCGCAAAAACACGTATTTTTAATTATCATTTTATTTATTTTATTTAAATACAAAATATCAACTAAATAAGTATCACAGCTTAAGACCGTCACTTTCTTGTTTCATTTTCTTTTCGATGAATTTCATGTTCCATTATTTATGTACTTTTTCTTCTTTTTTTTTTTTTTTCCTTTGTTCATGGATTGTTTATGTACTTTCTTCGCATCTTTGGTTGCATTATTTAAATTTCAACACGTTACAATTCATCAGTACTTTCTACCACTACATCCATAATCATTGGTCCACTTAATCCACTTATAAAGCCCAATACATTATCTGCTATTCAATACATTACTCATGCCAATTGAAATGGGCCACAAACTACAAAACTCGTACTAAATTAACCAGCCCACTATCATTCGGCTCGGCTGACCGTCCACTATGGCTTCGGACGATACTCCCACTCCCCCAGTTATCTTCAATAATATAGGACAAATCCGACACTCTCTGCCCATATGTTTAGCAGACCTTCTACACCGGTTCCTATCCCACCATGCACTTTCTTTTCATGTTTTCCACAAAAAGAAGCGACCCTTCAATCAACACCAGTCAAATATTTTAAATTAAATCTGTACCGCTATAACACTTGCAACACTGCTGTTCCGTAAAAGTACATTGCCACACCTGAACACCTTCCATGTAGGTGTTACTTGTGGAAAATCCCCGTCTCTTCACACTACACGCTACAATATAAATAAATTTTAAAACAAAACTATTTTCTTCTTAATTTTAAAAGTTTGCAAACGTGATTTATTAGCTTTTAAAATAATTTTCAACGCATAAATATTAACAAAATACTGATATAGACACATGAATACTACGTTAAATTATATAAAATAATATTGTTCTGATTTTACCAAGACTAATATAAAACTAAGTATTTCAAATCAATTTGCAGTGTTTTGCAATTTACACCCTTATAATTGTAATATATTAAAAAGAGAAAGTCTAGGGATTAGTACTTTTATCAAAATCTGGCTAGCAAAAGAAAAATGAATAATTTTTTATTATTAGATGAAATTTCATACCATTAAAAATATTATAAATAATTAATAGATGACTACAAATCACAAAATTTGCTACCGAAAAAGAGAACTCTTCACGGGGTCAAGGTTGAGAGTCCCTCTAAATAGGGACTTGCAACAACCAATAAAATCATACCATGTGGTAAGTTAATAAAAAAAATATATTAAATATATATATTAAATACTTATATATCTATTTAATTAATTATTTATATTAATTATTTAATAATTAGTTATATTAAATTATAATTAATATAAATAATTATGTTAAATCTATATCAAATATTATTTATATTGTTATATTAAATTATAATTAATTAAATTTATTTTACATAAAAAATAAATTTAATTTTTATATATTATAAAATAATTTTTAGTTAGATTATTTATTTTTATTTATAAAATTTAAAATACTAATCAAATTTAAGTTATTTATTTTAATATTTTATAATATTGAATTATTTTGAATTTATAAATTTAAATAATATTATTATAAAAAAATAATAATTATATTAATTTTAATTACTTAATTAATTAATTAGGTGGGACCACAATAGAGATTAAAGTTAGTTTTTTCTAATGGAGAAGAGAGAGATTCTTTGAGTTCCTATTTATTGATTATGACGCAAAATCTGATGCACTTTTTATGACAGATGAGCCATAAATAGGAACCGAAATGAGTTCCCTACTGGAGATGGTCTAACACTCCTCTATTAAAAATTGAGGCATATTATTATCCCATGGGGTGCTCTCTATAAATTTGCATTTACTCTTGGATTGGAAGCATGCACCGTACCACACATACCCAAATCCTCTCCATCCAACATCAAACCAAATAATCTAAACATTCTGAAATGGGGTGGTTTGTATTGCCATCTTTTGTGCTTTATTTTTTGACATTCTTGTTACTCATCATTCATATTCCGTCTTACACATCCTCATCAGCAGTGTTGCCATTGTGTAACCATGATGACAGCTCAAACTTGCTCCAATTCAAGAACTCTTTTGCTGTCAACACTTCATTCTACAAACACTTGTGGTGGCGGAGTCAGGTGAGCCTTTATTGTTCATCTTATCCCAAGACAGCATCCTGGAACAACAATACTGATTGTTGCCAGTGGGATGGTGTCACGTGCGACACCACGTCAGGGCACGTGATTGGCCTTGACCTCAGTTGCAGCATGCTTCAAGGTGAACTCAATTCCAACAGCACACTCTTCCATCTCACTCATCTTCAACAACTCAACCTCGCTTACAATGATCTCTCTGCCTCTCCACTCTCCTCTAGAATCGGTGACCTTGCGGCTCTCACTCATCTCAATCTCTCAAACTCAGCATTGGGTGGTGATATTCCCTTCACAATTTCTCACTTGTCTAAATTACTCTCACTTGATCTCTCCCGTACAGATATGCTAGATGAGTTAGGATATAGCAAATTGAGATTTGATCCATCCACATGGAACAAACTCATTCTAAACACCACTAACTTGAAAGAGCTAGTTCTAGATGAGGTAAACATGTCTTCCATCAGAGAAAGTTCACTGTCTTTGTTGATGAATTTGTCATCTTCTTTGGTTTCATTGAGTCTTCGACACACTAAGTTGCAGGGGAATTTTCCAATCGGCATACTTGGTTTACCTAATCTTCAAGAACTAACTTTGCAAGATAATCAAGACCTTAAAGTTGAACTTCCAAAGTCTAACTGGAGCACTCCTCTAAGGATCTTGGAACTCAGTGTCACAGTTTCTTCAGGAGAAATACCTGATTCCATTGGCCATTTGAGATCTCTTAAACAACTAGGGTTGGGGAGTTGCCAATTTGATGGATTGGTACCTCTTTCTTTGTGGAACCTCACTCAACTAACTGAGTTAGGCCTTGCAGAAAACACACTTCATGGTGAAATCCCATCTTTACTTTCAAACCTCAAACATCTCACCTTCTTAGATCTTAGTGCTAATCATTTCAATGGTCATATCCCGGATGTGTTCCACAACCTCACCAAATTAGAATCTTTGTCACTTGAATCTAACAGTCTAGGAGGTCAGCTGCCGCCATCATTGTTTTATCTAACCCAACTTTCTGATTTAAGTTTATCAGCTAATAATTTAGAAGGCCCAATTCCAAGTAATGCCACTAAACTCTCAAGATTAAATATTCTTCATTTGGATCGTAATTTATTAAATGGGACAATCCCAGATTGGTGTTTTTCTTTGTCTTCATTGACAGATATAGATCTTAGTAACAACAAGTTCGTAGGACCAATTGGTAAGTTCTCGACTTATTCTGTGTTAACGTTGTCTCTCTCTAATAACAAACTCCAAGGTAGTTTTCCAAATTCACTATTTGAACTTCAAAATCTAACAGATTTATATTTATCATCAAATGAGTTGAGCGGTCATGTAGACTTTCACCCATTTTCAAAGCTCAAATCTTTAGAAACTCTTGATATATTACAATAATCTCTCTATTAATTTTGATAACAATAAGGTTGACTATTTCTCACCTAGCCTGGCCTATATACATTTATCTTCTTGTAAGATAACAACATTTCCTAGATTCCTAACACCACTTCAAAATCTACAAGAACTAGATCTTTCTCATAACAAAATTGAGGGGAAGATTCCCCAATGGTTTAATCGTAATCTCTTAAACACATGGAAGAGCATTTACTATATAGATCTCAGTTTCAACCAGCTGCAAGGAGAACTTCCAGTTCCACCAAATGGCCTTCAAATATTTTCAGTCTCAAACAACAACTTCACTGGTAATGTTTCTTCAGCATTTTGCAATGCAAGCTCCCTCAGTGCACTCATCTTGTCTCACAATCATTTGTCTGGCATGATTCCTCAATGTCTGGGAGCATTTCTTTCTCTCAGAATTTTGGATCTACAAGTGAACAACTTTCATGGAAGCATACCTACAAATTTTTCTCAAGGCAACCAATTTCAAACTATAAAATTGAACCACAACCAACTAGAGGGTTCATTACCAAAGTCTTTAGCTAACTGCACATCCTTGGAAGTTTTGGATCTTGCAGAGAATAACATAGAGGATGTGTTTCCCAGTTGGCTAGAAATGCTTCAGGAGTTAAAGGTACTCAGTTTACGAGCAAACAAGTTTCATGGTACCATCACTAGTTTGAGTGCCGAACATCCATTTCCAAAGTTGAGAATATTTGATGTTTCCAACAACAAATTTAGTGGCCCTTTGCCAACCTCATTCTTTCAGAATTTTCAAGGAATGAAGGATTTGAATGATAGTACTCATCATCCTCCTGATTTGTCATACATGACTGTCAGCTCGAGAACAACATACAATGATTCAGTAGTAGTCATTATCAAAGGTCAGTCCATGGAGTTAGTTAGAATATTAACCACTTTCACAACTATAGACTTGTCAAATAACATGTTTGAAGGAGGAATCCCACATGTTATTGGAGAATTAAGTTCTCTCAAAGGACTTAACCTTTCTCACAATAAAATCAGTGGTATGATTCCACAAACTCTGGGAAATTTGACAAGTTTGGAATGGTTAGACCTCTCGTGGAACCAATTGAAAGGTGAGATTCCTATGGCTTTGACCAATTTGAATTTTCTGGCTGTCTTGAACCTTTCTGAAAACCAGTTGAAGGGAATGATACCAACAGGAGAACAGTTCAATACATTCCAAAATGATTCCTACAGAGGAAACCCAATGCTATGTGGATTCCCTTTGTCAAAGTCATGCAGCAATGATGAAGAACAACCACCTTCAGTGTTTGCTGAGGCAAAAGAATCATTATTTGGGTGGAAGTCAGTTGCAGTGGGATATGGATGCGGAGTGGTATTTGGGATGTTCCTTGGAAGGTTGTTTATAAAGACTGCTAAACCCTTGTGGCTTGCCAGACTTCTTTGTGGATATAATTAACAAAACAAGCACAGGAGAGGCCATGCAGATTGTAAGAGGGTGAAAACTAGGTAGACTTCACGTGAAGTTGATATTCGAGAACATTTAGATGAAAATTTAATTAAATTAGTCAAATCATCTAACAATTTTCAGATATAAACTACACGTAAAGTCCACTGTATTTTTTTGAATAAAACATGCATGCTATTTCTATTAATGAATAGATTATAGATGAGTCATCTATTATTTCAACTACTTGTGAATTAAAGATCAATAAGAAAACCTAACTATTGATCTGTTGCCCTTGTTTTAAATCAAAATAATTTATCATGAGTGTTTTTACGATTAGGCTCATTTTATGTAAATGGTACAAAAAATAACTCGGTGTCCTTTTCTAGACAAATGCGGTAAAAATTCATATTTGACATCAAATCTAAAAAATTAATTAAATATGTAAAATATGAAATAATAATATAATTTAAATCATAAAATCACATGAACTAATATAAATTTTTAAAATCAACTAATCTATATATATATTTGTAATATAAAAAAATTAATAATTAAATTAAAATTTTAACTATGTTGATGATAAGACCACAAATTTACGTAGAATAGAGATAATTTAAGACTAATTTTGTTCATATAAAATTACGGATCTTTAAACTTTATTTACTCGCATATTATATTATGTTTCATGTGAAAATTCCTAATAAAAAGTATCATATTCTCAACTGTTATCGTTAATTAATTTTATGTTTTTTATTTAATATATTTTAAATTTTAAATTAATCTAAAATAATCAAAGCATTTTTAAAAAAGTATATATATATATATATATATATACACACGTGAAATTAAATTAGACTGTAAATATATAAACTAATTCTCAATTGATATGATATATATAATTTTAGACTTTTAATTTAGTAGGAATGATGTTTTAAAAACACAGTAAGATTATTGTACATGACATTATATATGATCTTTTTTTTTATAGAAACCGCCAATTCTTTGTGGTAAGAATTTTAATTAGAGAAAATATGTTTTTAAATTTTAAATAGATGGTGAGGAAGAGTTGGACTTCTTCAACTGTTAGCACTGAGTCTGAAGACTTGAGCATTGATGAAAAAGATTTGTCGCTTTGATTAAAGTGTGATAGGAAATTTGAAAGGAATTGAAGAAAATTAAAATAAAAATATTTTCTGTATTGGTCATCACTCTTAATTTACTTATTGACTTCTATTCCTTCTTCATTCTCCTAGCTTGTTATTCAACGCGCTTTGTAGAAAATCAGTGCCCAAAACAATATATTATCCTAGCTGGCCTTATCTTCATAAATCAAAATTAGTATTTTTATGTATTGTTTTAAAATTCTTATATATATATTATTGTAGATCGAGTTTTATGTCGTTAACATTTTGAGTGCGATACGATTTTTGTCTGTTAATATTTTTTATAGGTTCTTAGATATATTATTATTTTTCAAATATGATGTACGTATTTTTAAGTTTTAGAGGTCGTAATAGCTCATAATTTTTGATTTACGACTGTAGTGTAAGGCTTTGTGTAGTAAAATGTTACAGAATTGTCATTAAAATTTAAGTTTCTAGTTTCCAATAATCAAACAGAATACGAAGCCATGTTTGCTGGCTTGAAGCTAGCCAAAGAAGTTGGGGCCACAAAATTAATCATTTTTAGTGACTCTCAAATAATAACCTCTCAAGTAAATGAAATTTATCAAGCTAAGGATTCCAATACGAAGAAGTATTTGAAAAAAATACTGGAACACTTAGCCAATTTTAGGAAGCAGAGGTCTAACATATAACTCGGGAATCTAATACCGGAGCCGATATCCGCTATAAATTGGCTAGCACTAAACCAGGAGACAACAACAGAAGCTTGATTCAGGAAATTTTCTACACACTATCAGTGGCCAAGGAGGTCGGTAAGTCGAACACATTGACTATCTCCAATCTAAACTTGGGTTGGATGAACCCTATCATCAAAAATCTTAAATTCGATATCATCCTTAAAGAAGAAAGTGAAGCAAGGAGACTCAAAAGTAGGAAGGCACAAAACTACACCTTGGTCCATAACGTTCTCTATAGAGGAGGGGTATCTACACATTTACTTAAGTGTGTCCCGACCTCCAAGACTAATGAAATTTTAGAGGAAGTCCATAGTGGCATATATAAAAATCACTTAGGAGCTCGGTCACTAGCCAAAAAATTGATTCGAGCTAGCTTCTATTGGCCGACCTTGCAAAGGAAAGCAGACGACTTTGTCAAAAAATGTCTGCCTTGCTAAAAGCATGCTAACTTTCATGTAGCACCTTCGAAAGAACTCATCAGCATCACCTCACCTTGGCTATTTACAAAATTGGGCCCAGGTCTCCTCAGTCCATTCCCACAAGATCCTGGGTAGGTGAAGTACCTCATAATGGGGATTGATTATTTCATTAAGTGGATCGAGGCAGAACCTCTGGCAACTATTACAACTCAAAGAAGTCGAAAGTTCCTCTACAAGAACATCTTCACTCGGTTTGGAGTTCCACACTCCATTACCACAGACAATGGAACTCGATTTACCGACTCAACATTCAAAAGCTTGGTAGCAAGCCTCAAGATTAAGCACCAATTCACGTCGATAGAGCACCCTCGAGCCAATGGACAAGCTGAAACTGCAAATAAAGTCATACTAGTCGGGTTGAAGCACCGACTACAAGACACAAAAGGAGCATGGGTCAATCAGCTCGCTCAAGTCTTATGAGCATATCGGACAATCTCTCCCCCCCCCCCTCAACAATTGGAGAATATTCTTTTTGACTTGCTCATGGCATAGAAGCCATGATCCCTATAGAAGTCACTGAAAAATCTCTAAGAGTTAGATTCTACGATGAAGTAGAAAACGTCTGTGCTAAAAAACAAGAACTTGATCCCCTTCCAGAAGTTCGAGAACAAGCTCGAATAAGAGAGAAAGCACTAAAGCAAAGGGTATCCATGAGATACAACAAGAAAGTCATAAAAATTAACTTTACCACAAACGACCTCATACTAATCTGGAATGACATCAAAGCACCAAGGTCGGGAAGCTAGCTACAAATTGGAAAGGACCTTACCTTGAAGTCTTAGAAAATGATTACTTTAAAGTGTTCGAGTTGGAAGGAAATGAACTTCCAAGGTCGTGGCACACGTGCAACTTAAAGAAGTACTACAGTTAGAAGGCGTACCTTGCTCTATAGTGTACTCTTTTTCCTAACCTTATGATTTTTTTTTTCGAGAAGGGTTTTTTTAAGAGGTTTTTAACAAGGCACCATAGTAAGGGCTAGGAGTTAGATGTCCAAAAAAACTTAGTAGCCAAAGCACTTGTAAATTATTTCAATATTCTTTAATGATAACTTATTTCTTATTCCATTGTTTAATCTATGATACGCACTGACTTAAACTCATAAAAACACGAACATCATTGCTCAACCTAAATGGTAGGTAAGATGAAGCGATGAGGTTCAAATTAATGTAAAGAAGTTACATATGTAGATCATGGCCACAACTTGAAAAACCACTTATCAGAAGTCAGTAAAAAAGATGGCCCAAAAAGAATCGCAAAAGTAACTTAATAAAATCGATTACTTGAAATCGGCGCATATTTAACTACCCTACTAAGGAAAATACCTAAACCCGACCTTACCAAAGAAAGATTTGAGAGAATGTTCGACCTACTTTAACCGACATCTTCAACGACTTAACTGAATTAGCGTCAAAAGTTAAACAATGACTTAACAAAAATTTTTTAAGTCACAAAACTAAATAGCTACGCCAACTAAAGGCAATCCAGAAAAGAATGATTAAGAAAACATTCATTCATAAAACCACCATATATCAAAATAGTAGGAAAAAGTTTTTAAAGTAGCGAAATAAAAGGTTGTTCAAACTACAACAAACAACAACAATATCTTGTCCCACTAGGTGGGGTCGGCTACATGTATTAAATGACGTTATTGTGCTCTATCATGTATCATGTCTACAGAGAGACCGTTTATATGTAGATCTCGTTTGACCACCTCATGGATGGTCTTTTTAGGTCTTCCTCTGCCTTTCGCCCCTTGTCCATCTTCCATCTCATCTACCCTCCTGACTAGGTGTTCTATCGGTCTTCTTCTCACATGTCCAAACCACCTGAGACGCGATTCAACCATCTTTTCCACAATGGGTGCTACTCCAACTCTCTCCCTTATATCTTCGTTCCTTATTTTATCCAATCGCGTATGACCACTCATCCATCTCAACATCTTCATCTCTACCACACTCAACTTATGTTCGTGCTCCCTTTTGGCTGCCCAACACTCCGTACCATAAAGTATAGCCGGTCTTATAGCAATGCGATAGAATTTACCTGTAAGTTTTAAAGTCACTTTTTTGTCGCATATAAAACTAGATGCACTCCGCCATCTTGACCAACTTGCTTGGATCCTATGATTTACATCTTGTTCAATCTCTCCATTATCCTGTATGATGCACCCAAGATACTTAAAACTTTTGACTTTTCGTAGGATATTTTCTCCAATCTTCACCTCTATATTAGGGTTTTCCCTTCTCAGACTGAATTTACATTCCATATATTCCGTTTTGCTACGGCTTATGCGCAGACCATACACTTCTAGAGCTTCTCTCCATAAGTCCAACTTCTTATTTAGATCTTCCCTTGACTCTCTCATAAGGACAATATCATCAGCAAAAAACATGCACCATGGCACAGGCTCTTGGATGTGCTCTGTGAGTACTTCCAAGACTAATGTGAAAAGGTATGGATTTAAGGATGATCCCTCGTGTAATCCTATACCAATAAAAAATTCCTCTGTCACACCACCTTGAGTATTCACACTAGTTGTGGCCCCATCATACATGTCTTTAATTGCACAAATATATGTGATCCTTACTCTCTTCTTTTCTAAAACCTTCTATAAGACCTCCCTTCTTGGCACCCTATCATATGCTTTTTCCAAATCAATAAACACCACATGTAGATCCCTTTTATTACTACGATACCTCTCCATTATCATTTTTAATAGGTATATCACTTCAGTGGTAGATCTGCCTGGCATAAATCCAAATTGTTATAATGTCTCCTCTTATTATACTATGAGCCTGAGGCACCTTCTATCCAAGACAAAAAAAAAAAAAAAAAAAAAAGATAAAAGAAATGTCAAAGAATCAAAAGTTTTTCTGTTATTAATCGCATAAATTTAAGTTCGAGACATTCAATCATTAATAATAAATGCTAAGTTAATAATAACCTGGTGTTCTTAGAGGAAATTTTCTCATACAAGATTTTTTCATTTTAATACTTAGTGGGGTTTGTGGTCAACCCAAAACCAAAAATGAAAATAAAGGATCATAATGTTTATCACCAACATTCATAGGAAGTTTGTCAACATTCTCGAACTATAGTAATTACTTGATGGTAATGTCTTAAATAAAATAAGAATTCAATAAACTTTTTAATTTTTGTAAGTTAAATACTTTTATATTGTTTAAAATATAGAAGTGATAAATAAAAATTTTTAATATTAATTAATTAAATATATTAGAAAAATATGCATTAAGTATTTATTATGACTAATAATTTTTAATATACTTTTATATTTAATTTGATATAAATTTAAAATTAAAGAAAAATATTTTGTTTCAATAAAAACTCATTTTTGGAATTGAAAAAATATCATGATATAATAAATATTTATAATTTTATGATTAATTCTCTTTTTATGTTGATAATCAAGACATCAATCAAACATTAAGATAATAAAAATAATATTTGTTAAAAAAGTGTACAACAAATTTACTATCCGCAGTAGCACTCAGGCAAATTCAATGATTAGAATTTCCGGGTTCAATTCCCGGCTGCAGAACATTTTTTCTTTTTCTTTTTTTTTTTTTTTTTGTGGGAATTATTTGTATGTTAGCTACTTTTGTGTTCTACGCCACCTTGATTGCTACCCATCTGGTTAAAGTTCGGATTTTTCGTGCATTGGCTCCTACCACATGTTTTCATTTGTAAATCTTTTAGACAGTGAGTGGTTGAGTAAAACTATTATGATATTGTAGCAATACTTGATTGGATGTATGTGTTAGTGTTAACGCCTGCAATGTATGCATATATTATAAATTGAATTCTACATGTTATATCTTACCCAATGTCGTAGAAGAAGTAGCCACCAGGAGAAAGAAAAAACGTTGAATGGATCTTAGAAGAATTGAACAATTTATGTCCCGTCTCTGCTCATGTATGGCTGTTCCTTGTAAAGCAATGTTGCTTCGGGAGAATACTTTCTAACTTGAATACAGTAATGCTAGCTTAGGTTTTTTAGACTAAGTTTATTTTATATTTAGGCTAATTGTGATAGTGGTTAGCTACAAGTTTGGATTGTTTAATGAGGAGTGTTAGGAGACCAGTAGATTTTATAATTTGTAATCATCAACTAGTCATCCTTAATGTTTTTAACGATGTGAGATTACATCTAACATTGTGGAATTACTCATTTTTTTTTATTGGTTAAATGTTACAAAATTTTAATAAAAGTGCTGATTTCCTAAATTTTCTATTGTTGTATATCACCTTTTGTGTATGTCACAAGACATATTTTACAGGTTGTCTTTTTCTAGTGATATTTGCCTATTTGGGACTGGCCGGTGGGTTCTCTCGGTATTTAAGAGAACTTATTGTGTTGATGAACTGTAACTGTTTTAAGGTTTGTGTTTAACACCAATTTCTCCTCTAGGTCTTGGAGACACTTTTCCCATGAACATATATGGTGAGTTATAGAATAGGGCTGGCATGAAAAGGATTATAGGGGTCTTTGAACTTTTTGACACAGTTTTCAGGTTTCTTTTAGACAGTTTTTTTTATGTCTGTGGCTTTTTGTCGATTTTTTATTTGACTCAATAAATTGTCTAGTGGCCTCTAAAATATTTGGCATTAATCTTAACAGTCATTGCTTTATATAATTTTATTTTTGATTCGTCTGGTCCGCATGAAGAGGCAAGGTCCATTGTTTTTACTAGACGTCCGAAAATATAGTTTAAAGGAGCTCTAGGCCAATGAGCCATATCTCACATGACATTCTGCTCTCTTTCTATTTTAAAAGTTTCGAGTTCAAGTCTTACCAGCTGTAACCGAAAAAAAAAATTGGTAAATATATAAAGAGTGTATGAATGTGTATTGTGTATCTAAGATTGAAAGTTTATCCAATCTATTAGAGTACCTAAAATTGGGAGTTATCTAATCTACCGACCAAAAAAAAACACGCTCTAGTATCTCAGCTACCATTGCGATGCCACCGTCCCAGGGACTTGGCGAGAAGGCCCTGGACATCCACGCGGCTGAACGTGTAAAAAGATGAAGTTTCCATACAAGCCAAGCTATGAGAATCACATATTAGTTGTAGTCTCTTAAGTATTAGCACTGATTAATTTTTTTTATAGTTAAAAAATATTAAATTTATTATATTAGGATTAAAATTATATAATTAAATATACATATAAAATTATTTTATAATATTAAAATTAATTTTTTTATTATAATTATATTAACGTCAAACATAACTTCTATTGAACTATTATATTATAATTTTTGCGGGGTCATAAGAGCACCTCCAATGGTGAGTTCCTCTTTGACTTTTTTTCTGACATATAGGAACTCTAACCATTGGAGGAGAGAAGGAGTGAGTTACCGCACAAGGATCAAAATAAGGGAGTCCCTCTAAGCAGGGACTCAAATTAACCAATAATAACTTGCCATTTGGCAAGTTATTATAAACAAATAATAATATAAAATCTGAAATAATTAAATAATTAAATAATAATTAAATTAGTAATAATTATAATAAAAATTATATTAAATAATTATATTTTTATTTAATTAATAATTTATATTAATTATTTATATTATAATTAATATTGAATATTATTTATATTATTATATTAAATTATAATTAATTAAATTTATTTACATTAAAAAATAAATTTAATTTTTATACCTTATAAAATAATTTTTAGTTGAGTTGGTTATTTTTATTTTTAAAATTTAAAATACTAATGGTATTATTAAAATTAGCAGTTGTAAACAAAAAACTATAAATTAGTATAATCTCGAATTATATATTGTGTATTATTATTATATATGAATTTATTTAATATTAATATCTTTTAATAATGAATTATTTTTAAATTTATAAATTTAAATAATATTATTGAAAAAAATTAATTATATTAATTTTAAGTATTTTAATTAATTAATTAAGTGGGACCACAATAGGGACTAAAGTTAGTTCCTCCTAATGGAGAAGAGAGAGATGCTTTGAGTTCCTATTTATTGTTTATGACGCAAAAGCTGATGTGGAGTTACTTTTTATGACAGGTGGGCCATAAACAGAAATTGGGATGAGTTCCCTACTGGAGATGGTCTAATTATTTTTTAAAAGAAGTGGAGATGGAACAAATAAAAAGGAAAAAAAAAAACATTTTTGTATGGTATGTCAGACAACCGTGGGGGTCATAATTATTTTTTAAAAGAAGTGGAGATGGAACAGATAAAAAGGAAAAAAAATATATTTTTGTATAGTCTGTCAGACAACCGTGCGACCATCTCACCACAGAAATTGCTGCAAGTACGATCCTCCACTACCACAGATGAGAGCCTCTAAGAGACTTGAATCTGGACCAATTAATCATGCTCTGATCACACGGTCATGATTCATCAATCAGACTTTGATTCCTGTCTCCTTAGAATTTAAGGATACAGATATACGAGCTTATAGACATTTTTGTATGGTCTATCAGACAAGCGTGGGGTCATAATTATTTTTTAAAAGAAGTGGAGATGGAACAAATAAAAAGGAAAAAAAAAAACATTTTTGTATGGTCTGTCAGACAACCGTGCGACCATCTCACCACAGAAATTGCGGCAAGTACGATCCTCCACTGCCACAGATGAGAGTCCCTAGGAGATTTGAATCTGGACCAATTAATCACGCTCTAATCACACGGTCATGATTCATCAATCAGACTTTGATTCCTGTCTCCTTAGAATTTAAGGATACAGATATACGAACTTATAGACATTTTTATATGGTCTGTCAGACAACCGTGGAGTCATATTTTATGTTAACTGTATCTTATTGTATAAAAATTTATTTTATTTTAAGAAATTGCATGTGTTATATTTTATGGGATGCTTGTCAAAGTAAGCACAATATAAAAACTTCTAAAAAAACAGATAAGAGTATTTGTTAATTTATAAGTAAATAATTTGATTGTTGTAGTCAAAATAAATAAGTATTATGTGTTTTGTGGACATGAAAGGAATGAAAACAATATCTAAAAAACGAGTTAAGAAAAAGAAACATATTAGGGTTGAAAGTTATTCAATCATTTGTGATCGAAATGAGATTAAAGAATATATCAAAAAAAGGAAAATTAAAAAATATATCAAAAAAAGGAGAAGTATTTGGTTATAGAACGCCGTACAATGTGGAGTAGGAAGAAGTACAAGTCATTCTCTTAAAGTGTATTTGGTTTAACCTTTTTATTTGTTTAATAATTTTAATTAATATATCTATGAAAAAAACTATAAAAACTATTGAAGAACGATAAGAAGAAAGACTAATTATATCAAAATTATTAATAAAGACTTGCAAACTATTAACTAAATAAAAGAGTACTTATCTTTTAAATATTAGATAAAGAATTACATATTAGATTTTATTCCACTTAATTGTATGATTGAATTTTTGTTGGATCCGGAGTTGGGTCCTTACTTATCTTTATTATTATTTCATTCTGCCAATAAAATAAAATAATTTAAAAAAACTAAAAAATAAATTAACGAATACAAGAGAGAAGTACTTATGTTTCAAGAATTGAGAAACCAAATGCCAAGGAAGAGATTAACAAAAGCCAAGAATTTTTTAAGGAGATTATTTTAATAAAGACATTAAAAATCTTATGTGTCATATTAATATTAGATATTTTTATTAAACTGGTTAATAATTTATTTTTTAATAAACTAGAATAAAATTAATTTATTATAGCAACAATAATAAACTTAATTGTCTGTATTATAATTATTAGACCCGATTTGATCCGATCGAATTACATAATCTAAACTGAATATCTTTAAATTTTTTGATAAAAAAACAAATATATCCCTAACTTTTTGTTTTGCGGACATTTAAATCCCTAAAAATTTAAAAATACAATTAAATTTCTAAAAAAAAAAATTTAGATTTATTGTTATTGTTATAAAAAATCGATTTTATTCTAATTTGTTAAAAAATTAAAAAATAACCGGTTCATTAATACATCTAATGATAATACGACACGTAAGCGTCTTTACAAAAAGACGTTTTACGCGTCTTTATAGGAATATCTCATCTCTTAAAGC
The DNA here is from genome assembly GCF_059453495.1 of Arachis ipaensis. Classification (NCBI taxonomy): domain Eukaryota; kingdom Viridiplantae; phylum Streptophyta; class Magnoliopsida; order Fabales; family Fabaceae; genus Arachis; species Arachis ipaensis. The sequence continues at coordinate 5,739,251 of NC_142442.1, forward strand.
CAACCCACTATATTTTGTCGGAGTTATCAATACCCTGCAAGAAATTATCTAATCAATATCTTACCACACAGTTGGTTGTTCTTTCAAAAACTATTATTTAGTCCCTTTGAAATAGCAATTGACTGAACTAGAAAATTTCAGTATTTTTTTATCACTATACAGTAATGCTACTCCTATTTTCGATGTTATTGTGCTTCAAGTAATATTTTAGTGTTAGGTGGTTTTAATTTTATCCAATGTTATTACGATTATGCAATTTTCATCAATCAATTTTGCCCCTTTTTTTTTATTCCAAATTATCAAATTCAATTGGTTAAGCTATAAAGCAAATGTTACATAATTTTTTATTGTAAATAGCTTCTCGGTGATAATTTTTTTGTTTTTGGTTAATTTTATATCTATATGCAAAAGTGAGAATTATATAAACACAACAAAGTGCGTGGAGTGTGGACTGTGGTCTGTGGACCAAAAATTCAAATACCTAAGTCTGCATAAACTGCATTATAATCAGCAAAACTACAAAAACTGTCTCCCCCTGCTGTTTTTCTTTATGGTGGGGGCAAAGTGGTTAATCACAAATACATTTATTTAGCATTTGAAAAAGGCTCACGGCTAATAGTCCATTTTTGTGAATAACTTTTTCAGCACTCCTTACATTGCTCTTCTTCAAAGGTCAGTGTTGGCAACATAGCTGTAGCCTCACCTTCAATAACAAGCAATTCACCATTCTTGAGGCACCTTGTTTTGAACTTTGCACTGAATCGCATTCACAAAGTTACTCAGTGTTCAAAAGAAAAGGAAGAAACATCAATGTCAAGACGAAACTTACAGATATCGGTTTTTATTTTCTCTCAGATGTGTTGCTTCTACTTCACCAGTAATGTGGTCTCCAATATACACAGGGAACTTAAAATTCAAGCTTTGAGAGACATAAACAGCTCCAGGCTACAATCAACCAATTATGTTATAATAATGAAAGTTACCAAGAAAGCTATGAAAAGAAAAATTCTGCAAATAAATTTCTTCTCTGACAAAATTTCCTTTTCAAATAAATAACACATACACACACTTAATTAGAAGGCTTTCATCAAGTTGGTGCCACAATTCACAAAATCATTGAAAATTTTGGGAATGACATCGTTTATCTGAGATGAAGATAGAGTCCTTCATAATACCTAAATCCACCAGACATAAAGGCTTATATCCAAGCATGCATAGAATCCATGATGATACCTAAAAGACTATTTGTGTTTATTTCATGTTCCTTCTACCTATTAATAGCTAGAGAATGGTTATTACTTATGTTGAAGGTTGCTGAAACCAAACTATACTTCTGTTACTTCTCATCCCACTCTAAGCAAGATCATATCATAGCCTAATTCATCGGTTTTAGTCACTCGAATTTGGTTTACCAAGATCGTTAACTAAGACATTTTCATATATTGATACCACAAATCAAAATAGAGAGATTAGCATGGGATTTACAAAATGTGACGAGATGATGCGAGGAAAGAGAGAAGCAACGAGCATCCCATGGACGAGAGGACCTTCGAATCCGACATCTCTGGCAGCCACAGGATCAGTATGCAAAGGATTAGAATCATGGCTCACTTTAGAGTATTGAGTGACATCTTCTTCAGTAAAGAGTCTTGATTGTCTCAGGATATCACCAGGCCTAAGCACTTGAGGAGTTGTTGAGGATGAAAACTGTCTGAGACTCAGAGTCTTGCTGGAAATTAAACTCCTAATGGGGAACATTCTTGAAAGGATTCAGCTCAAACAAAACAAAGCTCCAATCTTTCCTATACTGATCGGAAATCAAGCAAAGTGCAAGTTAATACAATCACAACTAACAACTAGATAAATTAATCCACATAGTTACATACTCTTAATTATTTAGCAAATGAATTTTAGTTTTAAACTTGAAAGGCACTGGTGCTGGAATGAAGGATAATGTGAAATGCAGCAAGCAGCATACAATTTTATCATCACTTCAAAAGTTTCACCCTAAGCAAATAATAATAAATTCTTGGGGGGCATTGCTATGATCATTGAAACATTTGAACAAACAGGTGAGCTGCATAGCAAATATAACCATATGAAATAAGAACGATTGAACTTCCAATAAAAAAATCAATGACGAAACATGGAACTACTGAGAACGATTTGAACGTACGAAATTGGTTCACATGAAATGTGAAATAGTTCTTCGTTAATGACTTGATGAACGGTTCCGAATATCAGATGTTATAATATCCAAGCTCTCAATTCCCACCAAAAAATATAAGATATTCTGTCCCGGTATACTGATTAATTCCAAGATCTCTTTTTCCTCTAAGCATTTTTATTACCATAATGTAGACCACATGTTTTTTTAACCCTTTTTCTTTACGCGTCTAGATATTGATGAAAGAATAAAATCAACAATAATCGTTACTAATTGTTGGAAATTTGTGGCAAGTCTAAATAGTATCGAAAAAGAAAAACAAACTTTTAGGCACGAGTTAAGAAGCATTAAGTTGCCATGCCACAAAGATAAGAGTTACGTTGTTTCATTTTACATCTATTCTTATACTTACTAAAGTGATAAATAAAATTGCCTAATTACTTTCATCCCAAAATTAAAACACTAAAACGGACGATTTTAAAACTCAAATTTCAAACCACCCATGCCATAATCAACAAACCCCAAAGGAAACCAAATCAGATAATCAAGAAACACGGATATATTTGGAGCTGAAGGGTAAGGTACCATACAGATCTAACTTGAAATATATATACCTTATATTCTTATAAAAAGCGTTCTCCATCTAATCATCCAACTCGACTAAAAAAATAGCTAATGAAACATAGCACATGAAAGGGATTAGGATGAAACTTAGATGGATAACTTCATATATTAACTAAAAGCTACCATAAAATGGGAAAGACAAAACACATGTGAAAGCATATCCAAAATGCATCCGCAGGTATTTAGTCTTTTACCCATAATATATGGCAATCAAGTCATTAGGTCTACGACATGGTTTTGATTGTATCCACAAAAGGCAAAGAAACAGTCAACAAGCATGTAAATTAAAATTATCCATTGTCTATCCTAAAGAGGCATCACCAACAGAGAGGCTTCTCTAACAAAAGAACATGGAGTTGCAAACACTCTCCTGCAATTTGGGCAACTGAGGGACAGGAACAGCTCCAGCAGCAGTGAGTCCACCATGGCTTGATGAGGTCTCAGATTTGTCCTCAAATTTCATGAACTGTCCCATCTGAGTTGCAGCCAGGTGAGCATAGCATATTGGAGCAACTGAAGAGAAACATAGGTTATCATGAATTAGAACCTTGTCCACTGTATCTATAATGTTAAAATATATTTCCCAAGGTTTTCGAAGTCTGAAATTAAGTCATGAATAATCACGAAATTGTTTGGGTCAACAAACTCTAAACTCTATTTAGGTTGACTCATGAGTTTTGGAAAGGATTAAAAAGAAATGAGTAGAACATACCAACAGAGATGGCAGTGGTACTCCTCTGATACCTGTGTCATACAACAAATTTCATTCGTAAGATACATCACAAAATTATCTATCAAGATTATTACAGAGTCTAAAGTTGATTAGGTTGGGACCAAATTTCCACTTACACATAGGAAAGAGAATGAACAAGTTCCTGAAGATCATCTGGAGAGAAACCAATCTCATCTAACAGCACATGGTAGTGAGTAGGCCTGGTAGTACCCTGAGAGGATGTTTTTAAAAGCGTTAAAAATGGGGTAATCATTTACAAACGTTTATGTTTAAAATGTCAGACTTAACTAGAGCATCATCAGAATGTACAAAACACAGACCAATTTGACTTTCACTAAAAAACTAGAAGATAAAAGTCAAAATAGAAGGAAGCATGACAAGTGAACAAAGGTAATAATGTGTAAACATTGATACAGCCTTCCACAAATTACTGGATGAAGCCACATGACATGCATTGCAAACAGAGAATTTAATTTAGATTCAGTATCATTAGGAGATGCCTCAAGAAAAGCAAATACTCACAATCATTCCAGCATGGGCACACATGTAAAAATCATAGTTCCGAGGGTGACAAATTTTGTTATCAATAACCGTTCCTGCAAAACCAAAAAAGATTAGCGGAATTAAAAGAAAATATGAAACCCACAAACTAATTACCAGGAGGAACATTGTCAGGTGATCCCGGCTGGAAAAACTTGGTATGGTGATTCTTTTGAGCAACCATCACCACAAACTTCGGATCCCAGTTCTCATCCAAAAATTTGCAGGCCTAAAATTTTAAAATGTGAATACTCCTTAAAGATCAAGGTTTATGGTTATTAGAATTTGCAATGAATAAGCTTAGAAGAAAACCTGAATGATTTGATCAAGTTCTTTGTTCAAAACTTGATTGAATTGAGACTCGCTAACACCATCCCTACCATAAAACAGAAAAAATAACATCTAGAACCATGAAAGTCTAATTCTAGAAATTACAACAGCCTGAGCCAGCAAAAGATGCAAAATAAAATAAATGGTAGGAACAAGAAAATAATATATGGTTCATAGCAGAAAACTTCTGAAAGAAAAATACCTGAATATAATTATATTATCAGGTTTCCTCTTTCCGGAACTTGAATAGAAGTCAATGAGAAGTTCCCTGCAAATAATAAAATATATCAATCAGGTAATGCATGGAAAAACTGTGTTGTATGAAAGTATCTATCAGGACAAGACTAAAATTAAATAAATAAAAAAAAACCTGATTATTCCTTCATCGTCTTTATCAGATACTTTCTTAAATAAATTGTCAATCATTTCGACCTTGGGAGACTGTGTTCGAACACATGCCCTGTACTTAGATATCAGTGGCCATTGTCTAGAGCTCACCACCTACATATTTACACAGTAAGAATGAGAGCAGACAATCAACTTATTAAAACAGCATTTAAAGTTTTAAACTGATTAAAAAATATATCCAAAAAAATACAAAGAAAACCATCAACCATTTACCGCAGCAATTGATGGAATATCAGATTGCCCTGGGGAGCCGTGGGACACATCCATGCCAAGAATGAGTGTAGGAGCTTTTGAAACAATAGGAATAGAAGGGGAGTGCTCCACACCTAGCAAAGAATTCAACCCACCAAGCTGCAAAAGGAAAGGAAAGGGAGGAAAACTCTAGGTAAGAATAAGACAAAAGACATGTATAAATAAATTAGATACACTAGGCAAGAGACATATAATACCAGGTAATAAGAAAATAATAAAAGGAGGCGAGCCAAAGAAATCATGTACCTTTGCATTTATTTTCAACAAAACATTGGTCAAATACTGATCATTGACCCTTGTTGGAGCAATGCACTGGGTAACAATTCCAAAGTCAGCAAGGTTCTTCTTCTTCCAAGGACCTGGATGCACAATTATTTTACTAAGATGTCCAACTAATTTTCTCAAATAAGGAACTTCGCAAGAATATACAGCAAGCTTATAATTTAGAAGTGAAAAGTACTTGAAACCACTAACCATAAAGATCAGAGTTCTTCCGCTCTGGAAGAAGACAAAGCAGGAACTGAGGGGCCCCAGGAAGTCTAGACTGAATCAATTCAAACATTTTCTCCACCCTGACAAGTGGAGGGGCACGTCTGTTACTATTTTGTTCTTCAAATACATCAAAAGGCTGATCAATCATCTGTCAATCAAACAAGACAACAAATGATGTCAGCAACCCTTTCGGGCATCACCTAGCTCAATATAGAGTAAAGAAACTCACAATTCCTTTCATTCCTCCACATTTAATCAGGTCCCTGATAAGCCCATTCACATCACAGCGAGCAGAGAAGTTAACAACTGCCCACCTCTCAATCTTTGTTGGTTGGACAATTTTCTGGAGAAACATACAAGTCATCATACCACAAAATCAGTGTCCATTTGACTGTTTTGAACTACATAGAAGGTAGCTAAGGATAGTACAGAATTACCAAAGAAGTACCTTATTGTTAAAATTCCACCTTCCATTCCTAGGATTGAAGTCCTCTCCATTCCCAAATTTCAGCTATATATATAACAATTTTGAATAATCAGTCAGGAACAATGTTGTAAAAACCAAAGTATGTATTAATTACCAAATGGGATAATAAAACCATTTATTGAAACAAAGAATGGCTCAGTTATAAAACAGCTAAAACCAAACAATAAAGGTACATAGAGTACAATTTTATCAGGCAATGTCAAAAACTAACTTCAGGCCAAAGACAAAAAGAAATGCGTTATCATACAAATCTATTTTAGCAAATGCTGAGAGCAACAACTGGAATAGAACAGAAACACAATGCAGCTGTTTTTCCAGGCAATTGCATTCAGTTTATATAACACTAACCTAAATCCGGAAAAAACTTCATAAAACTTCACCACGACTTGTAATCACATCAACAATGTTTAAAAATGCGTTGTAAAATTGAAAATTGACATGCATTGGTACAACATTCTGCTGAAGATACACAACCATATTTGCAGTTAACATCAAATTTCTAATAAAAGAAAAGAAAAATAATTTCTCAAATTAGTTAGCAGCTGTAAGTTAGCCTCATGAAAGTGGGAAGTGCCATAGCAAGCAAAAAGATTAAAAAATAATACCCTTGGAGCTTGCAAAACACGTCCTTCAACTGGAGTGAAACTATTGTTTATTTGAATACCACAGCTACGCAACATGGGTTCAGAAGCATAGTTGCTGGTTTTGAGGGCCTGGAATACAAAGATGAGAGCCCTTAGAAAGACATTTAAAAATTCGAATCATGTTACTACGATAAATCATCAAGACTTACATCATTCAACACCCTCATCCTCTCCTGTGGTTTTTGCCTGGATTTCTCGACCAGAGAAGCCCTTTGAAGTGTTGAAAGTGCTTTCGTGTACCGTTGCAGGGATACCAAATCGCAAAGCTAACCGCCCAAAAAAAAGGCAAGGAAAAATAGTTAAACATGAACTTAAAATAAATGAGTTGCATTTGATTTTCAGTATTTATAAGGTTTAATAAATTACATATTGACAAGAGGCATCTCAAAAGAAAATCTGTAATCTTTTTTACCTCAATGGGGAAATATGTTGGACGTTTCGGCTTTCCCACATTGATACAAGGAAGATCACCAGAGTAGCGGAGCTCTATATTGCGTTGTTTAACAAAATAGTCATAAACAGTCACTTCCGTAGTATCTTCGCCATCTGCTCCACCTCTGGTCTTCAGAGTAAAACTATAATGCCCACATGATTAAAAGTTTCACTTACAATGGAAAAAGCAATTTCATTAACTCCCAAATAGTTGTGCATATAGTGGGAGTGGGTGAATGATAAAAATGGTATTTCACAAAAAAAAAAGGTAAAAATAATATAATACGTCTGCTCTTTGCATGGGAGTTCACTGAGACCAGTAATCTTGAACTCCTGATTGGACGGACTAGTTCTAATCCTCAGATTTTTAAGTGTCCTCTTGGCCTGTTAGTGAAAAATAAATAGTCAGATTGACCTATTTATAAGTAAATCAGTCACAATATGTAAATGTTCATGGGATGCAGTTACCTTTGCCCAGTCAAGCGAATAGGGATCTCTCACATTCTGATTGGCAATTAAAAAGTCCACCACAGGACCAGGAGTAATAATCATGGTAGTTGAAACATCTACAGTTGGGATAAAGACCAAATATTAAGCCAAAAATGTTCAGGTGATAATATGGAGTAGAATAGATAGATTATACCTATATTGAGTGACAGGCCACTCTGAGTGGTTCTAAAACTAGAATGGAAGCCTCGGCAACCGAGAACCCCCCCTCCTACATCAGCAAAATTCTTTGGGTCATTGTGGAAATAGGATTGGCGCACAAGCAAGCATCCTCTGCAATATTGGCATCATGAAGCATCATACAAAAGAAATATAAACTTTGCACCGTTGTCAACCAAATCAAACAGAAACAAAGAACAGAGAAAAACTACAAATAGCATAAAATACGCACTGCTTGGCAGCATGTTGCCTCAGGATGATATCAAGAACTCTGATGGCTTCTTGATAATTCTCAGTTTCTTGCCCGCGTAAAGCATTGGTAATGGCTTTCATTGGAATTTTGGCGGCAAAGCTAATCTCAACTTTGAATGTTTTGGCACGGTATGGGCGCCTCACTCTCTTCCTATCACCTTCGTTGGGACTTCCATGACCTTCAGGGCTGCAGTTTCCATTGTTTCTATAGAAGGGATAAAATTAACATGTAAGCGATATTGCTGAAACAACATGAAAAACAAGGAGAATTAACCAATCACAACCACATGAAATTCAACCTGTTTGAGGTAACATCCTCAAGAACAACGGTAAACTCAAGCTTGTTTCGAGCTAGAGACCCAACAGTGAACAAAGTTTTTTCACCGTCATAGGCAAAGTCCTTCCCATTCAACTCTGAGTCATAAGTTTCCTTCACTTTGTCTATCACTTTCCTTCCGGCACCCTTTCCTTCCACAGGGCGCCCATCTTCATAAGAAAGAGCCACCTGTTCATATGCATAGCAAAGCATGTCAAGTTAGAGTGCAAAATAAGCAATCAATATTATAACCAGCAGGATAGGAAAATAGAGAGTTAACCCAGTGAGACACAAGGCCACCACCATTAAGAGCCAATACCCTACTGGACCACTAGGCATCCTACACCTAACAACTGCAACCAATGCAAACAAGTCCGGGATAAAACCTATAAATCGGGTCTATTCCATTCAACAATATCAATTTCCGAGAATACATAAAACATAAAGTTTAATCCAAGCTCCATATAACAACTCAACAAGATTGAGTCATTACTGTAACGGCACTTCACAGGCAATAGTGTAAATATATGCTATGAGCCGCAATCATTTTAGGTGTAACATGCACAGGTGTGTAAATTAAAAAATCATAAAATATGTAACATGGTAACCTCTGCCTACATTACCCTTTACTAGCTCGCACCTTAAGAGACCTGATAAATTGATTTACATTTGGTCACTAATATAATCATCGAGTATATAATTAGAAATAGATAATAATTATAATTATAATAATAAAGCAATATAAACTACAATTGAAATACGTACACTATACTGGTAGAATTCCCCTTCAGTGTTGTTTACATTCACTTTGAAGTGGTTGGTCAACAGACTCAGCTTCTGACCCTTTGAAGCTAGACCGCGCCTGGCTATTGGCACCCGGGTTTTCTTCGGTGGCTCGGGAGGAAGCTCCTCCTCTGCTTTGGCAGGCACAACATCTGGTGGGACGGGTGGTGGTGGCGGCAGAGAATCCTCGTGGTCATTTCCATTTGAGCCAAACAAATCCATTTCCTGTACATAATCACACAAAATTATGTGAGTATCATTATAATTTCACAGTCAAATCAAATTGTAATAAGTTTACTAGAATGTATAGATAAAAAACCAAATATAAAATAACTTGAAAATCACATAGAACAAAAATATGCATGTTTAAGAATAGTAGCACATCAAACAAGCATTTCTAGGGAAGATAAACCTGATATTAACTAAAAGATTAAGTGTAATGGTCATCTACTGGCTCTGCATGCAACTCTTAGTAATGTTACCCATAACTATATAGCATCATCATTATCAGCATTACGGTATAACTGCGTTCTCACAACACGTTTCCATAATATAAAATACAAAATATAAAATAAAATTATAACTAAAATTCAATATATATTTTTCTCTGGACTCTTTTTTTTAGAAAATAAAAACGTGCGAAGAAAACCTACATGCAATGTGAAAAGCGCAAAAACGAATACGCATAAAAGTTTTGCGGCTATAAAAAATGATAAATAAGTAAATAAACCACAGAAAATAAAAACAAAGTTCATCTCTGACAGCAAAATAACAAATCCATGAAGCTAGAAGCAAAAAATCCTCCGAAAAGGAAAGGTAAACAAATACAAAACCACAAAAAAAAAAACGCTGAGTGTGTGAGTGAACACTGAACACATTAACCAAAAATAGGTTCCCCACTCAAAAATGAAAAAAAGAAATTATAAACAACTGTTAAAAAATCAACAACAAAAAAATCTAGTGAAAACAAAGAAAAAACCCAAAACAGAGTGAAATTTTGAGCCAAAAAACGCTTCACTATATAACAGAGAACAAAACAAATTTGAACCACAGAGACACACAGAACTCACACATAAACAGTGAACAAAAAAAATCCTAGAAGATCAACCTCTAAAACGTACAACACAAAGTCACATTACATAAATTCATCACTTGACTCAAAAACTAAAGTCAACAAACCTGTAAATCGCCACCAAAATTCAAAATCAACAACAAAAAAGTAAGAAGAACTCAAAATTAAAACGCAAATTTCAGTGACGAAGCTGAAAATGAGAGAAGAAAGAACACGGAAGAATGTTCTTCTTCTCCGTCAGGCTCACCTCAGTGAGTAACAAACCCTAGAAACGAACGAGAGAGAGAGAGAAATGGAAGAGTTTGTTGGTGGTTTTGGTTTTTCAGGGTACAGTGTGTGATGTGTGAAATGGCGTCAACACCAACAACGCTCTTTCGCTCTTATACTAAAGTGTGAGGAGTGACTCGGTGAAGTGAGTGATATCAGCTACGATGAGCTAAGCCTGAGGGTTCTGTACGGTGGGGTTGGAAATGATGTGGTGCGTTGGATCTCGCTTGGTTGTGATGAAGCGTTGAGATCAAATCAGATGTGTGACGTGGCGTTCTGTTAGATTTGGGGGAGAAGAACCGTGGAAAGCGTGAGGACGGTTTTAGGATTCGGGGTGGCAGAGAGAGGGAGGAGAGGACGGGAATGACGGACTTCCGAGAGAGGAAATGGTTATTACGTTTATTGGGACCCACTCCTTTTGTTTCATTAAAATACCAAATTACCCCCAAGATTTTGCTTGTATTAACTTAGAGAAATTGGATATATCATAAATTTGAATGATAAAATTGTAATTTAACAGAAGAATTTAATTTTGATGGATTATTTTAAAGAGTTTTATATGGTCATTTACTCATTTCATGGTCATTTAGTTGTATTTATGTGTTTGAATAATTTTAAGTTATAAGTTTAAATACATAATTTTTTATTAAATAATAAAAATTAATCTAAATCAGTCTAAAATTATTTTATTTTATATTTATTAATTACTTCTGAAATAAATAGATAATATTAGATGCAATAAGTATATAATTTTAGATATTAAATATATAAAATTGTAAATATTAACTTAAAGAGAAAATGACAAATAGATTCCTGACCTTTTGTTCGCAGATATTTTCGTTCCTGACCATTGAAAAATACTTTTAAGTCTCTGACCTTCACAAAACTTGGACAGATCAATTCCTGACAGAGACATTTGGACGGATCAGTCCCTGACAGAGGTATTTGGACGGAGGGACTGATCCGTCCAGGTTTTGTGAAGGTCAGGGACTTAAAAGTATTTTTTAATGGTCAGGAACGAAAATGTCTGCGGGATAAAAGATCAGGGACCTATTTATCCTTTTCTCTAACTTAAATAAAGTAATTTTAGATTATTGTCTTTCTTAAAAATTAGTTATTTTTATTAATATAATAATATAAAAAAATTTGGTGTCATAATAATTGGGATTGATTGTATGGATAAAATTCTTTTATATTGATAATAAATAGAAATATTCGGAATTGATTGATTTAATTAAGATATGAGTTTAATTTTGATGATAGTGTAATTTAATTATATTTATTTTTTTATATAATTATTTTTGTGGTTAATATAAAAAAATATTTTTATTTATGTGATATTACATAATTAATGTATGTATGTGTAAAACTATGTTATATAATACATCAAAATTAAATTCTTATGATATATTAAAATATGTTGAAGGTTAAAATGATTTTTTTTTTAGCTACTTTAGTTTGCGTTACTAAAATAACTACAAATAAACTAAATTCTTCTATAACCACCAAAAATTATGTTTGTGTCGTGAGTTTAACCACACAATAACAAAACTTGTTTCTGATAACAAAAATTATTTACCCTACATGTTAATATCTAAGTTAGAATTAAAGATTTAAAATTCAGATCAAATCGATCAGTTTGACTGAATTAACTAAGAATTAGTTCATTAGTTAATTCAATTGATGTCTAAATTATTCTAAAAAAATGGTAAAAAACTGACCGAATCGATAATTAATCGATAAATCGAATGAACCAAACTGAATTTTAAACTCTCAGTTTACTACTCTCTCAAAATGACACTGTTTTTATCCAAAAAAAAAAAAAAAACTCCTCAGCCTAGAAGCCAAAATACTCCCACTTCTCCCTCTTCCTTTTTAATTTCTCAAATGTTGAAATGTCCAAAGTTTCAATTCACCAACCCTAATCCTATTAAAGCAAATCAGCAAAGCAAAGTCCGGACCTGTTTTTGTTATCGTCGTCAGCTGCCCTGTCCTCATCGTCTCTGTCCTCGTTATCAAGTCTTCGCTTGTGAAAAGTTTGGTCGCATCTTCTCGAACGATTTATATACTTGTCATTTTTATCTAAAATTCATTGTTTTTGATGATTAAAATGACATTGTTTGCATTAAAAAAAAGTTAGAATTATCTTATATGTCTTCTAAAATAATATTATCAGTAAAGTATAGTTTTTGTCTCCAATGGTTGCGGTGAGTTTTAAAGTTATTCCTAACGTTTAAATCGTCCTATTTAAGTTCTTAACATTTTAAAATTGACTCAATGTTGTCCTGTCATTGGGAAATTTGTGATGGCAGGACAAAATTAAGACATTTTAAAACGTTAGAAATTTAAATAGGACGAAAACGTTGGTGACAAAAATGATACATAGAAATAAATTTTAATTTTATTCTATATTCTTCAATAATATCAAATTTTTCTATACATAGTTATTCAATTATTTTTTAATCACATCTAAGTAAATTACACTTAATCATATTACTTTTATTTTAAATAAATTTATTTTTTATAATTTTACTCTTAAAATTTTTTACTCATCATAAAATATTTGTAAAATGACTAGAATCACATTACTTTATTGTATATATATCATTTTTTTCACAAGTTTATGTACTAGTCATTCTACAAATATTTTATAATGAGTAAAAATTTTTAAGAGTAAAATTATGAAAAAATAAATTTATTTAGAATAAAAGTAATGTGATTAAGTGTAAGTTAATTAGATGTGATTAAAAAATAATTGAATAACTATGTATAGTAAAAAATTGATATTATTAAAAGATAAAATTAAAATTTATTTCTATGTATAGTTTTTTGTCCCCAACGTTTTCATCCTATTTAAATTCCCAACGTTTTAAAATTGTCTCAATTTTATCCCGTCACCAATTTTATTAACAGATCCTTAACGGTAAGATAATATTTAGTCAATTTTAAAATATTAGAAATACGATTTAAACGTTAAGAATAACTTTAAAACTTATCCTAAATATTAGGATAAAAACCATACTTTACTCTAATATTATTCATTCTATTTTTAATCTATATGAAACTAAAACTTATTATTATGAATTCAACTAATCCAATTTGACCAAACAAAGAAAAAATCTTGAGCATACATTTCCTATCCAGACACTTGAAAGTTGAAAACATCTAATTAAGATTAAGATAACAATATATTTACCACGTTAATTTATTCATATGGTGGGACCCGAATTATTCTTTTTTAAAAGTGATATACTTTGTGATGTAACAAGTGTATTTGGTAAAAATTATCTCTATTCATATTTTTAAAAATGCAAGTCTTTATTTTGTATTTAATAAATAAAAAATATAAATTTGTATATAGTTTTTAAAAACTATTTTTTTTCAAACTACTTACAAAAATATTTTTTAAAATAAATTTTTATTTGTTTTATCATATATAATTACTAAAACATTCTAAAAAATACACCACTTTTAAAAATTAAAAACTTAACACATTTTACATATATAATTTGATTTCAGTTAAAACAAATAACGTAAGGCATTTAAAGTTTTAAATAGACATTTAATTATCATTTATTATTGACTTGACTTTTGTGTTAACAATTTATAAAAAATTAATTTTGTTCAGTTAATAACTTAATATCATTCGATTAAAATTATTTTTACTTTTAAATTTTAAACTCTAAATATTAAATACTAATCATAAACTCAGCTTCTCCAAAGAACGAAGATTAAAAATTAATTTCATGATCAAATTAGTTAATATTGAATAATTAAAAACTAATTTCTTATACTTTTCTTGATTTTTAGTTTGGTGGCTTATACTTTTATTGATTTAAACATAATGTATTTAAATCCAATTTTTCACTGCTAAAAACTAACAGATTATAGATAAATTTTAAAGACAAAATTTTGTTGTAAAAAATACCAACAGATTTTTTGTTTGTAAAAAAATTAAAAAAAATTATCGACAAATTATTCTGTCAATAAAATTAAAATATTGATTTTAGAGTTATTATTGACAAAATATTCGTCTGTAATTATTTAGTAAATATGTAGAAAATTTGAGTAACCCTAACTTAAAATTTTATCACTATTTTTCCATAAGAAATCTCTGCAAATTTTATCTATCTTGTTGTACATTATTACTGAAATCTTTATAGTTTGCATATAGTAGCTAGGAATAATTGATAGTATTGATTGAACAAGCTAAGTGTGCACCTTTCGGCTAAAGAGAGAGTCTTTTTATTCTAGCTAGATAACTTGCTTTATATCTTGTCAATAACAAATTGAAAATGTTGTTGATTGCATATTTCATGAATGAGAGGGACTCCCAAGTATTTTTCCAAGTTAGCTATGAGGTTGATTCTTAAGTCTTTGCTCAACATTTGTCTCATGGTATGATTAACATTATTAGAGAAGTACACACAAGACTTGTCAAGGTTAATTTTCTATCCCGAATACTCACAAAAATGATTTAATGCCTCCTTGATAATCTGAACCTATTTTCTATCCGCTTTTACAAAGAGAACTAGGTCATCTGCAAAACAGAAATGAGAAATTTTAGGCCCTTCTTGATAGAGTTATAGATTCTCATTTCTTATCATGAACTAACTTATTTATCAACTAGAATAAATGTTCAATGCACAAAACAAAGAGGTACGAAAAAAGAGGATCTCCATGTCCGATTCTTCTATTTGGGGAGAAGCTTTCTGATGGAGAACCATTCCATACAAACTTTATGGATGTCGTTGATATACAAAAGCTAATAACACTTCGAATTTGATTTGAGATCCCTGCATCTTTGAGGGAGTCCATCACAAAGAGCCAATTAAGTTTGTCGTAAGACTATTTTAATTGCCATCAAACTTTTTCCATATTTTTTATTTCTCATGGTGTGAATCACCTCTTGTGCTACTAAGATATTATCTGCACTAACCCTGCCAGGCACAAAACTTAACTGAGTATTAGAGATAAGAGAAGGCATATGTTTTTTCAATTTAGATGCAATGAGTTTAGTCACAATTTTATAGCAAATATTACAGAGACTAATAGGTCTAAAATGTCCAAAATTTTTCAGTGAAGAAATTTTGGGAAGAATAGCTATCCGTCTTGTTCACTTCTGTTATGTTGCGAGGCTCGTTAAAAACTACTTTCACCCAAGTCGTAAGGAAATTTGCCACCACATTTGAAGCTTGTTGATAGAATTTGGCTGGAAAACCATCGCTTCTCGGAGCCTTCCAACTTTCCATAGAAAAAATTGTGTCCTTAATCTCTTCGTTTGATACCTCTTTAGCCATATCTTGATACTCTATATCCTGTAACTTAGGAAACTGATTAGAAATAACAAAGTCATTATAATCAGATTCAGAACAATAGAGATTCTTACAAAAATTAACACCCCAAACTTTAAGAATGTATACATTGTCCACCCATTCGCCTTCCTCACTCTTTAAGGTTGTGATTTTGTTTCTCTTACGTCTTCCATTTGTCTTTGAATAAAAATATTTTGAATTTTTATCACCAAAATTAATGGTATTACATCTAGACATCTGTTGTCAATAAGTCTCCTCTTAAATTGCTACTGTCTCGTATTATTTCCACAAATCTTTTTGGAGTTTATCCAAGAAGGAATTATTGTTAAAAGAGTTCTTTTTGTTGATCCCTTCAAGCCTTAGAAAAATAAGTTGTTTTTTCTTGAAAATATGGCAAAAAATTTCTTTGTTCCAAGTCTTAGCTATATTAACAAAGTTGCTAATATTTTGTAACAAATTATTTTGTTCCAACCAGCTACTTTTAACCATATTATTATAATCCTCATGCAAAACCCAAGGAACAAGGAATTTGAAAGGCTTAACTCCTTTTTTCCTTTGAGTAAATTGAAAATCCAGCAAAATGGGACGATGATCGAACTTTAGTTTGGGTAAGTGTTTGACACCAACATCTGAGAAAATATCAGAAAAAGTTAAAATTGCTAATAAAATAATCTAGTCTTCTCTTTGTAGTCATCCTTTGCCAAGTAAAAAACTAAGGAGAAGTTAAAAACTAAGGAGCGTTATTTTGTCACTGCACTTTCATATAAACAAACTGTTTGTGAATGATGAGTGGCTTTATGTTCCATGAATTTGACCTCCAAAGACACCAGATACCACCTAAAAAACCTTCAGCATCATTAATACACCACGAGTCAAACCCCAATTTTCTGATAATAGCCTCAACCTTAGTACCTGAGACATGGGTTTCCAATAAGATACATAAGTTAGTTTTATATCTAAATATAAGAACATTTAAAAGTTTTGAAGCCTTTAGAAAAGGCTCCTCTACAATTCCAAGACAAGATATTCATAGATACTAATGTAAATGAATAAGTCTACTCAGAGAAAAAAAAAACTCCTGATGCAAAAGAAGCCCATTTAGGCTTCCATAGCCTTAGGCTCTTCTTCGATATATGCTGCATTCCCACTTGGAGCAGTTTCTTCTATACTATCAAGGTCAATGGCCATCTTATGTGCTTCTCCACCATAGCCAGTCGTTCCCGGAGGGTTCTCTTTATAATACTCGTTGTTTTGCTCTACATTTTTCCCTCCCATAACCCTTGCCATGTGAGCATCTAAGATAGGGTCATTAGTACCATTAGTAGGGATATGATACCTTTTTTTGTGGCTTGAATAAACTGCTTTCGAAAGTCTGCTAAATTATCTCTAATATTCCTGGTGCATTTGTGTTACGACCCAGGATTCTTACGGGTCAACCCGACCCGAGCTCCACCCGGTCCGACTACGTGCCTCTCGACCGACCCGGACACGCGTCCCGTGCGACTCTCCCGCAGCTACGGGACAGCGTCCTTGAGAATATGGGCCTGCCCTCCAAAGGGGCCCATTACTGACATGTATATAAGGGGAAGACTGTCTCTTCCCCCAAGGTATGTCACATCCCTACACCATCCTCATTCCGCCTGCACATATTCTGACAAGAGCGTCGGAGTGTCTTTGCAGGTGGCACCCCCCCTTTTCTCACACGAAGTGCTCGGGACCTCGCACTTCCCGGACTGGAAGACCGTGACCAGACGAGCCCCTCTCCTTCACCCCAGATCCTGACTCGAACAGTTCGGTAACCGACCTACCGAACATTGGCGCCGTCTGTGGGGACTCGTCCATGGACTTTGTGCTAGTCCAAACTGGGACAGGCTGCGAGGCCGCGCCCCCTGTGCTTGGAGGAGGCGCCGTTCCGACGGAAGCTCGACAACAACAGAGGTCGCCTCCAAGAGACACGACGCAAACTCACGAAAGACGCCCCTTCGGAGGGACCGGCGACAACCACGCCAAGATAATGCAAGAGCTACGCCATACGATGCAAGACTTGGAACGCAGGCTAGCGGAAAGAGAACACGACCAGCGCACCCCGGAGCAGAGCCCCACCCGCTCCCGTTCAAGGAGCCGCTCGAGGCGCACACCCAGCCCCCAATACGAATCGGAGAGCACAGGAGGACGGAGGCGGACCAGAAGAAAAAGTCGGGACCCAATCATCTACACCCGACACAAGAGGCGTCGTGCGTCGAACAGGGGCGAAGAGGACGCCCGTCGGGAGAGCGACGAACCGAGAAGAACTACCCGGGTACCCGTCATAATAGGAGCGACCCCCTTCCACCGTTCCGTACTCGAGGTCCGGTTGCCGAAACACTTTGACAAGCCAACGGACATGAAGTACGATGGAACACAAGATCCCCTCGAACACTTAACGGCTTTCGAGGCCAGGATGAACCTAGAAGGGGTGGGAGACAAGGTCAGATGTCGGGCCTTCCCGGTCACCTTGGCGGGCCCAGCGATACGGTGGTTCAACAACCTCCCGTAGGGCTCGGTGACCCAATTCTCCGACATCAGCCACGCCTTCTTGGCTCAATTCACGACCAGGATTGTCAAAGCCAAACATCCAATCAATTTGCTAGGAGTGACACAAAGACCCGGGGAACCAACCAGGAAGTACCTGGACCGTTTCAATGACGAGTGCTTGGAAATCGACGGTCTGACGGACTCGGTGGCAAGTCTGTGCTTGACGAACGGGCTCTCGAATGAGGACTTCAGGAAGCACCTCACCACAAAGCCCGTTTGGACAATGCAAGAGATCTAGTGCGTGGCCAAAGAGTACATCAATGACGAAGAAGTCAGCCGGGTCATGGCCGCCAATAAACGACAGCCCGCTTACAACCAAGGTCGGCACTATGAAGGCAGAGAAAGACCCAAGGAACACGCCAGGGACGGCGGTCCGAGTAAAGCACCCAAACCGTTCCCCCGAGTTGGGAAGTTCACCAACTATACCCCCCTCACGGCATCAATCACCGAAGTTTACCAACAGATAGTGGAAAAGGGGATACTGTCGAAGCCCCGACCTCTGAAGGACAGGACGGGAGGAAACAAGAACCTATACTGCGAGTATCACAAGGGTTACGGGCACAAGACCCAAGACTGCTTTGACCTAAAAGACGCCCTGGAACAAGCTATCAAGGATGGGAAACTTGCCGACTTCTCCCACCTTATAAAAGAGCCAAGGAGACGCAACCGGGACCACGACAGCGAAGACAGATCCCGGTCAACAAGACGATGACAGGAACCAGAGGGTGACGACCACGGCCTCACGGTGGTAAACGTAGTAACGGCCAGGAACACCGCCCCAAGGTCAAGGTCGGCATGGAAAAAAGACACCAAGGTCCTAGCGGTCTCCACCTCGTCTGTTAGGGGTTTCCGAGGCCTCCCACCCATCTCCTTCGGACCAGAGGACCAATGGTTTGACGAGGCGCCAGAAAGTCCGCCCATGGTCATCACGGCCAGGGTCGGAACGGGCCTCGTCAAGCGAATCCTGGTAGATACGGGGCAAACTCAAACATCATGTTTCGAAACGTTTTCGATGCCCTGAGACTAAGAGACGCCGACCTGACGACCCATCAGCACGGTGTGGTAGGGTTGGGAGACACTTTCATTAAGCCAGATGGAATCATCTCACTCCCGACCTCCGTGGGACAAGGACAGAAGCGACGAACAGTCATGGCGGACTTTGTAATATTAAGAGATTCCACGGCTTATAACATCATCCTGGGAAGAAAAACCATCAACGACCTGGGGGCGGCTATTAGTACAAAGCTACTGGTGATGAAGTTTATCACCGATGACGGATCCGTAGGATCCGTCAAAGGCGACTTGGAAACGGCGGTCTCTTGTGACCACGCCAGCCTTTCTCTCAGGAAAAAGTCCAAAGAAGCATCCGGGGTCTTCCTTGCCGACCTGGACGCCAGGATAGATGACAAACCCAGACCAGAGCCAGAAGGAGACTTGGAGAAGTTCAGGGTCGGCGAGGAGGACGATAAATTCACATTCATAAATAGAAACCTCCCCCACGAGATGAAGGAACCTTTGATGGAAATGATCAGGGCTAATGCCGACTTCTTTGCCTGGACGCCTGCCGATATGCCCGGGATAGACCCCCAGCTCGTATCGCATCATCTGGCCGTCAAGGCGGGAACCAAGCCAGTGGCCCAGAGGAGGAGAAAGATGTCGCAGGAAAGGGCAGAAGAGGTAGCCAGGCAGACGGCCAGCCTCCTCGAAGCAGGGTTCATCCGGGAACTGGACTACTCAACTTGGTTGTCGAACGTGGTCCTGGTTAAAAAACACAATGGGAGATGGAGAATGTGCGTAGACTACTCTGACCTCAACAAGGCGTGCCCCAAGGACTGCTACCCCCTGCCTAACATTGACGCACTCGTCGACGCAGCGGCGGGGTACCGGTATCTGAGCTTCATGGATGCCTACTCAGGATACAATCAGATACCGATGCACCGACCCGACGAGGAGAAAATGGCGTTTATAACGCCAGGGGGAATCTTTTGTTACAGGGTAATGCCTTTTGGTTTGAAAAATGCGGGGGCCACGTACCAAAGGCTAATGAATAAGATATTCAGTGAACTCATAGACAAAACAGTAGAAGTCTACGTGGATGACATACTCGCGAAGACCGCGCGACCCGACGACCTCCTGAGCGACCTTGATGGTGTTTTTTCGTCACTAAGGCAGCACGGAATGAGGCTTAATCCGCTCAAATGCGCGTTTGCCATGGAGGCCGGGAAGTTCCTGGGATTCATGATCACTCAAAGAGGAGTGGAAGCCAACCCCGAGAAGTGCCAAGCAGTTATCCAGATGAAGAGCCCGGGTTGTATCAAGGACGTCCAACGACTTACCGGGAGGCTAACGGCTTTATCCCGATTCCTCGGGGCATCGGCAGCAAGAGCCCTACCTTTCTTCAATCTAATGAGAAAGGGAATGACGTTCGAATGGACCCCAGCATGCAAAGAAGCATTCAACCACTTCAAGGAGATCTTAGCGGCACCACCAGTTCTCAGGAAACCCCGGGCCGGAGAACCACTCTATCTCTACCTATCAGTAACTGAGGAAGCGCTTGCCGCAGTGCTCATTAGGGAAGAGGGGAAGACCCAACAACCCATTTACTTCGTGAGCAGGGTCCTCCAAGGACCAGAGCTGAGGTACAGCAAGCTGGAAAAACTGGCGCTGGGGCTCCTAATCTCCTCCCGAAGGCTAAGACAATACTTCTAGAGCCATCGTATAGTCGTGAGGACGGATCAGGCGATTCGCCAAGTACTGCAAAAACCTGACTTGGCTGGTAGGATGATGACTTGGGCCATCGAGCTCTCCCAATATGACCTACAGTATGAACCCCGACACGCAATCAAAGCCCAGGAAATGGCAGACTTTCTGGTTGAGGTGACGGGAAACCCCCCAGAGAAAACGGGCACACGATGGAGGCTCCACGTCAACGGGGCCTCCAACCAAACGTCTGGGGGAGCAGGGGTAATCTTAGAAAGCCCAGCAGGGGTCATCTATGAGCAATCGACTAGGTTCGAGTTCCCAGTGTCGAACAACCAAGCAGAATATGGGGCTCTCTTGGGCGGGCTAATGCTAGCTCGGGAAGTCGGGGCGACAAAGGTCGAAGTATGCAGCGACTCACAAGTTGTCACCTCGCAGGTAAACGGAAGCTACTAGGCCCGGGACCCCCTCCTACAAAGATACTTGGAAAAGGTTAAAGAAATAACAAGTCAGTTCGAGGAAGTCACCGTCCAACACGTCCCAAGAGAAAGGAACACACGTGCGGACCTCCTGTCCAAGCTGGCGAGCACAAAACCAGGATCGGGTAACCGGTCCCTCATCCAAGGCTTGGTGAAGGAACCAACGGTCGCCCTCCATTTGACGAAGTCAAGCCCCTCATGGCTAGACCCCATCACCAACTTCCTGGAACTCGGCAAGTTGCCTGAAGATGAGAAAGCGGCCAAAGTTTTAAGAAGGGAGGCGGCCAGATACGCAATCATACAGGGACAACTATTCAAAAAGGGACTCAGCCAGCCCCTATTGAAGTGCTTGCACCCCGACCAAACGGACTACGTACTTAGAGAAGTCCATGAGGGGTGTTGCGGGCACCACATCGGGGGCAAAGCCCTAGCAAGGAAGCTCATCCGAGCCGGGTACTATTGGCCAACAATGATGAAAGACTCAAGAGAATTTGTCAAAAGGTGCATAAAGTGTCAACAAAACGCCAACTTCCACAAGGCACCGGCCTCCGAGCTAAGCTCTCTCACGACTACTCGACCTTTCGCACAATGGGGAGTTGACCTCCTGGGGCCTTTCCCGATCGGCCCAGGACAAGTCAAATACCTCATTGTCGCCATTGACTACTACACCAAATGGGTGGAGGCTGAACCGCTGGCTACGATATCGTCCTCCAACTGCCGGAAGTTCATGTGGAGGCAGGTGATAACCCGTTTCGGTATCCCGGAGTTCGTTATCTCAGATAATGGGACCCAATTCACAGACAAGAAGTTCATGGAGTTCCTCTCAGGCCTAGGGATAAAACAGAGGTTCTCCTCGGTAGAACATCCCCAAACAAACGGGCAGGTAGAAGCTGCAAACAAAGTCATCCTTCTTGGTCTAAAGAAGCGCCTTGACAATAAGAAAGGAACATGGGCTGACGAACTCGCCTCCGTCCTATGGTCCTATCGGACAACCGAGCAAAGCGCCACGGGGGAAACTCCTTTTCGCCTAACATACGGGGTCGATGCAGTGATACCTGTCGAAATCGGCGAACCGAGCCCCCGACTACTACTCGCGGGCATGAGCGAAGCGGTCGAAAAGGACCTGGTCGAGGAAACAAGGGAGATGGCTCACTTATCAAAAACGGCGTTGAAACAAAGAATTGCCCTGCGCTACAACGCTAAAGTCCTCAAACGAGATTTCGAGGAAAGGGACCTCGTCCTGCGACGCAACGACGTCGGCGTACCGACCCCAGGGGAAGGCAAGCTGGTGGTGAACTTGGAAGGTCCCTACAGGGTAAGGGAGGTACTCGGCAAAGGTGCTTACAAGCTCGAAAGACTCGATGGCAAGGAAGTACCCAGAACATGGAATGCGAGTAGCCTAAGAAGGTTCTACTCATGACCAGACGACTCGCCGACCTGAGAACCCAAACAGATAGTAAATACTTGCTTTGTTCGCATGACAATCTACCTTTTTATTTTATCAAATACTCGCCATATTGAGTAAATTACTTAGCTAACGATTAACTCATACTTGTCAAAAATTTTCTTACTTGTCCACTACTTTCTTACGTGCGCTGCGCACGAGCGCACCTTAAAACGGCAGACCGGGACTGATCACCCCGGGGGCCATCTTCCTTACGGCCAAAACCAACTACGACGACAACACGACCACGGCGACCCAAGCCATAACAAACATAAAACGGGAAAACGGGCGCGAGCCCACCCCCGAGAGAAATAACGACAACAAATATAGTAAACGGCAACCCGGCCAAACGACTGAATAAGTGTAACTTATAAAGAGTCAAAACAAAAAACGAGCAACAAGTTGTTCAGCAAATGCGTTACAAAATATCCCAAGTTACAAGATCTCACTTCCTTGGCATATCAACAATCTTTCCGTCCTGGATAGTCTTGAAAACGCCAATTGACGACGTGTCAAAATCAGGAGCTGCGATCTTTAGCTGAGCCTTCAGGGCATCTTCGGTCATCGAGATGGCGTTCTTCCCTTGCTCCTTGGTCACTTTGAGCTTCTTCTTAAGATCTGCGGCTTCGGCTTTAGCGATTTTTGCCTCTGAGACGGCCTGCTCCCGCTCTTTCTCCAAGACGGCAACCCGACCCTGAGCGGCATTCAGCTGACCCTCCAAGGTCATCTCATGCTCGATCAGCCAGGCCACGGTCTCATCGGACGCCTTCAACCTCTCCGCAATGGATGACGCTTTCTCTTCAGAAGCACTAAGCTTTCCCCCCATCTCGGACAGCTGACCCTGGAGCAGTTCAACTTGGACCTTGAAGTCATTGTTCGCTTTAACAGATGACTCAAGCTTCCTCCGGAGCGCCTCCATCCCCGATAACTCGAATTCAGCCTTCCGAGCTATCACGGCTCCACGAAGCAAGGTGCGGTACATCCACCTCGCCTGCCCGGACAGATCGGTCCCGTGAAAATGCTCCTCCGTCCCAGGTATCAGTTGTGAGTCAATAAATTTGGTAGCATCAAAGTTCCTTTCCATTATAGTAAGGGCCCCTTCCGGGCTGGAAGACATCCTCTGCTTCTTGGGAGTATGGATGAGCTCTAAGTCACTATCCGGCTGGGGGGTGAAAGACGCGTGCCCTTCAGCGGGCCCCTCCTCACGAATAGGGGAAGTCTGGACCCCTGCAGTCTGTTTCCCCGCCACGTCGGTATCCTGGGGAGAAGGCACAACCTGATTCTCCTTCTCCCCAGAAGGACCCTCCAACTTACCGGCATCCTTCTCTTCGGCATTCTCGTCGTCACTCGCTTCAAAAAAGGTCTTCATAAGATTCTCAAGACCAGTCACGGTGGCAGACATTTCCACTACAACAAACAACAGGCGCATTAGTCGTTAGATCGGGAAAAGAAAATTAACAACAAACAAACGTAAGCAAACAAAGAAGACAACTCACGAATATAGCTCCTAGCGGCCTCCCGCTCACCCATAAGAAGATGGAGGTTCACGGGGTTCTTTTCAAAAATGGCAAAAAGTACGTCAGCTATTTGCTTATCTACAGGCGACAACCTCTTGTACGTCACCTTGATAAAAGGATTCGACCCCGCACCAAAACTCCAATTAGTCTGGATAAGGCGCTCCCCCTCTAACGACAACCAAAAGGGGTGACGACCTTTGACGGGATGAACTTTGAAATACTTATCTTTAAAACCATGGTAGGAGTCCTCAAAAAGGCCAAATATTCTCCTACCCTGGGCAGAACGGAAGGAGAGAAACCCTTTCCTCGCCTTCCCCTGTTTGGAAGGGTTGGTAAGACTGAAATAGAAGAGGAAGACGTCTACTGACACCGGCAGCTCCAGGTGCTCGCAAACCATCTCGAAGCAGCGGATCGAGGCCCAGCTGTTCGGATGAAGCTGAGAAGGGGAGACGGATATCCGGTTCAGCAGCGCCATTTGAAAGTCAGAGAACGGTATCCGAACGCCAACTTGTGTGAACATGGACTTGTAAAACCAAATCCAATCGGGGACACGAGGAGAGTGGAAGTTGAGCTCATAAATACGCTCGTGGGGGGCAGGAACAATGGCCTCATAGTTGGCTTCCTCGTCAGTCCCCCCACACAAGTAGCCGGCTCGCCGGAACTCGGTCAACTCCTCCAAATCCATTTGGTTGGGCGAGCTCCTTATATCGTCAGTCACCCAGGCGTATGGATCGTAGGCCGCGCCAGATCCAGAAGACCGGGAAACGATGCGAGGCATACCTACAGCGGGGTACCACTCCGTTAGACTATGAGGTCGGGAGTCCATAGAAACCCAGAAACTACACCTTTTCAAACTCAAATCATGGCCAAATACAGTTAAAAGCTACGCCTATCACGCAAACCACCTAAAACCTACCCAGGAATGGTACCCCTCCCTTAATTCGTCTACCCCACCATTGGAAGGTCATTCGGCAAAAGTAAACCAAGCATGCAACAATCGCAAACAACAACTACGCAACAGTAAAACATAGCGTAAACACAAGGGAAGAGGAAGCGAAAATTACCTGAATTGGTTGCAGGAACTTGAGAGAAAAAAGGAGGCACGATAGGGCTCGAACAAGAAATTTTGGATGTCAAGGAGAGAGGAAGGTGAAAATAGCAAGGGTAGGAGGAAAAGAGAAAGAAACTGTTTAAAAACCACCACAAGGAGCGCGAAAATGGTCTTTGCGCACGGGGTTTTTAACTCATTATGAGCATTTAATGCTCAGCGCGAAGAATGAAGCGACGAACGAACGCCTCAGCAGACCAAGAGACACGCGCACAAGAGACGCGCCTCTCCCACGGTCAGCCGATTCGGCGACAACGCACGAATAAGGACATCACGCGCCACCGATCGCCTCACGACCATCACTGGCGCGTCGGGGGCACTGTTACGACCCAGGATTCCTACGGGTCAACCCGACCCGAGCTCCACCCGGCCCGACTACGTGCCTCTCGACCGACCCGGACACGCGTCCCGTGCGACTCTCCCACAGCTACGGGACAGCGTCCTTGAGAATATGGGCCTGCCCTCCAGAGGGGCCCATTACTGACATGTATATAAGGGGAAGACTGGCTCTTCCCCCAAGGTACGTCACATCCCTACACCATCCTCATTCCGCCTACACATATTCTGACAAGAGCGTCGGAGTGTCTTTGCAGGTGGCACCCCCCCTTTTCTCACACGAAGTGCTCGGGACCTCGCACTTCCCGGACTGGAAGACCGTGACCAGACGAGCCCCTCTCCTTCACCCCAGATCCTGACTCGAACAGTTCGGTAACCGACCTACCGAACAATTTGATTCTTCTCTTTGTTTATGTTCTCCCTTCAGGCATACTCAGATGCTGATTGGCTGATGATCCCACTAATCGTCGTTCCACTACTGATTATTATTTGTTTCTTGGTGACTCTCTCATTTTTTGGCGGGCTAAGAAGCAAACATTCACTGCTAGATCAAGCACAGAAGCTGAATACCGTGCTCTCGCTGACACCACTGCTAAAGTTATCTCGATTTGTTGGCTTCTCGAAGACTTGGGTCCTCAGTTATCCCCAACTGATATTTTTTGTGACAACTGCAGTGCTATTCAGATTGCCCATAATGATGTATTTCATGAACGCACCAAACACATTAAGAATGATTGTCACTTTGTTTGGCAACGTCTCCTTATTGGTGCTGTTCGTCTCATCGTTGTTGGAACACTGGATCAGACTGTTGATAGCTTCACGAAGGCTCATCATCCGACTCGTTTCCGGACTCTATTATCCAAACTCAAGATGGTATCCTTAACTCCCACTTGAGTTTAAGGGGGGATGTTAAGAGAATAATTAGAATCGAACTAGATCAATTAGTATCATTTGTATTTATATAGCGTATCTGTATATTAATTGTAGGATTCTATACTTTTATTACTTTGATTCTACTAGCAGCTATATATACCCATTGTACATTGTACTTTTTGACAACCTGAATAATACACAAAACACTTTCTTTAGGTCAGTCTCTTGTTTCTAACACACGTAACCTGCATATATAAATATAAAGAGAGAAAGGCTGAGGGGCTGAGGGGATGCGACTATTCCAGGCTTGTTGTAGCTCCGATGGTGATGGCAGTGGTCTTTGATGGTGCTCTTGTCGTTAAGGTTGTTCTTGCTGTTGTGATTGTTGCTACAATAGGGAGGAAAAGGGAAGTGTGTGTTGGAGTTACTGTTGTTGAAGTTGTTGCTTGCTGTTTCTGTTGCTGTTACTGTTAAGGTAGTTGTTGCTTTGAGTAGTGGTGTTGAGGGAAGGAGGGGGAGTGTGCGTTGGGAAGGGGACTATGATGGGGAGGGAGAAGGAGTGGGGAATGTGCGTTGGGGAGG
Source organism: Arachis ipaensis (assembly GCF_059453495.1). NCBI lineage: Eukaryota > Viridiplantae > Streptophyta > Magnoliopsida > Fabales > Fabaceae > Arachis > Arachis ipaensis. The sequence goes on from NC_142442.1 coordinate 5,766,644, forward strand.
GGGATGTGACGGGGAGGGAGAGGGACGATGGGAAGGGAGAGGGAGGAAGAGTATGCGTTGGAGAGGGAGGAATTAGGGTTTGGGGGGTGGTTTGCCAGGTCGCCATAATACGGTGGCCATATTAGCGTTGTGCTTGTCGGATATTTGCTCCGGTAAGCTCGGGGACACGCTTGTCAAATTTTAAAATCTTTTAGATGTTATTTTGTCAATAATAAAAATCAGGTACCATTTTATCAGAGTCAAAATCTTTCGGGTACCAATTTGGTATTTATCTCTTGTTGATATATAGTAAGATTGTCCATTGAAAAGTTATATTTTACGTATAACAAAAATGGACTTAAAATTATTGTAATTTTTATTATAATAATAATAATAATAATAATAATAATAATAATAATAATAATAATAATAATAATAATATGGCAAGATCATCATTATTCATTAAAAATGCACAATCTTTTCATTATTATATAATAATTACGGTAAGATTTTTTTAGAAGCTGCAAAAAAGGATTTTTTTTATTTTGTAAGAATTTATTTGGATGAATTTTTACAAAAATATTTTTTAAGTAATTTTTTAAAAAAAAATTTAAACAAGTAAAAGTAAATTAATATTTAAATTTTAATGTATTTTTTTATTTAATAATTATGTTTGAATACGGTAATATAATTTTTTTGTTTATTTATTATATTAAAAATATCTTTTTGATATAAAAAATATTTTAAAAAATGATGTTTTTTTAGTGATTTATTTTTATTATTAAAATTCTGTCAAACACAAAAAAAAATATTTTTTTAATAATTTAATAACGCTCAAAAAATCTTAGCATATCTCAGGTTATATTAGATATATATTATATATACATAATATAAATATTTAGTAACTGATTTAATGTTTAATTTTTAGTATAAATGTAGAATTGTTGTTTAAAAAATATTTTTTAAAAAGTTTTTTTGAAAATAATATTTTTTTAATGTTTGGTTAGATATTTAATAGATGCTTTTTTTTTAACAGATTAATAGATGCTTTTAATTATCAAAAATTTTTCGTTATGGTTTTTTTTTAAAGCTTATTATTATCAACTTAAAAGATAATAGATAATTTTCTGTTTTAATCATAAAATCGTGTCAGATAAATTAATCCAAATTCCAAACAGTTCAAAAAGTTTAATGCACAAGAGTTTCTTCTAGAAGCAAATCGAAAGGCACTTTTTCTCTCTAGATATCATTTTGTTGGTATACCAATTTCTTATTTAACAAATCTAATAAAACAAAAGCATTAAGGACTAGAAATTCGAAACCTCGATTGCTTAAAAAGTTGTAGGACTAAAAAAAGATGCAATATTCCATGTGTTGGTGACAAAACATTGGGGTGTGGTCGTGTGGATAAGATGTTGGGTTTAGGAAAAATGAAATTTGCAATATGACGTGGAATTATGCTGTATTTTTCTCCCTAGCCCCAGACATGATCATTGAATAGAAAGATTTAATTTGATAAAATTTGTTGAAACATACTCAATAATGAAATAATTCATTAAGTGGAAATAATTCATTAGGTGGATAATTTGGAGAAAACTAAATGTGATTCTTAATATATTTTTAAAATATTTTTACAAAATTACATAGAAATAAATTTAGTATATATAAATAAGATTAAAATTTAAATAAAAGTCTCTCTTTTTTTTTAAGTATAATTTGTTTTATGAGACTAAAATTAGAATATTAAAATTTAGTATTATATTTAAAAATTAGAGTTTAAAACTAAAATTTCAATACCAAAAAAAAAATTCAGTCACTTTAATCATTTTAGAAAATAAAGACACAGAAAATAAAAATTGTTGAAAAATAATTAAAATTTTAATAATATTTTTTTACAAAAATATCCTTACTTACTTTTTTAAATTTTAAATATATTCTTTAATTTTTATATTTATTTTAAACTAGATATAATGTTCAATCTCTTAATTTTAATTTCTCTTTTAGAAGTAGTCTTAATATTTGGTATTCATAACATATGAAGAATTTTTTTCTAATTTATTTGTCTGTGTTTTTTTTTTTTTTTTACCCTTTCCCCCTCTCCTTCTTTTATGGTTGCACTTTGAACAATTTGTTTAGCTGTGGTTTCCAATATGTACGGTTTATTAATTTGGTTAGGCATGTTGTTGACTAATAATGGTCACTTTTTTAATATTTAATTATTTATCGTGAATCCTTCCAAGATGTCATTCGACTCTCTGATTAAACCGCTATAAAAACAGAAATCCCTATTTTAAAGGACTGAACCATTCATATTTATTTTGAACCAATCTTCTCCTAATGGAGTCCACCCAACCAGAATTGAGTACAACATTTGTAAGGTTATTGAGCTATTTTTCTTATAACACAACTTATCTGTTGTATTAACAATTTTTTTTGTTAGGTTTGAATCTATATTAATAAAAAAAATTTTATACATTAAAAATATTGATCCTTTAGCATTCTTATTCTCAATTTAATTTTTTTATTAAATCAAAAATTAAAAATTTTATTTAACTAATATATATTTTTTATTTAGGCATTTATAGTGCACAATGATAACTAAATTTTTTTGTAATTTTTGGAGTGATGACTAGGGCTGGCAATTCATACCCTACCCGCGGGTATCCAACTCGTTCGGGTAGGGTAGGCTAGCCTACCCGCTGCGGGTAGGGTAGGGTATGATCCGGGTATGCCTACGGGTAGGGTAGGGTACGGGTTTAGGGTGTATCCTACCCACACCTCAAATATATAGCACATATTTTATAAAAATTAAGTATATAGAGAAAGAAGTGAGAGTTGAACCTACAACCTCTCTTATGTATTGACTTACAATAAGTGAACAACCACTAAACTAGTTAGTCAATTTAGTGATTTAGAGGATTAGTTTGTTATTTTTTATGTTATTAATATGTATAAAATTTGAAATGATTGAATTTTATATTTACTTTGAAAAAATTTGATATATCTGCGGGTAGGGCAGGGTAGGGTAGGGTTTAGAACTTTAGGGTGCGGGTAGGGTTAGGTTTGAGAGATTCTCAACCCACGGGTAGGGTAGGGTAGAGTTTTAATAGAATTTTCAACCCGCAGGTAGGGTTAGGGTGGGGTCCAAACCCTACCTTACCCTACCTATTACCAGCCCTAGTGATGACTACAAAATCCTCTTTATACCTGTTTCATCTAATTAAATCAAGAATGAATAAGATATAAAGTTAATTTGGATTGGTTTTTGAAAAAAAAAAAATTAATTTGTTCATCTTTTAAAAAATATTTTTTTTTGAGCAGGTAAAAATTATTTTACATTTGCATAGACTTTTGAAAAAGAATTTTTAATTATTAAAAACGTCTTTTTCTTTTTTTTATTTTTAAAATAAGATTTTTTTTCAAAGATATATATTATTTATTAGAACTTAAAAAAATAACAAGAGATCTAAAATTGAAAACAATACAAGAAATGGGAGCCTCCCAAATGACACTAATATAGGTGTCAGAGCAAAAGGAATTAAAGATAAGGAGAAACGTAAGAGTAAAAATATGTGGTGAAACACTCGAGTACGGGAAACAAACAAATTAAAGAAGGCTTGCTTCCAGAATCTCTCGTTGATTAGCTTGTGTGAATCTTGAGCCAATTTATTTGGAGAGCACATTTTCTTGTCAAAGACATACCGGTTTCTTGCCTTCTAACAATTTCAACAGAGCACTACTAGAAGTGTGTTTAGTCGTTTTTTTTGCCACCAATAAAAGAAGGACTTTAAGCAATCATTCGAGAAAGTCTTATCGACCGATAGCGACAGGGTTGACTCCGCTTTATCCTGCTCAGTAGAATCCAAATTCTCTTTCCGTTGACTTGAGACTTGGCTTTCTCTCTATTTTACACGCTTAACGAAGAAGGAATGTTCTGAGCCTTTTTTTTCGGCTCTAAAAAATTCTAAACCCAACTCACGTACCACTTGAATCGGCGAACAACCGAACCCTTGGGACCAAATTCCAGTTTGAGAGATAGTGATTGCCTATGTTTTCATTAATTAACGCTGATTTTAAAATAAATTATTGTTAACTTAAAAAAAAGCAAATAATTTATTTTTTTAATATAAATATTTTTTTAAATATATATCCAAATAGATTTTAAATTGAATAAAAATATTTTATTTAAAAATAATACTTTTTTTTAATTCAAAAAAATCAATTCAAACTTGCATATAATAAAAAAATCTCCTTTTTGTTTAAACATAATGTATTAAAAATTTATTAAATCTAATAAATATATAATATATTATCCCATATATATTTAAAAAATTAAAAAATAGAGACTACAAAGTCTAAAAGTCCACAAAAAAATCAAAGACTACTACTCCTCTATTTGAGGTAAAGAATGTTTATATAAAAAAATTTTGAAATCAATTATTAATTAATTACGATAAAATAGGCCATTAAAATATTTAGGCTGATACTACTTTTATTTTGAGAAAAAATATTTCAAATTCAATTCATTAGTAACTTTTTTTTATTTGCAGATTACTATAATAATAATAATAATAATATTTAATTCAATTCACTTGTTACAAATAATAACTATAGAAAATAGATTGTTTTAATTTGTTTTTTTATCCATCATGAATACATATATATATATCTTTTGATATAAAATTATATCAATTTTTTTCTATTTTAAAAAATATAATTTAAAATCCTAATAAATTAGAATACATAATTTTTCATTCTAATGATAAATATACACTGCGAGTACTCAAAGAGAATATTTTATTTATATTTAATTATAAAAATATTATTAATATAATAATTCTATATATATCTAAATTTGTCTTTTAATTCCATTCTTCTTAATCCTTTCTCTTCTCTATTCACATTTTTTAACTTCTTTCTTAAACTTTCTTTGCTTCACATTCTACTCCTTTTTTCCTCTTTAAATTTATATTAATTAAGGTAATTAACCACCATACTCTTATATCAGTAAAAAAAATTTAAGCTTGTAATGTTTCTTATGTTTTAGCTATTTAGACATTTACTAGTTACTAGACACAATCAAATATAAAAATATCACAACAAAAACTTTAACCACAACATAATGCCATTCATTGAAATATAAAATCTAATCTTATCCTGATATCACACACCAGCTTAAGTTTTTAGCCTAAAACTATAGATTAAAATGCAATTATGTTATATATACACTAAATTAGCCATAACATCAATTTATTATATAAAGATTTAATTTGATAAAATTTGTTGAAACATACTCAATAATCAAATAATTCATTAAGTGAAAATAATTCATTAGGTAGATAATTTGGAGAAAACTAAATGTGATTCTTAATATATTTTAAAAATATTTTTACAAAATTACATAAAAATAAATCTAATATATATAAATAAGATCAAAATTTAAATAAAAGTCTCTCATTTCTTTTAAGTATAATTTGTTTTCTGAGACTAAAATTAGAATATTAAAATTTAGTATTATATTTAAAAATTAGAGTTTAAAACTAAAATTTCAATGCCAAAAAATAAAATTTTAGTCACTTTAATAATTTTAGAAAATAAAGACACATAAAATAAAAATTTTTGAAAAATAATTAAAATTTTAATGATATTTTTTAAAAAAAAATATCCTTATTTTTTAATTTTAAATTAATTTTTTAATTTTTATATTTATTTTAAATTATATATAATGTTCAATCTCTTAATTTCAATTTCTCTTTTAAAAGCAGTCTTAATATTTGGTATTCATAATATGTGAATCTTTTTTTAATTTATTTTTCTGTGTTTTTTTACCCTTACCCCCTCTCTCTTCTGCTGCACTTTGAACAATTTGTTTAGCTGTGGTTCCCAATATGTACAGCTTATTAATTTGGTTGGGCATGTTGTTGACTAATGATGGTCACTTTTCCAATGTTATTCCAGAATCCTTTCAAGATGTCGTTCGACTCTCTGATTAAACCGCTCTAAGAACAAAATCCTTGTCTTAAAGGACTGAACCATTCACATTTATTTTGAACCAATCTTCTTCCAATAGAGTCCACCCAATCAGAATTGAGTGCGACACTTGTAAAGTTATTGAGCTCTTTTTCTTAGAACACAGCTTATCTCTTGTATTAACACTTTTTTTTTTGTTATGTTTGAATCTATATTAATAATTTTTTTTTATACATTAAAAATATTGATCCTTTAGCATTCTTATTCTAAATTTATTTCAAAAGTTAAAAATTTTATTTAACTAATATATATATTTTTATTTAGGTATTTATAGTACACAATGATAACTAAATTCCTTTATAATTTTTGGAGTGATGACTAAGAAATTCTCTTTATACCTGTTTTGTGTAATTAAATCAAGAATGGATAAGATATAAGGTTTATTTGGATTGATTTTAAAAAAAAATATTTAATTTTTCATCTTTTAAAAAAGATTTTTTTTTAACAGATAAAAATTATTTTACATTTGCATAGATTTTTGAAAAAGAATTTTCAATTATTAAAAACGTCTTTTGCTCTTTTTTTATTTTTAAAATAAGGTACTTTTTTCAAAGATATATGTTATTTATTAGAACTTAAAAAAATAACAAGAGATCCAAAATTGGAAACAATACAAAAAATGGGGCCTCCCAAATGACACTAATACAGGTATCAGAGCAAAAGGAATTAAAGATAAGGAGAAACGCAAGAGTAAAGATATGTGGTGAAACACTCAAGCACGGGAACCAAACAAATCAACAAAGACTTGCTTCCAAAATCTCTCGTTGGTTAGCTTGTGTGAATTTTGAGCCAATTTATTTGGAGAGCACATTTCCTTGTCAAAGACATACTGGTTCCTTGCCTTCCAATAATTCCAACAGAGCACTGCTAGAAGTGGGTTTAGTTTAGTCGGCGTCCATCCGAATTCCAGCCCACGCATGCAAATTTGTTGCCACCAATAGAAGAAGGACTTTAAGCAATCGTTCCACGTATTTTCATTAATTAACGCTGATTTCAAAATAAAGTATTGTTAACTTTAAAAAAAAAGTAAATAATTTTTTTTTTAATATAAGTACTTTTTTTAAATACATATCCAAATAGATTTTAAATTAAATAAAAATATTTTATTTAAAAAAAATATTTTTTTTAATTTAAAAAAGTCAATTCAAACTTGCATATAATAAAAAAATATCCTTTTTGTTTAAACATAATGTATTAAAAATTTATTAAATCTAATAAATAAATAATATATTATCCCATATATATTTAAAAAATTAAAAAGATAGAGACTATAAAGTCTAAAAGTCCACAAAAAAAATCAAAAACTACTACTCCTCTATTTGAGATAAATAATTTTTATTCTTTTTCTTAGGTCTTTTTTCTTTATTCAGTCACAAAAATAGAATGTTTATATAAAAAAATTTTGAAATTAATTATTAATTAATTGCGGTAAAACAGGCCATTAAAATATTTAGACTGATACTACTTTTATTTTGAGGAAAAAATATTTTAAATTCAATTCATTAGTAACTTTTTTTATTTGCAGATTACTATAATAATAATAATATTATTTAATTCAATTTACTTGTTACGAATAATAACTATAGAAAATAGATTGTTTTAATTTGTTTTTTTTTATCCATTATGAATATATATATATATATATATATATATATATATATCTTTTGATATAAAATTATATCAAATTTTTTCTATTTTAAAAAATATAATTTAAAATCCTAATAAATTAGAATACATAATTTCTCATTCTAATAATAAATTAGAATACATAATTGAGCTCTTTTTCTTAAAACACAACTTATCTCTTTTTCTTAAAACACAACTTATCTCTTGTATTAACATTTTTTATTTTTAAAATAAGGTATTTTTTCAAAGATATATGTTACTTATTAGAACTTAAAAAAATAACAATAGATTCAAAATTGGAAACAATACAAGAAACAGGGACTCCCAAATGACATTAATACAGGTGTCAGAGCAGAAGGAATGAAAGATAAGGAGAAACTCAAAAATAAAGATATGTGGTGAAGCACTCAAGCACGGGAACCAAACAAATCAAGGAAGACTTGCTTCCAGAATCTCTCGTTGTGAGAATCTAGAGCCAATTTATCTGTCAAGCACATTTCCTTTTCAAAGACATACCGGTTTTTTGCCTTCCAAGTTCTAACAATTCTCGCAGAACACTACTAAAAGTGTGTTTAGTCGGCGTCCATCCTAATTTCCAGCCCACGCATGCAAACTTTTTGCCACCAATAGAAGAAGGACTCTAAGCAATCGTTCCACATATTTTCATTAATTAACGCTGATTTTAAAATAAAGTATTGTTAATTTTTAAAGAAGCAGATAATTTATTTTTCTAATATAAGTACTTTTTTTAGATACATGTCCAAATAGATTTTAAATTGAATAAAAATACTTTATTTAAATAAATATTTTTTTTTATTCAAAAAAGTCAATTTAAATTTGCATATAATAAAAAATCTCCTTTTTGTTTAAACATAATGTATTAAAAATTTATTAAATCTAATAAATAAATAATATATTATCCCATATATATTTAAAAAATTAAAAAATAGAGACTACAAAGTATAAAAGTCCATAAAAAATCAAAGACTACTACTCCTCTATTTGAGGTAAAGAATGTTTATATAAAAAATTTTTGAAATCAATTATTAATTAATTACGGTAAAATAGGCCATAAAAATATTTAGCCTGATACTATTTTTATTTTGAGAAAAAAATATTTCAAGTTCAATTCATCAGTAACTTTTTTTTATTTACAGATTACTATAATAATAATATTATTTAATTCAATTCACTTGTTACAAATAATAACTATAGAAAATAGATTGTTTTAATTTGTTTTTTTTATCCATCATGAATACATATATATATCGTTTGATATAAAATTATATTAAATTTTTTCTATTTTAAAAAATATAATTTAAAATTCTAATAAATTAGAATACATAATTTTTCATTCTAGTAATAAATATATACCGAGAGTACTGAAAGAGAATATTTTATTAATATTTAATTATAAAAATATTATTAATATAATATTTCTATATATATCTAAATTTGTCTTCTAATTCCATTCTTCTTAATCCTTTCTCTTCTCTATTCACACTTTTTAACTTCTTTCTTAAACATTTTATGTTTTACATTCTACTCCTTTTTTTCCCCTTTAAATTTGTATTAACTAAGGTAATTAACCACCATACTCTTATATCAGTAAAAAAAAAAATTAAGCTTGTAATGTTTCTTATGTTTTAGCTATTTAGACCTTTACTAGTTACTAGACACAATCAAATATAAAAATATTACAACGAAAACTTTAACCACAACATAATGTCATTCATTGAAATATAAAATCTAATTTTATCCTGATATCACACATCAGCTTAAGTTTTTAGCCTAAAACTATAGATTAAAATGCAATTATGTTATATATACACTAAATTAGCCATAACATCAATTTATTATATAAAGATTTAATTTGATAAAATTTGTTGAAACATACTCAATAATCAAATAATTCATTAAGTGAAAATAATTCATTAGGTAGATAATTTGGAGAAAACTAAATGTGATTCTTAATATATTTTAAAAATATTTTTACAAAATTACATAGAAATAAATCTAATATATAAATAAGATCAAAATTTAAATAAAAGTCTCTCATTTCTTTTAAGTATAATTTTTTTCATAGACTAAAATTAGAATATTAAAATTTAGTATTATATTTAAAAATTAGAGTTTAAAACTAAAATTTCAATATCAAAAAATAAAATTTTAGTCACTTTAATAATTTTAGAAAATAAAGACATAGAAAATAAAAATTTTTTAAAAATAATTAAAATTTTAATGACTTTTTAAAAAAAATCCTTATTTTTTTATTTTAAATTAATTCTTTAATTTTTATATTTATTTTAAACTATATATAATGTTCAATCTCTTAATTTCAATTTCTCTTTTAAAAGCAGTCTTAATATTTGGTATTCATAACATGTGAATTTTTTTTTAATTTATTTTTCTGTGTTTTTTTTTTTTTACCCTTCTCCCCTCTCCTTCTTCTGCCGTTGCACTTTGAACAATTTGTTTAGCTGTGGTTTCTAATATGTACGGCTCATTAATCTGGTTGGGCATGTTGTTGACTAATGATGGTCACTTTTCCAATGTTCATCCTGAATCTCTCCAGGATGTCATTCGACTCTCTGATTAAACCGCTATAAGAATAGAAATCCCTATCTTAAAGGACTGAACCATTTACATTTATTTTGAACCAATCTTCTTCCAATAGAGTCCACCCAACCAGAATTGTGTGCCACACTTGTAAGGTTATTGAGCTCTTTTTCTTAAAACACAGCTTATCTCTTGTATTAACACTTTTTTTTGTTAGGTTTGAATCTATATTAATGAATTTTTTCTTTTTTTTTATACATTAAAAATATTGATCATTTAACATTCTTATCCTCAATTTAATTTTTTTTATTAAATCAAAAATTAAAAATTTTATTTAACTAATATATATTTTTTTATTTAGGTATTTATAGTGCATAATGATAACTAAATTCCTTTATAATTTTTGGAGTGATGACTAAGAAATCTTCTTTATACCTGTTTCGTCTAATTAAATCAAGAATGAATAAGATATAAGGTTAATTTGGATTGGTTTTTGAAAAAAAAAATTTAATTTTTTCATCTTTTAAAAAAGATCTTTAACAGATAAAAATTATTTTACATTTGCATAGACTTTTAAAAAAGAATTTTCAATTATTAAAAACGTCTTTGGTTTTTTTATTTTTAAAATAACGTATTTTTTTTCAAAGATATATGTTATTTATTAGAACTTAAAAAAATAACAAGAGATCCAAAATTGGAAACAATACAAGAAATGGGAGCCTCCCAAATAACACTAATGCAGGTGTCAAAGCAAAAGGAATTAAAGATAAGGAGAAACACAAAAATAAAGATATGTGGTGAAGCACTCAAGCACGAAAACCAAACAAATCAAGCAAGACTCGCTTCCAGAATCTGGTTGGTTAGCTTGTGCGAATCTTGAGCCAATTTATCTGGAGAGCACATTTCCTTGTCTAAGACATACCGGTTTCTTGCCTTCCAGCAATTCCAGCAGAACATTACTAAAAGTGTGTTTAGTCGGCGTCCATCCATCCGAATTCCCAGTCCCACGCATGCAAATTTTTTGCCACCAATGAAAAAAAGACTCTAAACAATCGTTTCACATTTTTTCATTAATCAACGCTGATTTTAAAACAAAGTATTGTTAACTTAAAAAAAAGTAAATAATTTATTTTTTTAATAAAAGTACTTTTTTTTAATACATATCCAAATAGATTTTAAATTGAAAATAAAAATACTTTATTTAAAAAAAATTACTTTTTTTTAATTCAAAAAAATCAATTCAAACTAGCATGTAATAAAAAATCTCCTTTTTGTTTAAACATAACCTATTAAAAATTTATTAAATCTAATAAATAAATAATATATTATCCCATATATATTTAAAAAATTAAAAAAATAGAGACTACAAAGTCTAAAAGTCCACAAAAAAAAATCAAAGACTACTATTCCTCTATTTGAGGTAAAGAATGTTTATATAAAAAAATTTTGAAATCAATTATTAATTAATTGCGATAAAACAGTCCGTTAAAATATTTAGGCTGATACTACTTTTATTTTGGAGAAAAAATATTTCAAATTCAATTTCATTAGTAACTTTTTTTTATTTGCAGATTACTATAATAATAATAATAATATTTAATTCAATTCACTTGTTATAAATAATAATGGTAGAAAATAAATTGTTTTAATTTGTTTTTTTTTATCCATCATGAATACATATATATCTTTTGATATAAAATTATATCAAATTTTTTCTATTTTAAAAAGTATAATTTATAATCCTAATAAATTAAAATACATAACTTCTCATCTTAGTAATAAATATATAGAGAGTATTCAAAGAGAATACTTTATTTATATTTATTTATAAAAATATTATTAATATAATATTTCTATATATATCTAAATTTCACTTCTAATTCCATTCTTCTTAATCCTTTCTATTTTCTATTCACACTTTTTAACTCATTTTTTAAACTTTCTTTGCTTCATATTCTACTTCTTTTTCTCTTTTTAAATATATATATATATTAACTAAGGTAATTAACCACCATACTCTTATGTAAGTGAAAAAATCAACTTATAATGTTTCTTATGTTGTAGCTATTTGGACCTTTACTAAATACTAGGCACAATCAAATATAAAAATATCACAACTAAAACTTTAACCACGACATGATGCCATTTATTGAAATATGAAATCTAATTTATTCTGATATCACACATCAGATTAAGTTTTTTAACCTAAAACTATAGATTAAAATGTAATTATGTTATATATACACTAAATTAGCCACAAAATCAATTTATTATATAAAAATTTAATTTGATAAAATTTTTTGAAAAGATATTTATACTTTTTAAAAACATAAATTCTTTATTTAAATTTGATAACTAAAAAAATGATATATTTATGCTTATAATTTCTAAAAGATAAAGGTGTTTTTGAAAGTATTTTAAATAAAATTTTTTAAAAATAATTTGTACTTATCAAAATTAAAAAATTTAATATAATCTCATATATTAATTAATATTCAAATTTAACTCATATATTATAATCTAATATAATCTCATATATTATTTATACACAAATATATGGTAAATGAGTTTTTGTTGTACGAGAACTAATCCGTAATTTGGGTTTCATTTAAGAATTTGTCGTTGGACAATGGATAATTGCAAAATTTAAAACTCTCAACACTTATTTAAGTGTATGAGTGAATTATAATTTAATTTTGGTACACTATTAGTATTAAACAATTTTATATATACATCCAATTATGTAATGTTAAGTTAGTAATAATAACTATTTTTAATATTGACATTATGAATAATCATTTAAAATAACAAATATGATTAGACAACTGTGTAAATTGTTCCATTAAAATTAAACTCATAAACTTAAGCTTATAAGTTTTTTTTTTTTTTTTAAATCTTTGTAGTTCTTTTTTTTCTTAACTAATCTAAGCCCAACTATTTAATAAATGGGCTAGTTTATGTTATGCCACTAGCTACTTCTCCTAGAATATCAAAATCTACTTACTGATCAGTATACCGAAAAAAAAAAAATCTACTTACATCACAATCATTTTAACAAATAAAACTTTAGTTTAGTAGAGTCAAATTTTAATAACCAGATACAAAATTTGAGATTTAACCAGGACAAAAAAAATGAGATGGTATTTTTTTGGTCTGCAGAATTATGAATAATTCATAAATTAATATATAATTTCTCTGTTTTTTCCTACTGGGCTCAATTGAACTAGGTATTAGTTAGAAGGGAATAAATCCTCTTAATTTTTTTTAATAACGAAAAAAATAAAGTGTGATCTCTCATAATTAATTTTATAAATGAGATAAAAAAATATAAAAAAATTAAAAATTATATTTTATTCTTTCAATTATTAAAAAAAATTGAGAAGATCCATTTCTTTAATTAGAGTCCTACAAATTAAACTTTAGGTGTAAGAAAGAAAAAAAAACGAAAAAGAAAAAAAAATAAAAAATCGTGACTTAATAGAAATTATTATTTAATTTAGTATTTAAATTGACATCCAATTTATGTTGCCTTATGACATTCAAGTCAACATGATAAATAGAGTAAAACATACGCGAAAATAGTTTTTATTTTTATTAAAAAAAAAAACACATATTAATGTGCATTGAGTGTCACTAAAGTTATTCTCGTTGTTGTTATTTCTAAGTTGCTGAAGAAAATAAATTATTTTTATAAAACATGTTTAATTGAAATGTAAAATGTAAAAATTAAGTTAAAACTTACTAAAAAATATATTATATAAAATTTTATACATTAAATTCATTAGTAATTTCTTTTTCCCATTTTTATCATCCTACTAAACAAAGCACATTCTTTAGTGATAATTTATAGCATTAACAAAAGTCATAAAATTAAAAAAGTGAATTCTATGGTGCTTATAATTTGGTGTTTAATTTTTGTCTAACTTATTTTTTATGGTAATTTTTGAATATTTAATAATTATTTATTTTTATACTTTTAAAATTAAATATTAATTTTTAACTCTTTTTGATAAGTTAGGCAAATACTTTTAAGCACCATAACAATCACCATTAAAAAATAGAATAAAATCCAAAATAACCCTTAACAATGACCTCAAAAGACAACGAGATCCTTAACAAAAAAAACTCAATCCGGTCCCTGACAATTGCTTTAAAAGGACAACGAGATCCCTGTGCCAAAAAAAATTAATGTTATTTTTTTTTGGCACAAGACTAATCAGTCCAAAAAAAAATCAATAACCGGATTGGGTGTTTTTTTTCTTTTTAGCATGATTATTTTCATGTACCAATATTTATTTTCATTCCATGAATTTTTTTTTTTTAATTTAATGTAACAAAGCCACCTTGCAGCTCCACAATCATATCATATATAAATAAGGGATCATTGCAATTAAGAATTAACCAATTTTACTACCAACAAGTATAGAGTAATTAATTATGGTACTAATAATATATATAGAGCCATAAATAAGTACCTTCCATCACACTTAATACATCACTAAGTTAGCGTTTGGTGTAGAGATAAAGACGGAAAGATTGAGATTGAGAGACAAAGACTAAGAGACAGATATTGAAATAAATTTCAGTATTTTGTTTGGTACAAAATGAAAGACAAAAATTAAAACAATAATAAAATTTTAATTTAATTTATATAAAGGGTAAAATTAAAATTAATTAATTAAAATAAATGTATTTTAGGTATAAAATATTATTAAAATTTCAGTCTCCATTTCTAAAAATTTTAGTCCCCTATGCCCTCACTTTTTTGAGGTACTAAAATATTAAAATTTTAAAGATAGAGACAGAAATTTTAGTAATCTCTAAACCAACAAACATGATATTAAATATAAATCTCTCAATTTTTATATAAAATACTTCAATACAAACGATAACTAACTACTTTACCAAAAAGATTACTAAGTACCCTCTAATCATAATCCCAACAACAACAAAAAAAAAGTCAAACACTACTTGGACTTGATTAAATATATAGGCCTTTCCCCAAAGAGTCTAGTTCTTTTTAAGAAATAATTTTGGTTTCGAAATTATTTTTATGTTTAAAATTTCTTTAAATGTGTGGACTTGACAATTCAAAGTTTCAAATTTATGATGTAACAAGACAAACATCATTTAAAGTTTATGTGGGGTTTGGTTTGGATTTCCACCCTCATTTATATTATACATAATGCATAGGGCTCTCCATTTTAGAGTTTCTTAATTAATATATTTGTGAAAGAAGTCTACAGTTACTGTTATTTTCTCATTTTTTAATAATGATAAACTTCTTGTTTGAAATGAAGTGAACAATAGACAAAATAAATATCCTAATTTATTAAAAAATATTTTTTATTTAAGCAAATTTGTTGAAAAATAAGTGTCATACTTTAACTCGACTTTTTAACAAAATTAAATAAAAAAATTATTTTTACATATATACATATTTGATAACTAAATAAAAAAATTATAACCTAAACATGTCGTCTTTAAAAAAAAGAGAATTGACATTTAAATAACATAAGAAATATATTTAATTTAAAGATAAATCAAGACATTTTAGTTTTTCATTAAAATATTAATTTGTTTCAAATTTAATGTAAAACTATTTTTTCCTCTTAAAAAGTATTTTTTTTAAAGAAGATATTTTTCTTGGAATCAGTCCAAACAAGCCTAAAGCAAATTTAAATAGATTTTCATAGTTTAAAAGACATTAAATGATTTTATTCAAACAAACCTCTTTCTTTACTTTTTGAAGATTTGGAATGAATTATATTTTCAAACAAACATAAAAGGCTAACAAGTCTCATCTAAATCCACTATAGTTCACACCTTAACTTGACAAGACACCATTCTAAAACATAAACTAATAAAATCATTTCCGATTCGTCTACCACTATTTATTAACATAAAAGTCAAACGGCACAATGGCACCTTCCTCCAATAACCAAATGGAGAATTTTCTTTTAATTATACCAATTAAAAAAAACTAATTTAAATTAGTCGAGTGGTTAGCTCATTCGTCAATAAGTGTTGATAGTTTGAATTTTATTTTACGTGTATATACCTCATTAGCCAATCATAAATATCTTAAATAGAACTCAAATTCACAATAAATTAATCATTTATTTGACAAACTGAAAAATATTGTAAAAAAATTGAAAAACAAAATCAATTAGAGAATTATTACTTTACTCTACCTATAAAATCACCAACATGTAGGTCAGATTCTATCACTACAACTTGATAAACTCCTCAATTCAACCCAACAAAGTATAATATATAAAAGAATAAAGAACTCAAATTAACAATAAAGGTTCAAAACATAATGATAATACAGCTTTTGTTTTTTAGAATGTCATTTTATACATTTTTCTTTTATATTATATGTTTGTTAAATTTTTAGAAAAAAAAAACTGAGGAATATTATCAAAATAGAGTTTAATTTTGATACACTTATAGTATAAAGTATTTTACACAGTCGTACAATTACATCTGTTTTTTTATGACAATTCATACATTAATGTAAAAAGTAGTTATTTTTTTATGTAACATTAAGCAATTGAATGTACATGTAAAACTATTTTACACTAACGATGCATCAAAATTAAATTCTATCAAAATATATAAGAGTATCAATATTCATTCCCTCAAAACATTTATTATTTTCACTAATTTTTTTTCTTAGTTTATTCCTATACTATTTATATCATTATTTAACTAAGAATTCTAATATAGTTGATATTGATTCAATGTCTTAAATCTTTAACCAAGAACTAAATCCTAATAACATACACCAAAAAAAATTAATACACTAATAATGTAAATTATACACAACATCTGATCATACATTAAATAAAAATAGCTAGTTTTAAAGTTCAACACTTAAAAAATCTACTATTATATGAAATTATATAATTGGATCACCATCTAAAATTTGTTATAGAATATCAAAATTAAACTTCAAAAAATCCTTTAAAAAAAATTCATAATCTCAGGAACACTATTTAATATAAAATGATTTAGTAACCAATAAAAATGACAAAATAAATGCATAACTCTCACATAATACAAAAAATAATTTTTGTGAGCTTTTATAACCAAATACGTTTATGATACTCTTTAGCTAAATTAAAAAGATAGACAAATTCTTAATAATAAAAAGTATATTAAAATATAAAACATGTATAAAATAAAATAA
Source organism: Arachis ipaensis (assembly GCF_059453495.1). Lineage (NCBI taxonomy): Eukaryota > Viridiplantae > Streptophyta > Magnoliopsida > Fabales > Fabaceae > Arachis > Arachis ipaensis. The sequence goes on from NC_142442.1 coordinate 5,784,033, forward strand.
AATGAAATAATATATTTATACACAAACAAATATATAAAATTTATAGCCAATGAGTTATAGCTCAAATGACATAATTTTCTCATACTCAATTAAAATGTTTTTCGAGTCTCCTATCTTTAGTAAAAAAAAATAAAATAAAATCTATAGTTCAAATTGGATAGTCTCTCCATACTCACCTAAAAAGTCGCCAGTCTCCTTATTTTCGGTTAAAAAAATATATATAAAAGCTAATTTAATAATTATTTTCTATGAACATTTGAATTATGTATTAATTATTAAAAGAAAATGGGGGGAGGCAGCAATGTTTTACTGCTATGTTATTCCCAAAGCCGATACTCTCTTCTTCTCTCATACTCAAAGATTCTCTCTCTCTCTCTCTATTTAGTTTCTGCCTTGAGCTCCTTCTTCTTCTTCCTCTTTCTATTATTATTTTCCACCAAACCCAAACACAAGAAACCATCCCAAAACCCAAACCCTAACTCAATTCCAATTCCAATTCCACTACCACGTGTTCAGATCAAACGCTAACTGCTTCGTTTTCACACCATGGAACTACAATCCCTATTCTTCTCGTTCCTCTTCTGCTTTTCGCTAACCCTAACTGCCGTTCACCTCGCCGCCGCCAATTCCGAAGGTGACGCACTTTACACTCTCAAACGGAGTCTCTCCGACCCCGATAACGTTCTCCAGAGCTGGGATCCAACACTTGTTAGCCCCTGCACTTGGTTCCACGTCACCTGCAACCAGAACAACCGCGTTACTCGAGTGTATACTCTCTCTCTCTCTCTCTCTCTCTCTCTCATGTCTTTGTTTGTGTGTAATTGTTCTTTTTGTGTAGTGAATAATGATTCTACTCGTTTCTTCTTTGACATTTTGCTCCCCTTTGTTAGATGGGGGAAAAATTGAACTTTGCCTTGTTCTGTTTCATGGGGATATGATCGGGAAATTGTTAATTTTTTGTACTATTGTTCCTTTTTTTTGGGGGGAAATTGTTATTAGATTTGTACTTTTTTGCTTGTTGTGGAGTTTTTTCTTCTTAATTTTTGTTCTTTTTACTCTGTAAGTCAACGCTTGTAAATGAGTTTTATACAGGAGTGATTCTAATTTCTGAGGTTCGTGGTTGACTGAAGGGATTGGGTTTGTTGTTGAAATTTCTTGATATTACAACTTTCAGTTTATGTTTTTGATGCTTCACTGTTTTAAAACATAGATGTTCTTCTTCATGTTTCTGTTTGCAGAAAAAGCTTTAAAGGAATTTAGCTAGGTGCCTCTAATCCGTATTGTGTTTTTGTTTTATGGCAGTGGCTAAGTATCTCTTTGATACTTGATTTGATATTCTTCAACCTGTTAATGTTATATTTTGGAATAGAAATTGCTAATTTTGGATTGACTGAAGTAGTTAGTATTCCATTGATATTTTTTGTAATTGATCATCTTGTGTTACTTTCTGCAGGGATCTCGGTAACTCTAACCTATCTGGACATTTGGTACCTGAACTTGGGAAGCTTGAGCATTTACAATATCTGTATGTTATATATGCTCTTTGGTTTAAATTTTGTTTGTTACCGTGGGTTTACGAATGTCGAACGAGCACATAGCATTTTTACTGCAGTCCGCTGTTTGTTGTAGGTTGTAGTGTTTCATATTTGTTAGTTTTTGCTGTTTACTTTGTTCTCTTATTGCTGATACAGTGAGCTGTACAAAAACAACATTCAAGGAACTATTCCTCCGGAGCTTGGAAACCTCAAGAGTCTTGTTAGCTTGGACTTGTATAACAACAACATATCTGGCACCATCCCTCCTTCACTTGGGAAATTGAAGAATCTTGTTTTTCTGTAAGTATGATTAATGACTATTAGTATGACTAAACTATTCCTCCAAGATGATGTAGGAAATATCCAAGAACCTTTTCAACTGTTAAATCCTTTAACTAGGCTTCTAGCTCGGCGTGAGATTAATTCATCAATTAACCCCTTGAAGCTAGGTAAAATAAGTTCCATAATTTAGATAAGAAATAACCTGACCTAGTAGTCCCATTCTGGAGTGTCGGTAGATCTTTGCGTTTTTCAATATGATATGGCATGACTTGACACATCAGTCAAAATACTTATTTTTTGTTACTAATTTGTCATAAGAATCACCAGCTTGCATGTTTCTCATAAGTTTTTTCTTTGCAGTCGACTTAATGACAATCGATTAACTGGCCCGATCCCCAAGGAACTTGTTGGTATATCAAGCCTTAAAGTAGTGTAAGTCAAACTGTTGTCTTTATCTTTATATGTTCATAAAATTGTATAGTGATATTATGATGTGTGCTTACAAAGAGCCTAACCGTCCACGTTATCTCAGGGATGTCTCTAACAATAACTTGTGTGGAACAATTCCTACCTCTGGGCCATTTGAGCATATTCCATTGAATAAGTACGTTTTTCAAGTTTATTTTCCATCTATTTAACTACTATTTGCATGTATTTTTCTCTTATTCTTCATGTGGAGCTATTCATTGGTTTTTTCTTGACCCTTATATGTTTTGGTTTGGAGAAGAGGTAAGAGGGGCATTGTGGGGGATGCAATTTGTTGTTTGATGGTGAAGATATGTGGTAGTAATATTGTATGTGAGTGCACATTATATAGGAATGAAATATTTTTTATTTAGTTGGATCCCTCATGTAGCAGCATGCTATTCGAAAATGGGAATTTATTCATTTTCTTGTCATACATGAGTTTCTTTACATTTTTTACTTTTCAGTTGCAATCATTAAAGCTTGCCTTTTAGAATTTAGCCACAATATGTTTTCAGCTACCTGGCTATCTTTTTCCTCGTCCTGTTACTGAACGAAAATCTTTGTTTCAATATTGTAGCTTTGAGAATAACCCTCGGTTGGAAGGCCCAGAGTTGTTGGGACTGGTGAGCTATGACACAAACTGCTCATGAACTTGATGGTTTGGTTGGGATCTCAATCTGGGTTGGTTGGAATTATAAATATGTATTATTATTATTATTATTATTATTCTGAAAATTGAAGTGTATTACCTCATAGTGTAATGGGCAGTGGTAAATGTAGTCCTTGGTATATGTAAAAAGAAAATCCGTTTACATACTGGAGAAGAGCATTGGCATTTGTAACAACAGTATTGTGATCTTCCAATGATGTTGAAGACATTAATATCCTATTGATGTAATACTAGAAAAGAATCGACTTGGTTACTGATGAAACTATTTGTGATGCTGTGCTCTGTTGTCTCATCTATTTGGACCCTGTTTCTGCTAATTACCATAATACAAACCAAATAGGATTGTAAGGATTATCATCTGGGTAATAATGATTGGTGTATTGTGTTAAAAATTATACCATTGAATTATCTTGGTGCATGATCTGAGTCCCAAATTTAGGACTAATTTGGTGGATGACAAGTTTGATGAACTTCAATTAACAAATAGTGGTGCTTTTCACTTCCCGCCTTTGGGGTTCAACAATTAATTATTGGAGACAATAAAGCTATTTTTGATGGGTTCCTTTCAATCTTTAATTTGTTGCAGATTGTCAGGTTTCCGGGAAACATGTGAAACAGATGCTAGGGAAAAAGTATTCAGTACTATGGCACTTAAAACACTTACTGTTTTGGTTAACTGAACAAAGGACCAAATTAGATTCAATTATGAATGCTCCCAAAAGAGCAATTCTGCAATTAACACAGTGCAAGTTCAATGCGAATCTAACTTCTTTAGAATGAAGTCTCATGCTAGATTGCCAGTATTCAATACAAGTATTGATATTTTCACACCTGACAAGGGGCTCCATAGATAAAGACAATGTTATATTTGAAGGTTCAAAACAAAAGCTCAATCGGTTAATTTTAGTTTTTTTTTATCCAAAATTTTAAAAAAATCTATGTGGTTTCAACAATTTCAATGAAAAGTTAGTTAAGTTAGTTAGTAATTGCAGTTTCCATTGGTATAGGTTATATAATTTTATGGACACGTAATTCACTATATTTATATATTAATAAAAATTACAACATGAATACCAACAAGGTCAGGATGGCCGAGTGGTCTAAGGCGCCAGACTCAAGTTCTGGTCCTCTAACGAGGGCGTGGGTTCAAATCCCACTTCTGACATGTTCTCATTTTTCAACATTTTTTTGTCATGCAAAGTTTTACCCTGTTTTTTCTAAAAGCTTCACTAATAATAAGTCATGACTGCACATCCTTTTAAGGCAAAGTGTGGGCCACCATACACTTATTATACGGACCTTTCGAGGAAAATCTTGGGCCCAAGATACATAATTAGAATTTGAATTCTTTTCCCCTTGTGTTTTGAGGTGAAGTTGGGACAATTATTGACCTGTTTCCTAGTCAAACTACATTATATCAAACCAGGATGTAACATGAATCATTCAATCTTTTTCACCATTTACATTTAAAATATGTTTTTTTTTTATTAATGAGTTAACTTGCTATAATGCATCTATATGTCTATATATTGTTTTTCTCGAAGCATATATTAATATTCTTTTGTCTATTGTGGTTTGTTAGAAAACCAGGTATTGCTTGAAAATTTTGAGTAACACTAAGCCTTCAAGAAAGCTCTCCTATTCTATGTGAAGATTATTAATTTTTAGTTCCCTATAGCTTTCAAACTTTCCTAATAATAATGCTCTAATCATGGAATTTTTTTTCTAATATTAAATTATTATGAGTGAAAAATTTTTAAAAAATACCCAAATTATGTGTTATACGTTGCTATAGAATTTTATAAAATGTCAATAATATTTTATCTTTTTATAATTAAAAAATATTTTGAGATAATATTCAATTTGGTCCATGAACTTGCATGCAAGTCTCAATTTAGTTCCTAAAGTTTCAATTGCCTTTATTTAGTCCCCAAACTTTGTGAACATAACTCATGTTAGTTCTTGAAATAATTTTCAACGTACAAATGTTAATGGAACACTGTCGTGAACAATCGGATGCCGCACTAAACTTTGTAAAATGATGTCGTTTTAGGTTTGATACTCAAATAACCCAAAAACAACATCGTAAATGGTGTTTATTAAAATTTTACCTAACAAAATAAGTGATACGATACCGTTTTTGAGCTATTTAAATGCCAAAATCAAAACTGTATCATTTTACAAGTTTTAGTGTGATATCTGATAGTCTATAACAGCGCTCCATTAACGTTTTTATACTAAAAATCGTCTCAAGGACTAATATGAGACACGTTTATAAACTTTGGGGACTAAATAGAGGCAATTAAAACCTCAGAAACTAAATTGAGACTCGCGTTTAAGTTCAGGGACCAAATTGAATGTTAACTCAAATATTTTTTTTAAACAAAATGTCAGTCTGTTACCATAACAGTATAAAATACTAAAATAATCAAATATTTTTATATTTCACATTAAAATTATCTATAGCTAAAAAATTAGCCGTAATCATGGTCTGTTAATTAGAAATATATATTTTGAACTAAATGATAGTTTTTGAATTTTCAAATAATTTAAACATGAATCTGTATATTTGTGTCAATTATTGGGTTGTATGCATTCTCATCATCTCATGTGCCAAACTGCAGTGACAATGTGACATAGTTTCCTAATTGAGCTTTGCTGCTATGATATCACACATTTCTGTTTCCATCAACTTTACTTTAGTTATCAACTTTATGCAATTGTGGAAATTACACCAAACACACCACTAACCTAAACTAATGTCTCACACAAATATATAAGCATAATTTATAGAACATGCCCATCACTACATGACACATGTGCTATACATCAAATATTAAATAAGAGGCCCATCATGATCAATAATAAATTTACATTATTTGTTTAAGCATGAAATATATACTCACAAAAAACACAAATTATTTCACCACATAATCAAAAGTAACAAATTTTATATCTACTATATTTAAATTATCAAAATTATTATTTATATATCAAAATCAGCTACTATTTATTTGTTTATAAATATATATTATTATTTAATTTATATTTTAATATATATTTTATACTAGTGGATGATTTTAGTATTTGATTTTTGTGTACATTTAGAATGATTGTTAAGTTATTTATATTGTTAATATATTAAAATTAAAATTTTATTTTAATCAAAATTATTTATTATCATAATATAAAAATCATCGTCATTACACAATTGTCTGTTGTGGATGTTGAAAGAGTGTCCATATATAAAATTATAGGACATTGATAAGGTAAAAGAAAATTTTCCTTTTGTAGAGGTTTAATTTATTTTATATAATAATGATAATAATCTAGTGTGTGCACTCCATAGAAGTGCAGGGACAAAAATGGAGTGGGGACCATAGAATATATACTATAACCCCTCAAATGTCTCATTGTCTAATTTTCATATTGAAGGAGAATAATTCTTGTGACTTTGCTCTTTAGCTCTAATTTAAACACAAATCCATAGAAAGAAATGAACCCAATAAGTTATAATTACACCACAGTCTGTCATTATCTAATTTTCATATTCCAAATATATAAACTAATTCATCTTTATAAAAAGCTAAATTATAATTAGTTCAACAAAATTTTCTAATTTGAGTAACAACCTTTTTTTTGTTATTTTTTATAATTAAATAAAATATTTAATTTTCAATTTAGATTAAAAAAATAAAATTTAAGTTTAAAAATTATTTTGCTGACATCATTGCATGCGAAATATGTATAAAGTATTTGTTATTCATTTGGCTTTTATCCCTCTACTTTGAGATAATCTTACCTTTATTTGAAATTTTTTAATATGGTTAAAAAATTTCAAGATCAGGTAACTTTACATAAAATTGATAGTTGAGAGTCAATTAAATAGTTTAACTAAATTTTCATCTAAAAATTTTTAGTTATTAACTTCACATAAAGTTGACTGCATCTGAGTTTTCACTTTCTAATATACACAAAATTGTAAATATTTTATCCAAATTTAAAATTAAAGAATATTTTTATTTAAATAAAAGCTTTTTTCTGGTATATCTAGATATGTATCCTTTTAATTTTATGTAGGTAGCAACATTTTTTTTTATTTTTTTTCCCTTTGAATTTAAAGATAAATTTATTTTGTTGTCTACAGTATTTTTTAATTTGATAGGATAAGGACTAATAAATATTAATAACTAATATGATTTAATATTATTTTAGATTGTAACTGAATTTGAATGAGACGATAGATTTACCTATTTCTTGAAGAGTTAGTTATATCAAGTTTAAATCTCAGCTAAAAATTAGAATGAGGGTTAGTAATCTTATAATGTGAGTGGGTGAGTGTGTGAGTGGTGTAATGGCAAAAAAAAAAATGTTATTTTGGATTGAGCATTATCATTATTCTTAGTTCATTTTGAGAACCACTTTTGTCACAAGTTGCAATTTAGGAATGTTCTTAAATCAATAGGGAATGGAACCTGAAACTTTTTAGGGATCAATAGCAGTGCATTATTCCATCTTTGATACTTTGTTTTAGGGATCCATCAATACTTTATTCTCATGAATTATTATATTCTTTTTCCATTGATCAAATCAAATCTGCTTAACTATCTATTATTTTCATTTTGGATCACTCATTTTTTTTCATTTTTATTTCTTAATAATGTGCAAAAATATCATTGATGTAAAGTGTTTTTGGCTTCTTACTTGATATTCTTTTGGGGTATAACTTGGCGAATATTATGTGTATTTTATGATATTCTTTAATTTTCGATACTTAAGTGAGTATTGTTTGTATTTTATATAAAGCTAATTAATTTTATCTTGTAAAGTGACTTATATAATCACTTTGATATCATAATTAACTCTGATATCATATTTGTTAGTCAGTTATAATTGTATATAGTAATAATGACAAAAAAAAATCAACCTTATTGTATTTAAAGAATAAATATTCGTTGTGTCAGTTACAACTAAATTATAACAGACAGATCATAAAGTAACTAAACTACTCCAGAAAATTATGAACATGCATAATATGACTTTAATTTCTTTCATACCATAATTTGAGATGATTAAACTTTAATTTGGAGAAAAATACTAATAAATAATTAATAAGCTTAGTACAACAGCAACACTCATAACTCTATTCTATATATATATGTATACATGGCCTCCTTAGCTTACCACATATATATTTCTAGATATACATACAACCAGGCACCAGCCTTATATACTTAGTTAATTTTGAGAATGAGGTTGAAAGGTGCAATAAGAAGTATTAGGGTTTGTTGGTCCATATGGTTAGGTTATGTGATAGTGTTATTATCAATATTAATGGGATTAATAGGAGGAAGTAGTAGTGTTAGAGTTAGAGAGTATAAGTTTGAAGTGGGATACATGAAGAAGAAGCCAGATTGCATTGAGAATAGTTATGTTATGGGAATCAATGGCCATTTTCCAGGTCCAACCATTAGAGCTCATGTTGGAGACACTCTTCATATTTCACTCTTTAATAATATTTCCACCAATGAACCCACTTCTATTCATTGGCATGGAATTTCACAGGTTCAATTCCTTTCCCATCTTCATTTCATTATAATATTTTCACATTTTCCTCCACTATTTTGTTTGGTTAGTAATACTAAGAAGACAAAAAAAAAAAAAATTTCGTCAGAACTTGTCTTATTTAACATTTAAATTAAATTTTGACTATTTTTAACTAAATTTTTTTGTTATTAAATATTTTTGTATTAAATCTGATATTTTTCTGTGCACCAACCGGTTTTTTTTTTGGTTGAATTTTTCTCTTTTACTATATAAGATATGGTATTATTTGAATATCTAAATATATGATATCTATAAATACCAAAGTCTATCTAGTTAGAAGTGATGAAAAATAAGAGTTTGAGAATTAGAATAATAAAAAAAAGTATATTGAATGAGCTCAAAGGTTACAATTTATAAAATAAGTGTTATATATTAACTAATACAAAATTTGAGAGTTTAATGTAGTAGTTGTTGGAATAATATGATTTTCTTTTAATTTAATGATTAAATGAATCTATGTAAAAAATTCATGATTTTATTATTTTTTATTTTTCAAAGATGTAACTAGTATTTTTCATATATAATAAGAAGAGTATGGTTGAGTACTTGGATCCAATTAATTAATGGTATATATATTATTTTCAAATTAAAATAATTTTTTTTGTCTTGGTGTTTCAGCATGGAACACCTTGGGCAGATGGAACTGCTTCAATTTCACAATGTGCAATAAACCCAGGAGAAACTTTCCATTATAGATTCACTGTTGATAAGGTAATTAATATATACATTATTATTTAATTATTTGGCTATATAACATATATAATTAAGCATATTAATTGATTAATTAATATATGGTGAAGGCTGGTACATACTTCTACCATGGACACTATGGATTGCAAAGATCAGCAGGGTTATATGGTTCTCTAATTGTGGATTTGGCATTGGGACAAAAAGAACCATTTCATTATCATTCTGAATTCAACCTTTTGCTTAGTGATTGGTGGCACAATACTTCTCTTCATCAAGAACTTTCCCTCTCTTCCAAACCATTCCAATGGATTGGAGAACCCCAGGTATATATATATTTTATAATATACTTATATTTATACAAATTTAACCAAACAAATACATATCTAGATGATATGTTGTTGATTATTATTATTATTATTATTATTATTATTATTATTATTATTATTATTATTTTAAAATTTAAAGTACACTCCAACATTTGACATGCATTGTGACATAGGAATAAAGATAAAAAAATGGAATATTTTGAATAAACGGATTCAAATGCATTGCAAATCAAAATCTAACACGAGATATGCTTAAAGGTGTAGTTAGGAATACTAACATGAAGAATAAAAGCATAAATGTTCTTTGTCATATATAGACATATAGTACATTTTAAAGAATATTTAGAGTAAAGTATATTCTGATTTGAAATTTTTGTCAAAAATTTTAAAAGTATTCTGAATTTTATTGCTTCAATTTTATTTACATAAAAAAATTCCAACTAACTAATTTTTCAAGAACCTTAAAATCAAGTATTATTGCTAAATTGATTCTAAATTTTTTAAAAATTTAGCTACTAGGAATATAATCGATATAAATAAAAAAATTTTGAAATAAAATTAAAATAATTTTAGAAGCATTTTTAAGACTTTTGACAAATTTTAAGAATAAAAAATATACTTTATCCGAATATTTATAGATCAAATATTCTTAGACCATTTTCATATTATTAATGTGCTAAAAATCCATATAAATGTGCTAGCAACTACTACTATCCTATATATCTAAGCAGATTTAAAACCTACTATCTCGCGTAAGTTGTGCATTTTAAAATTAATTGCTTTTGATATAATGTAATAACTAATAATATATAATTAGATGTATATGTTAAACATACAATTTTATTCTCTGAGTCTATGAAAATTAAATTTAAAAATTAATATTGTATTATTATTATTATTATTATTATTATTATTATTATTATTGATGTTGTTGTTAATAAGTTAAGAGGAGTGATAGGGGTATCAACTTTTATGATTTGTAGCCATCAAATAACCATCAATGATGATTTTAATGGTGTGAAATTAGCATGAGATTTCATCCAATAACTCACTTTTTCCTACTGGTTACATGTTAGCCAGAATTTGAAAAAGTTGCTGACCCTAGACTTTTCCATAAGTTAATGCTAACTAATAACATTATTTCGCTATTATTGTTTCAGTCTTTGTTGATTAATGGAAGAGGACAATATAACTGTTCCATGGCAGCTAATATTGTGAATAATAATGCGACGTTACCCCAATGCAAATTTAGAACAAGTGATGAAGAGTGTGCACCACAGATTCTCCATGTTCATCCAAACAAGACCTACAGAATCAGAATTGCTAGCACCACTTCCTTATCTTCTCTTAATTTCGCCATTTCAGTAAGTTCGTTACTATATTGATTATTATATAAGTTTCAATTTAGTTAAGAGTTTAATTTTAATACACTGAATACAACCGTCTAATTATATCTGTTCTATCTTTTAAATGACTATTTACGCGTTTAATCTAAAATATAGTGTAATTAGATGCACGTCTAAAATTTTTTTAGACTTCACACTATATCAACAAAATTATTTTTTTTGATTAATTAATAATTTATGTATGTCTCATTGAAAAGGCATAATGGTGGATTTTAATAAGTTTATATATATATGAGAATGATGCTGAATTCCACCTAGTACCACGAATTTTAAGTCTTTAACTGATGCAGTATGAATTAAAGGAAGAATAATTAGGGTCTAGTTGATAAAGGTACATATAATAAAGCACAAAAGGTCAAGAAAGAATGAAAAGAAGCTATGGCATAGGAAAATGATAGATCAATATTTATGTATACCCATTTTAATGAATTAAAAAAAAAAACCTTCAATTGGGTGTGCTAATAAGTTAAATCAAACATGTTTTTTCAAGTAGAATTAAATATGGAGGATTTGTTAGTAGTGATCCATATAGAAATACTCTTTGGTGATTAGTGGAAGTAGCAGGGCTTTTTAATAATTAAATTATTAGTGTTAATTAGTTTAGAAAAGGCTTTGGATTTGAGCAAGTAGGTGAATTGGTCATAACCTAATTTATTTTAGTCGAGTATAAATAAATAAATAACTTAATATAAAAATATTGAATAAATATAAAAGTTAATTTTTAGTTAGTTAACATTAGTTATTGTTTTATTGCAAAATTATTCTTTTAAGTTTTAACTATAATATTTTACAGGATTTAATTAGGATTTAGAGTTAAGATTTGAGATTTATAATTTAAGATTTAAAGTTTAAAAATTATGATAAAAAAATTTAAAATAAAAAACAATCTAAAAAATTAATTAATATTGAGTAAAAAAATTAGCTTTTAAATTTAACTCTGTAATATAAGTCAATATAGTATTAGAGATAAAATATGTTTATTTAACTTAATCTTTTTAAAGCAAGACTCCAAATCTTAGAACATGTACTCAATTTCTCATTTCTTAATTATATATTTGTCCTAATTATTATTTTTCTTCAATTTGTGCATAATTATTGTAGAATCACAAAATGGTGGTGGTGGAAGCTGATGGGAACTATGTTGATCCCTTTGAAGTTGATGACATAGACATATACTCAGGAGAGAGCTATTCAATCCTCATAACCACAAATCAAAACCCTAACAACAATTATTGGATCTCAATTGGTGTTAGAGGAAGAAAACCTAACACCCCACAAGCCCTAACAATCCTAAACTACAAAAATGCATCTATTTCTTCCTCTAATATTATTATCCCTAATTCTCCACCACCAATCACACCCCAATGGAATGATTTTAACCGTAGCAAGACCTTCACTAACAAAATCCATGCCCTAATGGGTTCCCCTAAGCCTCCAACTCACTATGATCATAGGCTTCTACTTCTCAACACACAAAACCTAATTGATGGCTACACTAAATGGGCAATTAACAACATTTCCCTAGTGTTGCCACAAACTCCTTACTTGGGTTCCATTAAATTCAAGATAAATGCTGCGTTCGATCGTAGACACCCGTCTGAGAAATTTTCTAACGGTTATGATATTTTTAGCCCGCCGATAAACCCTAATGCGAATTTTGGAAATAGGGTTTATATGTTTAATATGAACCAAGTTGTTGATGTGATACTTCAAAATGCAAATGTATTATCCGGAAAGAACAGTGATATTCACCCTTGGCACTTGCATGGACATGATTTTTGGGTATTAGGGTATGGAGATGGAAAATTCAAACAAGGTTATGATGAGAAAAAGTTTAACCTAAAAAATCCGCCGCTAAAAAACACGGCGGCCGTCTTCCCTTATGGGTGGACTGCTTTGAGGTTTAGGGCAAATAACCCCGGAGTTTGGTTCTTCCATTGCCACATTGAAGCTCATTTGCATATGGGAATGGGTGTGATCTTTGCTGAGGGCGTTCAACTTGTGAAGGGCATACCTAAGCAAGCTCTAGCATGTGGCCTTACTAAGAAGATAATGTCCTTCAACACAACTAATAATTAGTTTGAACTTAGGCACTCTAATTGTATATGCCCTAGCCCTAATTAATTTCTTGTTAATCTAATTGTTACAATATATATATAAATACTATATCAATATACTAGCACTAATGTTTCAATTTCTATGATATTTCGGTTGGTATCATTTCACATTATAGTTTTACCTTCATCAAGACATCAACCTTTTAAGGATCACACTAAGTTCAAATTTTATTAGAATTACTATTCTAAAAATTAAAGATGTAAACTAATTTAATATTTATTAAAAAAATTAGATTAGTTTGAGACAAAATTTTCTAACGAACTATTCATTTTGGATAGTTTTGTCAAACTAATTTAATCTTTTTTTTTTGGTCAACTAATTTAATCTTTAATAGGTGTTGAATTAAGGCTCATTTTTTGGGTTATGAAAGCTGCGAATGTGTTATGCGTAGTTATGGATGTTAGAGGTGGTAGACCAATTTGTGGGACAGCTTTTTTGGTAAGCAAATTGGAGGGTCCGTTTTGCATGGAGGGAATATCTGAAATTTACATGAAGCTTATCGGACCCTCCGAGTTCTGCATGAATGAATTTTTTTTTTTATTTTTCCTCGACAACTCGCATAGTCTGTGTTGTAGTGAACAAGTCGGACTGTCCGATAAGCCTCGCTCCACTCGCACCGTCCAATTTCTTACCTGCTGACACCACATGCAGGTAAAGCACACCTGATCCTCATAACGGGTCTTACCCATTCTAACTTCCATAATAAAATTAAAAAGTGTTGAATTAATGTACGTATTATTAGAATCGTTGGCAATAAAGTTTTTGTAATTTTTATAAGCCTTTGCTTTTTTTTTTTTTCCACCTTTGCCTTTGCTTTTTATTCAAATGAGAAAAAGTATAATGGGCCTAGCCCAATTATCAGCAATATAGTTAACATATAGTAGAAGCAGTATATATAGATTATGGGGTCAGGCCCAGTTGGAATTAAAACAAAAAGAAATATAATACATTATATAGAGTTTGGAGTTTGGACTTGTAATGAAATTAGCATGACCGAAAAAACAATAAAATTGTTAAAAATAAAAATTAATTAATATGTAAAAAACTCAATAACCAAATTAATTGTTATCTCGTTATTCTTACCAACCTCTTCTTATTAAGCATACATAAGAAAATGATAATAAGTTGTTGTTTGTGTTTCTACTTTGGGAATAGGGTGGTGGACTACCTCGTGCTAGGGTAGTAATCTAATCTATGTTGTGTTTTATACCTGCAATTTTGTACGCCTGGGATTTTTGTGACAAAATCACAAAATATGTTGAGCAATGCTATGGTGGATACGGGTGTACATGGTCTGGTCCGGTCGGTCTGAATTTGAATATTTTAGGGAATAATTTAGTGTAATTTTACTAGATTTATGATCGGATAAGAATCTAAAAAATAGACTCAGTCATTATTTAAAGTCGGATTTGGGTTAAGACGAATTCGACTTCATACGATCGATGTGTATCCTAAGGGAACTAAAAAAATATATATATTTTATATGTTTTAAATTAATTCCAATATTATGTTATATTAATTATAAGTTTATTGTTTTATATTTAATCACAGTTGTTAAATTAGAAAATAGATCCAAGAAGCATCAAATTAGAATTTATGAATAAATTCAAATTTAAATATAGATATCAACTTCTCGGTAACAAGTTTTTTCTTTATAAATAAGTGCATCATAAATAAATTTTTTTATAAATTATTGTTAAAGCTTTAAAGACCTAGTTTTCACCCGATTTGAACCCGATATAATTGTGGTCCGAAAATATTTAGATTTCATTCGGTTTAAAATCGAGTTAAAATCTAAAAAAGAGATCCAATGTATATTTAAAATTGAGTATAAATTAGGACAAATCCAATTTTACCCGATCCATATACACTCCAAACGATAAAAAATGATATTGAGTGCAGAATAAAGATTATACTTTTTTAAATAGGAAAAAAAATATGAAATAGAGATATCATGTGCAATACATACTTCTTTAAAAGATTAGTTTCAATCTTCATTCTTTATCCAATTTTATTCTTCATCAAAGAAATCCTCCTAAATACAGTCACCAAAAACAAAGAAATTAAAATATTAAATATGATATACTAAATTTGGAATCATCGTATCAAAGAATTAATAAAAAACGGTGCACATATACAATAATCAGTCCTCTATATATTCAAGCCCAACATGAAATTCCAATTGTCATGAAAATAAAATATATAAAAATATCTTAAGCAAGTGTCGGAAGTTTGAATTTCGCTTTATATATGCAATAACTCATTGGTTAACAGTAGGGCTGGAAGTGAGCCGAGTTGAGCTGAGCTAGACCAAGCTTAAGCTCGGCTCACAAAAATTGAGTTTGGTTCACGGCTCGACTTATTAACAATCGAGCCTATTTCTTAAGCTCAAGCTTGACTCACCAAAAGCTCACGAGCTGGCTCAAATAATAGAAACATAAATACATAATCTATAATTCTATATCAATAAATTATAACTTATATATTTAAAAAAAATTAAAAGATTAGTTTTATATATTGTTATCTATTAATAAATTATAAATTTTTTATTTATGTCCTACATCAAAATTATATGTAAAAAATAAATATAAAATTTTAAATAATTAAGATCATTAATATATATAATTATATATTACTATTTCATATGTATATATATAATATTAAAAGTATAGATTAAATGCATATATGATGTGTGTATATATATATATAATCGAGTCAGCTCACGAGCTAATGAGCTGAGCTTATCCAAGCTTAAACTTGGCTTATTTAATTTATGAGCTCAATTCCAAGCTCAAGCTTGGCTCACTAGCTCACGAGCTTAGCTTATCGAGCTATTAACGAGTCGAGCTCGAACGAGCTTATGAGCTGGCTTGACTCACTTCCAGCCCTAGTAAACAGTAAACCCTTAAATAGAGTTTAGTATTACGGCAGATTAATCTTTGACCTGTCAAGTTGAGTGATGTCGTGGAAAACCAATATATATGTTCACTAAAATTTCTTTTTTTGGTTGTACATCTCAATCTAAAACCTAAAACACTAAAAGATTAAAAAAAAAAAAAAATCTAGCACCTAAAATGTCCTAAAAGAACTTGTATCCTTTCATCTTTTCTTGCTTGCCCCAATCCTCTTCTCCTTCACACATGGTGGGTCCAATTTTATTTGTTTATATATAATCCCATTGCCCCTACAATTAAGGTAACCCATCTTAGGTCTCAACAGTTTCTAGACAATTCGTTACCCTTCATCTTCAAATGTAGCTATCATTTATGTATCTGTGGTTTTACTTTATCCATAGTTTTAAGGTCTTTTCATAATGTAATGTCTCTGTATGTATGTAACCTTTATTGTTTATTTTATTTCATAGGTTTTGAATGGTTCAAATATATCCTTAAAAGTGCATCACATAATTTGTTCAATTCTATTTGTTTTTACTTGAGATCAAGTTACATGCAATGTTCATAAAAAGTAGGTCAATATTTTATGGAGTGTGTGTCCTATGCTTTTTAAATGCTTATGGGCCTAATGGGTTTACAACCCCCCACTACTCTTAATGGGCCCATTATGGGACCACTTCATTTATCAATAGAATAGCAAGATATAATGGGCCCACATGACAAATGAGCCCGTTGACCACTAAGGTCCAAAAACCTAGATAATGACCTTTTGAGGGTTGACCAAAATGAAAATTTATATTTTGAGGATAATAAGTTAGATTTTAATTGTATTTACTATTTATAGTGTAAAGGACAATAACTAAATTATTAATGAGAAAATAAGTAATTTCATATTTAATTAAATATAGATATACGCATAAGATGATAATATAATTTAAAATATTTTTTATTGATGGTCTAAATTTATATTTTATTCTCTAAAATATAACACACACTTTAGAAGAATCTAATACTAAATTAATATAAAACTGACTATTTTTTGTTCAAGAAAGCAAGAATGAGATTATTAAAATCAAAAGAAAAAATTGAAAAGAGATACATGTCTTCAATGATATGAACAATAAGTCATATTTCAGTATTTGGAGTACATGAAATTAACCAAGGATACATGGCTTTGTCAAAAAATCTTTAAAGCAATAAGAGAGAAAAGTATCACTTGATTGAAATTTTATTTGCAGTATATAAGCTAATTATTGTAACATGATATAATTCACTATGAATCTCTCTCTCACTTGGTGGCTTGAGCAATTATGCTACTCAATGAACTAGCCTCCTCTTTAGCTGCTTCTAATAATTCCTCCTGCAAAAATCATATAAGATCAGTATTTTATTAGTATTTCCATTCATATTATTATATTTAAATAAATAAAGGTTTAATTATTCTATTGGTTTCTATAATTTTACCGAATTTTCAATTAGGTCTTTATACTTTTTTTCTTTTTAATTGAATTCTTACACTACTTTTAATTTTATAATTAGGTCATTTTCATATCAAAAATGTTAAAATTAACAAAATATTTCTCCTAAAATACATGCGGTCAAAGAGCTAATTAGGTTTTTAATTATGAATACCTTCAATTTGCGAAAAAATATTCAGTTAACTCTAACATTTTTTACACTATGAAAGACCTAATTATAGAATTAAAGCAGTGCAAAGACCTAATTGAAAAAAAAAATTATATAGGAATCTAATTAAAAATTTGATAAAACTTTGGAGACCAATAAAATAATTAAATCATAAATAAATAAATAAATAAATACCTGTGCAGCTATGAGTCTGAGTGTAGTTCTCTTGCTAGTTTCTTGCATCTCTCCAGCAAGCAAAATTTCATCCAAAATAAAATATGCCTGCTTAAGATCAACCTTACACAGATTAGCCTTTTAATTAATTATTATTGAAGCTTAATTAGTTCAATATGGTCACAATAGATTATTTGATTCGTTTTCTTTGAAATTTCTTTAGTAATCAATGACAGAAATACATAAATACTAAGAGATATAAAGGTATACCATCGAGAAGAAACATACAAAAACAAACAAAATGTCTTTATTTTAAAATAAAACTATTTGTCTAATAATTTTTATCTTATTTCTATTTATTTTTTTTTTGTTCTTAAAACACTTATTAAACAAAACCTATAAAATACTTAAATGTAATTTGACCATTTACATGATTATATGAAAATGTGTATTTCACATTCTAGTTTAGTAAAGAAAACTAGAGATAATAATGTTTATGAGAAACAATTAATTACCTTATGGAAGTTAAAGATCAAATCCAATTCACAAACCTGATAAAAAAGAAGAAAAAAAAAAAAAAAAAACTATCAGAGGAACTAATTATTCAAGTTCTGAAACATGCATTGGCAATATATAATTAGTTTAATTATTTTTTTGATTTTTATAATTTTATTACATTTGTAATTAGGTCTTTATATTTTTTTTAAGTGGAATTTCTATATATACTATTTTTAATTTTATAATTAGATCTTTTTTAATATAAAAAATATTAGAGTTAACTGAATATTTTTTTTATAAATTAAAAATATTCATAATTAGATATAATATTATGTTAATTTTAACCATTTTGATATAAAAATTATCTAATTATAAAATTAAAAATAGTTTAAAGAATCAACTGAAAAAAAAATATAAAAACCTAATTAAAAATTTAGTAAAATTATAAAAATCAAGAGAATAATTAAACCTGTATAATTTGTTAAGAAAGTTGAGAATTGAAGAACTTGAAACTCACACTGCCAAAATAGCGATCCAATGTCTCAACATAATGATGAATAATGGAGAGTGTCTCCAATTCATTGTCATCTTGATCACTGCATATGCAAAAGTAAAGGCTAGCATATCTGGAAACAATATTAAAAAAAAAAATCTCAAAATTAGAAATAAATTTTCGTGTTATTTGAATATTCTTAGTCACACCTTTTATAAACAACTTTAAATCCCCTCCATTCTACGAAATTGCACAGTTTCGGACCTCGTGAGAGAATCTCACTGCTTAACTCTCGAATTACCTTCAGAAAAAAAAAAGAAACAAACACTTTTAAGAATTTAAATTTGTAATTGAGAACAGAAATTTTAACATTCAATGTAAAACTTATATGTCACAATTTTAATTTTTTACAATCACAATTACGATCTCTTACCACAATTTAAACCCTAATTCCCAAATGATGATACAGCTCAAGATCAAATAACTTGAATAAACAAACAAAAAAATGTGATCCTCTTCTATAAAATATATAATATATGATAATAATGAATTAAAATGTAAAATTTTGTATGCAATCATGTAGACAAATACCTTGGATCTTTCTTTTTGAGAGTATGGAGAATACCATTTTGTAAGCCTTACTTTTCCTTGTCTACTTATGAGAAGCACAAAGTGAATCTGAAAAAAAAAAATTAAAAAATAAAGGTAAGAGTGGTAAAAGAAATCAAACCCTTGTTATGAGAAATGGATATTAAGATTATTTTAAAAATATAATAAAAATTGAAAAACATGTACCATGACGTTTTATTGTTTGATTTGGTTTTAGTTATGGTGAAAGGGATCGTGGTGTTGTTTCTTCAGATCTATGAGACCTGAAACTTTTGGAGTTTTGGTTAATTTCAATGGTCAAACAAAAACTTCAGTTTCATTGAATTTCGCACAAACACAACCATTTATGTGACTATTCTAACTTAAAAAAAAAAAAAATAGCCACCGTAATTTATCATATAAAATAAAGTAACAATTAACTAAATAATATAAGAAGATTTTCAAATGTACCATTGTACCAGTGTATCAGTGATTTTTAATCGTTAATCTTAATTATATATATTATATATATTTTTTATAATTAAGATCAACGGTTAAAAATTACTGAAACACCGGTATAACGATATACTTGAAAATTTTTCAATAATATAACGAAAAACAGGGTAAATAACATATATAAATTATATGGAGGGAAAAATCTCCCTTGTCCCATGTCTTAATTAATAGATTGTGGCAGGATGATTAAGACAACAATAATGTGGCAGATTTTCGTATTATCTAATCGTTTATTTTGTCCTTTTTTTATTTTATATAGATCTTACTTCATTGCTATTATTTGCACTCTAATTTGTCTCTTACTTATATTTTTTTAAATTAATTTTTTATATATATATACCCACTTTGATCTTAATTTTATTCTATTTAAAACAAAAATCGATTGAATAGAGACAGGTCGAGTATCTGCAAGTATAAATTGTATTACTATTTTTAAAGAGAATGGATTTTATAATTTTTACTCTCCTACTAAATCGTTACACTCTATTAATTTTTTGAAAAACTAATTTTTAGATAAATTTCTGTAGACAGAGACGAACTTAAGGGGGTAAATAGTGGCCTTGGATCCTCCAAACAAATTTTAAAAGCTCATATACTATTATAATAAATGTATTGTATAAAGTAAAATTTAATAGTATAGTGATAGTAAAAAGAGTTACTATTCTTTATATATTAGAACTTAAATTTCTCTACATATATTTATATTATTTGTATTTTTTATTTAATTTAGAGTTTTTTTTTATATTTTTTTAAGATTAATTTTAACATTTATAATCATATAAAAATTACTTTAATATTATTTAGGATAATATTATATTTTTCCAATTTTATTTAGTTGTTTTTTTTTATTGTTTTTTTAATTAATTTTTATCTCTATTATTATATAAAAATACTTTAATATATTTTAAATTCACATAATAAATTTATTAGTGCAATTAACTTACATTATTTTATGTTATATTTTTTAATGATATAAAAAATAAAAATATATCTTACTGTCACATAAATACTTAATAAAGTAAATTAATTAACAAAATATTTAAAAATATATAATTTTATATTTTATTAGATGTAAAACTATAAAAAAATTATAAAAACTGAGATAATTCTTTTATTTAACAAGTATTTATTAATTTTTTTAATAAAAAAATTAATTATAATTATATCTATTATTAAATATATAATATTATATTTAATTATACAAAATTTTAATTTTCGACCCCTCCGTTCTTAGATTTTTGGATCCGTCCCTATCTGTAGAGTATATGAATTTATATATATATGGGTCTAAAATCTAAATCCCACTGTTCTATAGCAACACTTATTGAGCAATTTAATCTACTAAATACACCACAGGTATAACAGTTTATTTAATCATTTATATAAATAAAAGAGGTCTAATATGTAATAACAATATTTTGCCTTCCAAACAATTTATATACGTCATCTATCCTACAAAATATAAAATATTGTGAATAAATTATCATATATATTAATCAAAATAATAAAATGTTTTAATCTTTTAATTAGTGCCTTAAATTTCCTAATTGTACCCTACATCAATAATTCAATGGGAAGCAAAAACTTGTTATAATTTTCAAGATCATGATATTTCTATACATATAATCGGTTCTATATATATATAAGTGTAATGTTACAGATGTTATTAAAATAAAAAGACAACACTTGCCATGGAACCACAATTATACAATGTTGCTTATTATTATATGATGCATCAAACATAGGCTTGTTTAAGTGAGCTTTTAAGAAAAAATCTTTTTTCGAGTTATCTTTTTTTAAAAGATTTTATAGAGAAGTAAAAATAATTTTATATTTAGATATCTCATATAAAAAGGTCTTTTTATCAATCAATTATGTTTGGGTATAACAATATAAAAGTATTTTTTTGTTTATTTATTACATGAAAAACATCTTTTTTTTAAAAAAAAAAATCTTTTAAAAAAAGATGTAAATTACAGCTTCTCAAAAAAGATTTTTTTTTTTAGTTTACTAGTGCTTTTATTTTTACTACTAGAAATTTACCAAACACGTTAAAAAATAAAAAAAGATCTTTTTTCATTGAAAAAAGATCTTTTTTTTTAACAAAATAATGGCGCCCAAACATGCAATAGTCTTAATTTAAAAAAATATAAATTGGTGGAGGAATATTCTCGGGAAATTTGTTAAGGAAAGAAATCAAAATATTATTTCATAAAAGGCAAAATATCTATTTTTTGTATATATGAACAGTATTTGATATTTATTTCCTTAAATATTTTTTTTTGAAATTTATATAATAAAATATAAAGTATCTAGTACAGAACATTAAATATTTTTTTCAACTGATATACATATGCTTGTAATGGAAACAAAGTTAGTGTAAGATTTTTAATTTCTTGTTGTTATTTTTATGTCACTGATGAAATATAAAGAAATCAAAATTTTGTAGAAATTATTTTATATATTTATTGTTACGCTATACTCCCTTTTCTATTACTATTTTGTCGAATAAATAAATAGCCATTTTAACCTTCAAAAGATTTTGATTTTACAAAATAAATTATCGCATTTATTTTTTATAAAATAAACTCCAAATATCTACTTTGTTTGGTAAAATAACCTAATTATTCAGAATAACAAATTGAGAATTAGACCTTTTTTTTTTATCAAATTTAGTATATATTAAAAAATTTATTTTATCAAAAATAAATATAAAAAATCTATTTTATCAAATCAAAATATTTTAAATATCAAAATAATTATTTATTTTTTTTACAAATACAGACAAATTCAATTCAAATTGGTTATTGTTACTTTATATTTTTTTTTATGTTATATTTTTATATATATATATATATATATATATATATATATATATATATATATATATATATATATATATAAAGCAAAATTTAAACTTTTAACGTTTATTTAAATTGCGTTCACTCAACTTAGTTATTGTTACTCTATACCCTTGTATAATGACTATGGACTCCAAATAATTACTTTGTTATGCTGGTGGCAAGAAGCAACAGAATTACTAAGCATAATATTTATCTATTTGTTGCTCTTTTTTTTTAAAGGTTAATTAGGGGTGAGTACAGATAAATTGGTTCAGATTTAAGGTGAAATTAGAATCGAATTAATTGAGTTGTAATTGGTTCAGTTTGGTTTAAATTTATATTTTTTTTTTGTATTCGAATCAAACTAAACTGACTAAAAATAGATTAGTTCGATTCGAATAATTGAATATTCGATGAAACAGAAATTCATAAAAAAAATTTAAAAAAAATAAAATTTTTATCTTAAAAATTCTGTAAATATAATAAACATGTAACATTAATAGAAATAATCTAAATATGTTAAACACTAAATATATTAAAAATTAAACACATTAAAATTCAAACATATTAAATACTAAACACATTAAAATTTAACCATACTAAAAGGCATATATATATATATATATATTTTTTTTTTTTTTAATTTTATTTTTTATTTAATTAATATATGGTCGGGTCTACAGGTTGGTTCGGATTCTGCGCCACCAAAACTGTTATTCGAACTAGTTACTAGAGAGAGTCATTGGTTTGGTTCGGATTGGATCTGATTATCCATTAGTTCCAGAACCAATTTAATTGATTCGGTTTGAGTTCAGACGGGTAATCGAGTACCAACGACTCGTGCTCACCCCTAGGTTAATTTAGTATCTTTGATTTTTATTTTTTATATTTTGGCTTATACCTAGAGAAATATCTAACAAAATAAAAATAAAATAAATAAAGTAACTCCCATTATACTAATTTTGGCATTAGAAGACAGATAAAAAGTAGGTGTAATGATAAGAACAATAAAGGATGGAAATTCAACCAATGAAAATTAGCTTGACAAAAATGGGCTAGATTTTATGTGAACTTTATCCACAGGATTGAAGGTTTCAATTTTTGAAAATTATTTTTAAATTAGCTTTTGTGTTGGGAAATTTTGTTTATATACTCATAACTCAAATAGCATTTCAGTTTCTGTTTTTGATAAAAATGATGAAAATAGTGCAATAATATACGTATATTTTTTAATCAATTTAGATTGGTCGAGTGATTAGTTCATTTATTCGTTTAAAAAAATATTGAAAATTCGAATTCTGTCTCGTGCATTTAGTAATTTATTGACCAATAACAAATCTTTAAATAAAGCTCATCTGTAACGAATTAATCTTTAGTTATCGAATTTGAATACCGTAAATAACTAAAAAATAAATATATATTTCTTATATTATTTTTATAGAGACAGAGAAATGAATTTAAATTTCAAGTTTTTAGCATCAAATTTAGAGAATCACTCATTAAACTATATTTATAACTAACCAAAAATTAATTATCATGCTCAGCCGACCTAAAATAAAAAATAAATACCTGAAAAAATTTTAATAAAATCAATAATTTTTTAATGTCTTGAAAATTGTCCAAAGCAAAACCATAGTGGAAGTAAAGGGGAATGGGATGGGTTGCATTATTATCTATTAATTTATTATTATAGTTTTTTTTTTTTTTAAATAGTTATCCCCACACACAGTGTGTTCCACTGAGTAACCCACTTTATGTTATGTGTGTTTGTGTGCGTTTCATTTTGTTTGGGTGTGTGAACTTCATAATTGGTCAGGTGCCCTTATCAATTATCTGCAAACCGACGAAGCCAAACACGGTCCCCACTTTCACACATTACACACTTTCATAGAAATAATAATTAAATAATAATTAAAATAAAATTTTAATTAACTTGTGTTCTAAAAACACATATTAATGATATCGAAGAAATAAAAAACATATTAACATTATTAGATGAAACTCTTTTAAAGCGAAAGAATTAGTAAAACGGTAAAGTGAATGGTTAATTAATTTTAAACTGAGATAGTGAAAATTACGTATGTTATATTAGAACTTACAGTTATAAATTCTGATTAATCTATTATTTTATTATTTTATGAATCTTCTCATCTTAAAAATTTTCAATTTAATATTATTAATTATTAAAATAACTGAAAATTTATCTATTAAAACAAAAAATTTAATATACAATTTAAATTATTTGAATTGATTGAATAGTTAATTCATTTATTCTATTAAATAAATATTAAAATTGTAATTTTATTCATTAACTAGCGATAAATTTTAAATAGAGTTTTAATTCGCAACCTATTAGTTTCGAACTAATTGAGTTGGGAGATATTTTAAAGAAAAAAAAATATATATCCTTAAGAAAAATATTAAGGAATAGACTATCAGAATATATTATTTTTGATAATCATTTAGTTATTAATTTAATTTTTTTAGTTTGATATTTTAACAATATATTTCATCCTATACTTTTTAAATATTAATAGCTAACAGCAGACAAAAATAATAAATTTTGATGTCTTTTATCATTCTTCTATTCTTAAAGCAAATATTAATCGAAGTGTAAAAATAAATAGAATTGAGCTAATATGTATTTTAAAAATACATGATAAATATAAAACAAATATATTAAAAACTTAAAATTTTTATATTTAAAAAAAATTATTAATTTATAAACTTAACATATATTCTTAAAGTACACGATAAATAATTTCATAAATAAATAATATGAAAAGAGTTACTTGATCTTCATGGCTTCTATGAGAGCATTAATGCGACCGAATAAGAACACAAAAAAACAAAGAAGTCTAAGAAGAGTTACGTAACTGTTATTAAAGAATGGTACTGAATAGAATACTCATAACTTTGAATTCAGAAGTGGATGGGATTTACCTACCCTCCACTCCACAACAATGGCTATTCTTTCTCAATTGAGTTTATTTACACATGTTCTTTTTTACTTCCTTTCTTTTTGGAAACAATAATTACCTGGTTTCCTCAATATCCCACCTTTGCCAATTCTACCTATTTCGGTATATATTAAAAAATAACTCATTAAATCAACTATAATGTAAATATGTATAAATATAATTATATTATTAATATATTAAAAATTATTTGCTAAATTATTATCATATAAAATATATATTTAAAATATGTGAAACAAGATATTTCTATATATACATATATATAAATATATAATAATTAATTTTTTTGTATATATAATATTTTTAATATATATTTTATATTTTAATATATATTTTATATATAAATAATTATTTTAAAAATTAATTTTTTATATCAGTCATTAAATTAATTATTTGTATAAATATATATTAAAATATAAAATATATATTTAAAATAAATTAAACAATACATATATTTATAAATAAAATATATAATAATTAATTTAATAGCTATTTTTGGTAGACACATAATATTTTTGATTTTATGTATATACTTTTTTATTTTAGAATAATTAATTTAATAGCTATTTTTAGTAGATACATAATATTTTTGATTTTATATATATACTTTTTTATTTTAGAACGAAAGTATTTATTTGACCCTCATTTATTTGTATGACATATCTTCGGAAATTACTTTACGAACCATCTAAAATTAATCTGAGCGAGATATATTAATTGGGTATATTTTTTAATTAGTATAGAAGTGTATTTACTATAGATACAAAAAAGAAAATTTCATATTAAAAATATGTTTCAAGTCTTTTATATATATCGAATATATAAAAAAAATCTAAAAATACTACCCTAAAAATCATTTTAATTTTACTATTTTAACAAATATCTTTATAAAATACACATAGTTAAAGCTTTGAGTTTATTCAAACATTAAAGATATGGATCAAATATTTGTATCTGTATAACATGTGTAGAACTCAATAACAAGTTAACAACTACTCTTAAAATTTTTTAGACAAATAATATGATATAAAAATTAATCTGTCTAATAAAATAAAAGTTTAAAAATTTATTTGGTAATTAAAATTTATTAAAAACTAAAATAACCAATTAAAAATTTTGAAAACTAATTTAGAGTGACTTATTATTAAAATTTTAAGAAAATAATACTTATAAAATATATAAATTTTAATAAAATAAAATACTTATATCCTTATCAAATAAGAAAAAAAATAATTTCCTATAAATTTATAAATTTAATAATAAATAATCTTTTTATTTTATTATTTTTATAAATTTTTTACAATATTTTTCATAATATATTATTTTAATTTTAATATATTAAATATATAAAATATTTTATTCATTTATTCAATTATATCTATTCAATTATCATATTATTTTTATTAATATAATATTATATAATTAAATATACGTATAAAATTATTTTATTATTTACCTCAAAATTAAATTGTAAATAGCCTCTTAATTGAATTACTCCACCCCTCAAATATGGGATATTTTACTCTCCCCTCAAATATGGGATGGTTTTACTTTTGAAAGTTTTGGTTTTTTATGAATATAATTTTAACCATCCCACCAATGAGTAATGTAATGTAATGTAATTAAATAAAGACACACCACTTTCACATTCACCAACACTCTTCCTCTTCTTAAGCAAAGCAAATAAATAAATATAAAATAATATAATATAAATACTTAAAAATATTATTATAACAAAGAAGATAATAATGCTCTAAACACCCTGTCTCTTTTCTCTCTCTCTCTTTCTTCCCACCTTCCCTTTCTCTCTCTTCACTTTCTCTTTCTTCTCTTCTCTTCTCTCTTTCTTATGTGCTCTTCAAACTCCCTGAAATAACCTTCTCTTCTTCTTCCTCCTCCTTCTCCTCCTTCTATTCATTCTTCTTCTATCCATATTGACCTCTTTCGTGACCACTCATCAAGACCCTGTTCTGGATCTTCTGGTAAGCTTCCCCACGTGATTAAAAAAATCAACTTTTTTCACTCTTCAGTTCATTTCTTAAGCTGCTTGGTCAACTTAATTTGTGGGGTTCTGTTTTTTTATTTTTATTTTGTTCCTTTTTTGTGGGGGTTTCAATTGGGTGTTTCTTCTTCTTGTTTGTTTTGATATGTGGTTTCACTACCCTGTTGATCTGTGAAGTTTTAATCTTTTCATGGCTTTCTGTTGCTCAGTTTTTTTAACTTTCTAATCTTTTTTTTTTCCTATGTGCTTTTAAATCTTAGTTTTTGATGTTATGTATGGTCTTCTGGGTTGTTTTTTAGATCTTGTATTTCTGCATGGACTTGCTATTGTTTTGACGGTGGATTGAATATGGAATCTTCTATTTTATTTGTCCTGAAAAAAATAGTTTGATTGAATTATCATTGGAACCATGTTATGTGTTTATGCTGCATGAGTTTTTAGTATTTAATTTGTTGTTTATTTAGATCTATTCAATCTGGCCAGCGCCTGATCTAGGTAGTGTTTTCATGGATTGAAGTTATCAGATGAAACCTATGTTATTTTCTATAATTTTTTTTCTAGTTTTGTTTTAAATTTAATCCATTTTTTTCTACTTTTTATAACCTATATAAATATATAATCTTTATCAAATTTTGCTGGATGAGAAGTAAAATCTGTTAATTTGATATGCTCTTGATGTATTCACTTCATGTTGAAACTTTATTTTGTTCTTTGTACTAAATTAAATTGATTGTTCTGTTCTTCCTTGTCCTCTTGACAGGTGTGAAGGCATCTAAAGTTCTGGAGAATCTGTTGACCTGAATGTTTGGATAGTTCTGAAGGAGGGTAAAATTTGGGACGGATTTTTACATAGGTTGAATCAAACTGTTTGTGGAAATTTAGGCCATCTTTGAAGGTATTGACAAGATGATGATGTTTGATGACATGGGGTTTTGTGGAGATTTGGATGTTTTGTGCGGTCCCCTCGGCGAATCGGATATGACTGCCAGACAGACTGAGCCTGATGCAGTGGTGGAGGATGATTATAGCGACGAAGAGATCGATGTGGATGAGCTTGAGAGAAGGATGTGGAGGGACAAAATGCGTCTCAAGAGATTGAAAGAGCAAAGCAAGGCTAAAGAAGGCATCGATGCGGCGAAGCAAAGGCAATCCCAAGAACAAGCTAGGAGGAAAAAGATGTCAAGAGCTCAAGATGGGATACTCAAGTATATGCTCAAGATGATGGAGGTTTGCAAGGCTCAGGGATTCGTCTATGGGATTATACCCGAGAAGGGGAAGCCGGTTACTGGGGCGTCCGACAATCTTCGCGAGTGGTGGAAGGATAAGGTCCGGTTTGATCGAAACGGTCCGGCTGCAATAGCCAAGTATCAAGCTGATAATGCTATCCCTGGGAAGAATGATGGATGCAATGCTATCGGTCCGACTCCACACACCTTGCAAGAGTTACAAGACACAACCTTGGGGTCTCTCTTGTCTGCACTTATGCAGCACTGTGATCCTCCTCAGAGGAGGTTCCCTCTAGAGAAGGGTGTTCCTCCGCCGTGGTGGCCGACCGGTAATGAAGAGTGGTGGCCTCAAATTGGTTTGCCTAAAGATCAAGGTCCTCCTCCTTACAAGAAGCCTCATGATCTTAAGAAGGCATGGAAGGTGGGTGTCCTAACTGCAGTTATCAAGCACATGTCTCCTGATATCGCCAAGATTCGCAAGCTCGTGAGGCAGTCCAAATGCCTTCAAGATAAAATGACAGCGAAGGAGAGCGCCACCTGGCTTGCCATCATCAATCAAGAGGAGGCCTTGGCTCGCGAGCTTTATCCTGATTATTGCCCACCTTTGTCTTCTGGTGGGGGAAGTGGATCTTTGGTCATCAATGATTGCACCGAGTATGACGTCGATGGAGCCGAGAATGAGCCTAACTTCGACGTGGAAGACCGGAAACCGGAGAATCTTCATCCGTCTAATCTCGGCATGAGGGGAAGGCTGCAGGTTCAGAAACCTTCTCTTCCAATCAAGGGAGAGGTTGTAACAAACTTGGACTTCATTCGGAAGAGGAAGAGTGACTTTAACTTGATGGTGGATCAGAAAATCTACACATGTGAGCACCCTCAGTGCCCTTACAGCGAAGGCCGGCTCGGCTTCCAAGACCGGTCTTCGAGGGACAACCACCAACTCAACTGTCCATATAGAAACAACTCAGCTGCTGATTTCGCCGGTCCGAATTTCCATGTCAATGAGGTTAAGCCTGTTATATTCCCACAGTCCTATGTTCAACCAAACACCACAGCTCAGCCTGCTAGTTTGGTTCCTCCAACATTCGACTTAACCGGACTCGGCGTCCCGGAGGACGGCCAGAAAATGATCAGTGACCTCATGTCAATCTATGATGCAAATGTTGTAGGAAACAAGAACACAAGCTCCAATAACTTTGTAGCTGAGAATCAAAATCAAAACATTCCTCAACAATGCATCAATCAACAACAGGAAAGTTTCTTCCCCAATCAAGGAATGGTGATGGAAGGAAACTTCTTTGCAAGGGATGATAATAATCAATTTGACAGGTTCAAAGCCATGAACACACCCTTTGAGACCACCACCACAGCCGCGGCCACCGCCGTCGCCACCACCAACCCCCCCAATAACAACAACAGCAACTTTAACTTTATGTTTGGATCCCCTTGTGATCTAGGATCATTTGATTTCAAGGAGGATCTACAAGGAGGAATGGGAATGGATTCACTTCACAAACAACCAGATGTTTCAATATGGTACCAGTGAAGAAAAAGAACACAAGTTTCATGGGAACTTTTTGTTGTGTCCTTAGAAAAAGAAAAGAAGAAAAGAAAAGAAAAGAAAAGAAGGGTTTGGCACACACACCCCTTTGATCATGTGAACTTCCCTTAACTATCAAAGTTAGTTTTTAAATTACTTTGCATATTTTTATATTCACATGTAATCCTCTTATTATTAGGTCTTCTTTAGAGATATTTTATGTTCTATGGCAGGTCCTCTTCTGGTTTATTTGTTAATAAATCAATCATGGATGTTAATGTCACTATATATATATAATGTAGCCCC
The DNA here is from genome assembly GCF_059453495.1 of Arachis ipaensis. Lineage (NCBI taxonomy): Eukaryota > Viridiplantae > Streptophyta > Magnoliopsida > Fabales > Fabaceae > Arachis > Arachis ipaensis. The sequence continues at coordinate 5,814,819 of NC_142442.1, forward strand.
TCTCTTGTGTTTTCACCTTACTATATATTATTATGTGTACTATTGTGACATAAATAAGATTTTAATTTTAATTCTCTCCTAAGATATTATAAAATATAAATATGTGGCCCCTTTTATGGGAGGAAGGTGAAATTTGGTTGTGGATAGATGCAAAGGTTTGGCCTTATTATTAATATTATTGCAGACTTTATAATATAAATATATATTTTGTATGCTTATCTTGTTGTGCATGTGAAATGGACCCCATTATCAAGTTGTTTGGCAGATGCAAAGCTAAATTGCCATTTCAATTCCGTGATCAACTTGTATGCCATGAATGAGTGTGTGGGTTGTGGGGTCTTTGTTTTCAAGGCCACGTTGTCTTTGTCTTTTTTTAAGTCAATGGTCAAAACCCCAAGGATGCCTTTTTTTTACAATTTTGCCCCTATCTTTTTCTCTATTTGTTGGATTCATTATTTTACCAAAAATCTAACTAAATGAAGGGTGAAATTGAAATATTCGAAGATATTTGTATAAAATTAAAATCAAATAACAGTATTTCTAATCTTTAGAGTATTATTTTTTAGTATTTTTAAAAAATAAATTAATTTAAAATTAAAATTTATATTAAAGATAAATTAGTATTATTTTAGAGATATAGTATTATTTTGATAAAAAAATTAATAAAATTTTATTATTAGTATAATTATGTTAATTAAATAATTAAAAATAATATAAATTTTTAACTGAATAAGATTAAATATTAAAAAAAAGTATTTTTAATTTTAAATTATTATTAATGATATATAATTTTACAAATATTTATATATTATTTTATAAGATTTAAAATAAAATTAAAATTAAAATCACCATTGAATCTAATATTTATGAATGAAATTTAAAATTTACAATTTCCAACAAAGATGTAATCATATTTATTGTTTTGGTCTATCTAGATTTCACAAGTAAGAACTTTTTATTCTTAGAATTTAAATTTTAGATTTTTAATATCCAAAAAATTTAAAGAGATTTTTTATTTTCATTCCTATGATTCAAATTCTATATTTTCAATTAAGAAATTAATATACACACTTTGGTAAAACTTTCTCCAAGTCTTGCTTGAAAAAGAAAGTGGCACTTTGATTATACATTGAAAAAGTGGGGTCCACATCTCTTTGGAGTATGGACCCCTTATGGCGGCTGAACAAGTTATTGATTAATTTTTAATGTTTAATTTCACCCATTTTCTTGTTCAATGATGTTATGATTGTGAAAAATACTTGTATTTGGTTTGATATTTGGAGGGTATTGTTGAATTATTGATGTAGAATGACACAGGTGTCATCAAATTTAGTGAAGTAACGAAATTATTTGAAAAAGGTTGTAGTGTTATGTAATTCATCACGTGTGCAAATTCGCATAGTGGAAAAGTCATCAAATCTTCTGTGACTATTTTTGTAATTAGCCAAAATAAAGTTTTTTATTATTCCTCTTTTTTTAGAACTTTGTTAGTACAAATTTGACTAACTAATTTAGTCAATAAATAAATAAAATCATTGCAGCTATTTTTTTAGTACTGGTTTATTCTTTTAATTATATATACTACTTACTAATATAAATAAAATTCATACATATATCCAACTATATATTTTTATATTAAGAAAAATATTAAATTTAATTATTCGTTATGTAAACCAAGTAAGTAGCTAGTCACCAAAAAAAAAAAAAACCAAGTAAGTAGCTAGGCCTTCAACAAGTTGAAAAATGTAACGTCACATTAAAAAATATTTTACTAGGAGAGTGGGACATATATAAATTTTAAAAAATATTATGTATACATAAAATATCAGTTATTAAATAAATTATTATAAATATATATTATTTTATTTATTTTTAATATATATTTTATATTTTTATATGTATTTATATAAATAATTAATTTTTTATATACATATAATATAGTTAATTAATTTTTATGTCAATATTGAAATAATCTTTTTGAATTGAGTCACCGATTTCAGACAAGTTACTGTTGTTATTCTTTGATTAGTTAAAGAAAAGGAAAAATTCTTCTGCCAATTATTTCTAAGAATTTGTCAAAGTCCCAAAGAAAGGAAATTGTGCGATGATAATAATAATAATAATAATAATAATAATAATAATAATAATAATAATAATATGACAGCCGTAAATATATTTTTTTTTTATCTTTTAGTTTGATTTTTGACCTCTTTTTTTTTATTTTTCAATATATTGTTTAGTCGATATTTTCTGATTTTTATCTTTATAAATATTTGAAGAAAACACCAGTAAATATAAAACATGGTTTGTGTGTGTAATATGAGATAATGTTTCTCACAAAGAAAATGTGAGACACATTGTTGTACGAATTAACATGCAAATTAAATATACCAATAATAGTAACGAGTTCTATGACGGTGACCTAATTAATAACCTACTATAGGCGTAATTTGGATAAACATTTTAATTAAATTAAAAAAATAATTTAAAATAATAAATATTTATATTAAAATTAATTTATAAATAAATTATTTTGTTTTAAAAATATTTATTTTAAAAAAATTATGATAAATGAATTTTTTTATTATGAGAAAAATAAATTTTTTTAACTTTTATATAAGTATTTAAATAATTTCTTAAAAAATTATAATTTGATTTTAAAAATTATATCAGACACATTAATACTATTAATTTTCATAAGTTAAAAGCTAAAAAATGTAACTTTTCAAACAGACTCTATATATATGTACTAATTTTTCAATATAGCGATTAATAAATAAGTAGAGATTTACGTATAATTATTTTTAGGGTAAAGTACTAAATTGGTTTTTTATGTTTGGGCATAATTTTGTTTTAGTCCTTTAGGTTTAAAGTGTCCTATTTGAATCAAAAAAAGTTTCATTTAGTATCAATTTAGTCCTACAGTGAGGTCAAATTTAAATAATTAACGGATTGTCCTACATAACAATAGTACAAGAACAAAATCGATAATCTGAAAAACAAGTACAAGCTCCAGAGGCACAAAATGAACCGTTGATGCATCAATACATTTATTTATCATTCTCTTTAGTCCTACAAAAAATATTTTATTTATATTATAAGAAAAATAATAAATAAATATATTGATGCATCAACGGTTGATTTTGTGCCTCTGGAGCTTGTACTTGTTCTCCAGATTATCGATTTTGTTCTTGTACTATTGTTATGTAGGACATTTCATTAATTATTTAACTTTGTCCTCACCGTAGGACTAAATTAATGCTAAATGAAACATTTTTGGATTCAAATAGAATACTTTAAACCTTAAGGATCAAAACAGAATTATACCCAAACATAGAGGACCAATTTAGTACTTTACCTTTATTTTTATATAAATTAATAATTAAAATTTAATTAATATGTATTTTAAAGACATATAATAAATTTATTATTAATTAATAAAATATTTTAAATAATTTTATTTAATAAATATAAAATAAATATAAAATTTAAATTTTTTATATTTTAATAAAAAAATTAATTCATAAATTTAATATGTATTTTTAAAATAAAAAATAAATAAATTCTAATAATTATTAAATAATTTAATTAAATTATTATCGAATAATTTTTAATTATTAATTTTATATAAAAATAATTGTATCTAAATTTATACTACGAATTAATCAAAATGAATTTAGTTATAATTGGAAATTAAAGAGTACTGTAATCAATAACACGACAAGTCATTAAAGGGGGGCAAGTACGTACTTATGATGGGTTGGATCATGAACTGTTTTCATTTATTTATTTATTTTTGCGATTTCTTATTTTTCTTCAGCACAATAATGTATTCTTAACTTCTTGTATTGATCCATTAATTAAATTAATCTTTTTTGAGTGAATACCCCATCCGGCCCTGACAATTATCTCGAAAGGACAACGAGGCCCCCAAGAAAAAAAAAACACCCAATCCAGCCCCTGATAAATTTTTTTTGAGACAGATTAGCCCCTGTGCCAAAAAAAAATAACATTTGTTTTTTTATGGCACAGGAGCCTCGTTGTTCTTTCGAAGTAATTGTCAGGGACCGGGTTGGGTTTATTTTTTTTGTCAGGGGCCGGATTGGGATTTTTTTTTGTCAGGGACCTCGTTGTCTTTCGAGGTAATTGTCAGAGGCTGATTTGAGTTTTTTTCATCTTTTTTTCAACCCTAAAAATTTCACTTCGAAAATAAAATTCACCTTAAAGTTATTCTTTGATCATATTAGGTATTGTACAAATTGATCCGTTATCATAAATCAATTTTATTTGTGTTAATATCATATTCAAGCGTATCTTGTGTAACTAATAACTTTTAATATCATGGTTCCTGATCAAATGGTCATGACATTAATATCTACTAAATAATTATATATTCATCATTTATCTCTCAACAAAGAGAAATTGAATTTAATCAACTTTTATATTTTATAACTTATTAAACTACTCTTTTATAATAGTTTATAATAATAGTAAAAAAATTTTGCACCGACGGATAAATTTAGTCCAACAAAATATATAAATTATACTATCGTATTTAATTTTATTATTTTTATTTGTTCTTATATTTTATAGACAATACTCTCTCTCTATATATATATTTAATTTTATTTTTATAATTTTTCAATTAAAAAAATACAAATATAACATTCTTCATTTTTATTTTTTTTATTCTTTTAAAATTTTATAATAACTCATATATTGTTCATCTTATATTTTCTCTTTTATATCATAAACTTGTAACACTTACTTATTTAAATGTTAGACTATTTTTTATAAATATATTTTTAACTATTTTTTGTTCGATTTCAACCACAATAATTATGGAAAAAATTACAATAGAGAATTACCAAATTGAGTTATAACTTGATCAGAGTCATAACTTATAATTTGACTACGAATTTTACAAAAAAGGTTTCAAAAGAGAAATGTATCTTCAATGAACTATACGTTAAGAAAATATATTTTGACCTGAGAACCTAAATTAATAGAAATCTATGTAGATATAATAAAGAAAAAAAAAAAACTTCTTTTGCTTTTTTTTTTTGGAAAAATCATTTGAAAATAAAGCGGTACAGAGAATATGATACACAAAACAGTCTTAATTAATTAATTTATCAACTGATACTAATTAAATTTAAGAATCTATAACTGCAAGCACCCTACAACACATATTTTATAATAAATTTTCACATGAAAGAAGAAATCCCCATCAATTAATTCATAAACGTGTTTATAGATATCTTAAACAATTATTTGAAGATGACTTCTCATGAATTCAAAGCTATATGTTTAATTAAACCGGAAAAATTATTTATTTATTTATTTTTATTTCTTAAAGAAAAGGTAGAGATATGTTTCCATATTTGCTTCTTATTAACTCCACGAGGAAAATTAAAAGATGAATTTTGCCAACAAGACACTCCTTAAGGATTTTAAAATAAAAGCTTTCTAATTATAAAAATTAAAATTTCGAGTTCTTCTTGTATTTCACTCGACAAAAATCTAAAACAGCCCCTGACAATTACCTCGAAAGACAACGAGGCTCTTGATAATAAAAAAAAAAAAACTCAATTCGACTCTTGAGAGACTCCTGTGCCAAAAGAAAATCAATGTTTTTTTTTTGTATAGGGATTAATCAGTCCCAAAAAAAAGTCAGAGACCGAATTGAATGTTTTTTTTTTTTTTGGGATCTCGTTATCCTTTCGAAGTAATTGTCAGAACCGATGGAGTATTCACTCTATTTCACCCATCAAAAACTAAAAAAATTTACAAAATCTTAACATCAAGTGCTCTTCAAGTAATTAATTATTGGCTAAACTACTAAAAGATTATTTGAAAAGCTGGCAATCATTAATTAATTCAGTGAAGAGTGAAGACTTGTGGCTCCAAATAATTTAGAGTAGTTGACTTAGGAGCATATATTTAAATAATTTACTGTCTATATATATATATATATATATATATATATATTAAATTAGTTATTTATTTAAAATATATATTATAATATAAAATATATATTAAAAATAAATTAAATAATATATATTTATACATAAATATATAAAAAAGTGATTAATTGTTTATATAATAATAATAATAATAATAATAATAATAATAATAATAATAAGGGAGTCGCTGACTATACATACACAATAAAATAGATTAAATAAATTAAATTATATATAAGTATATATGGCTGGTAGTTAAGGATCTGAATCTGATGAATATGTATGTATATAGTAATAAGCAAAAGAAAGAATTAGGAGGTTAAATAGTGGCCATTGCTTTTGTTGGCTTAAATGTAAAGGAAGACAGCGTAATAGCTGGCCATATTGTTTTCTTTTAATTTATAGCAATAATAATACATAAATAGTATGCACCACAAAAATTGTGATTTGATCCCTTTTACTTGTATCTATATCAATATCTATCTCTTTAAAAAGAGTAGACAAACGCCACTGTTTCTTGGCTTTTCCCACTCATTGATTCATGCTTTCTATGCATATATATATATATATCCACATTTTTTTACATTATCTTAATTTCATTTCCTTTATCTAATATTAGGCAAGATTTTTGCTTTCCATACATCATTTATAAGAATAATTAGTGTCATGTTTTATAAGATGAGAGATTTTTTATGGTCAGTAATTTTTAGTATTTTTTATTATTATTTAATTAATATAAATATTAAATTATTTTCAATAAATAAATTTTATTAATTTGTATGTATAAATTTTAAAAATATAAGTGTAAACTATATTAATTCATATGTATAAATTGTGATAAATATATGTAAAAATTATATATTTTTTGTATATAAAATTTTTATAAATATGTGTATAAATTATTATTGACAAAAAATAATAATATTTATAGATTATATAATATTACTCTTATAAAATAGTATTAAGTGTTGTATAATCTAAAAACATAATGCTATTATTGATTACTTTTAGAAAATTGAAATATCATATATGTAATATTGTCTAACTTCAAAGCATATTAGTAATTTACATTTCTTTCCCTAAAATATATAGGTTGTAGAGAGTTTTTCATTTATACACTGAAAGACAGAAAAATAATTTTTAGTTAGAACAAGAAAATGGCACTACAAAAAATACGTTAAATACCGTTAAATTTACTGTTGAATATAGTGACGGTCATTACTGATAGATTTAGTGACATTTTTTGCAATGAATACAAACAAGAGTTATAGTTCCTAGAATTAGTTACTGTCAAATTTTATATTTTGTCACTAAATTCGATGGTAATCAATGGCGCAAAATCTTATTTCAGTAGCGGCAACTTTACTTGTGGAGCTTCCGTCAGATTCGGCCGTCGGTATATTGATTTAGTGAAACGTTGTGTTTAGGCAATTTACTGGCTGAAATTTTCGCTAGTAAATCCGACGTTAATATTGGAGTAAAATTCAAACACGAAATCTCTCCCCCTCACTTTTGCAAACCCACTCTCTCTCTTCTCATCTTCTCTCTTCGGCATTGAAGCTGCCGCAGTCACCACCACCACATGGAGCTTCCGCCGCTGCCGTTGCATATTGTCTCCACTTGAGCTGTCAGGAACGCCACTGCTGTTCGTATTTGTGGCCATCGATGGTGGTCACATTATCGCCGTCACTGCCGCCTCCTGTCACCACCACACCTCCATTATCTTGCAGCCACCATTAAAAGTAATTTTGGTATAATTTTTGTATTTTTTAATTTTTTTTGTGATTTTAAGATTTTGTTAGGTATTTTATCAAATTATTGATTAAATTAGTGTATTGAAGTTTGTGATTAGAGTTTGGTATAGTTTTTTTCAATTTTTTTGTAAGTTTAGGATTTTGTTAGGTATTTTATCAAATTATTGATTAAATTTGTGTAATGAAGTTAGGGTTTAAGATTTTTTATGTTAATTTAATGTAAATAGAAATTAAATTAAGTTAAGGTAGGTTAAGTAGGGTGAGATTAAGAGTGCTTGAGTTGTTAGAAGATTTTATTTAGTTTGTTAAATTAGTTTCACCTTGTGAATTTAATAAGTTGTCTTTTTTATTAGGACGGTGCTATTTCTCTGAGATCAATTGGAGTTCGCTTCTTCCATATTCTATACATCCGTGTTCCAAGTAGATTTTCTATCTCTATATACAATCAATTGCTTAAGTTTTATACCGGACTTACTTTTCCTACGATAGCGTTTTAGGACAGAAGTGGGAGAAGGTTGTGTAGAGACACCTTCTCGAAACCGTTGTTTGTTAGAAAATTGTGGAGTTATAAGAGGTTGCGCACTAGAACGGTTATGATTTAATTTGACGTGTTATTGAATTCATGTTTATTCTCATTTATGCCGGTAGCTATTTTCTTTGTGAAAACTATTAATTTATTTGGTAGATGTCTTTGAATTAAGGAAAAATTTTGCCAAAATTTTATTTAAATTGGATAAAAAAAGTTTGGTTTGTGAGAAAACGAAAATCGAATTTGGTTGGAGATTTTATTTATAGGAGACACCCTCCCGAATTTTCTAAACATTTTAATAAGTTGTGTTGTTGGATGAGTTATAGGGTATTTGTTGCAAGATGATTCCAAGTCATCGTCTGTGGATATATAATAGAAACAACAGTGGACCGGGGGGTTTGTTTAAAACTTGAATTCTTTGAGGGGGTTGACGCATTTGTTGCATATGTCTTCAACATGAAACCGTGTAGGTTTCGAGCGGTATTTGGGTGTCTGTGCTATAAGTGTCGGCTGAATAAATGGTTAGGATTTTCAAATATAACACTTCACCTCTATCGTAATGGGTTCAAGGATGGGTATTGGATGTGGATAAAACAAAAAGAAGTGGATGAGTAGGGAATTAACTAATCTGCCTCGAATTTCAATATATCTGGGGATCGATCAACATGAATTCAGATTGTTAAAGAACTAAACATGGAAGAAATGAATTGGGAGGGTAACCAAGAGAGATACAACAAGATGGTATTTGATGTAATAGGTATTACTGTTATGGATGATGTTGAACAAGAGCCCAATTCAGAGGAAAATAACTTTTATCATCTGTTAGAATCTGCTATAAAACCCTTGTACGAAGGGTTTGTTCATTCGAAATTGTCTACAAGTGTTAGAATGATGAGTATTAAGTCTGAGTCAAAACACATCCAAAAGTCTTTTGATAAGTGGATCACTCTTTGCAACGAATTAGTACCTGCCGGGGCTAGTGGCATCCTCCGGAGCAAAGAAGTTAATTTCGAAATTGGGTCTAAGTTTGGTGAAAATCGATTATTTTTTGAATGTTTGTATGCTGTATTACAGTGAGATTTTCTTATTTATCCTATCGTATCATAGGTTATTCTAGGAAACAAATCTTGATACATCACTGAACAATTTTTTTTCTTAGTTCAGAGAATACGTTAAAGTGCATCTAGCTAACACAATATATTCAGAACTAGTTGCACTTAGTTGGGGTCCAATGAATAAGGGCACAAGCTACCCGATATACAATGTTAATGGATATCGATTCCATTCTTTACAATGGTTGTTTAGAAAGAAAATATATAACACTGGGTCTAGATTCGTGAAAATTTAGGCGGTAGTCGTCATTCTGATTGGTACGGTGTGTTGCACAATATAATTCAATTAGAGTATTTTGGTAGCACTACGTATAAGGTGTGCGTGTTTAAATGTCAATGGTATAATCCAAGTTCGCGACAAGAAATACGAAAGCACAAGGACTACAATATCACTGAAGTAAATGTGACCAGTAAATATAAGCACTACAATCCTTTTTATTTGACCTCAAAATGCACGACATGTATACTATTTGCCTTATCCAAAGTCATGTAAGTCTGGTTGGGTGGTTGTGGTTAAGACTAAGTCAAGAGGTCACATTGAGTCTGATGGGACAGAGGGTCAGTAACCTTTCCAAATTCATGACCCAACTCCTTCGAAAATGATGGTTGATACTAGTGATCCGATCACCCTTAGGTCGGCTGTTATGGATTATGACATCGGTGACCTTAGGGTAGATGACGACACATAACCATTGGACGCGTACGACGACGATCTTCAAGAAGAAGACGGGGTTGATGGAGATGAAGAAGAAGAAGACGAGTTCAATAATCAAGAAATTACCTCGGAATAGGAGGACGATGAACCAGAGGAAGAAGATGATAAATTTGAATAAGATCAACGTCAATATAGTTCTATCTTACGTATTTCATTATCAAACTTTCATTTCATGTTTACATTCTATATATTTCATATTTTATATTGTATATAAATCACTGTTTTCAGATAAAATACTAATTTATTCATTGTTAACTGAGAGTTGACTATCATTATTAACTATTGGAGTCCATCATAGATTGAAAAAAATAAAAAAATATTGACACTACCGGCAAATTTACCAACGAAAAATCCTGACGTTAGCGATCATTCAGATTATTTTTTAAAAAAATAAAAAAATTTTCGTCGAATTTTTTCGACGGTAAAATGGCGTGAAGGCTTAGCTTATGGAGTTATGGTGTTGTCGTTACCGTCGAATTTTTTTTCCGGTAACGTTCATCAGATTTGTTGTCCATAAACCATCATATTCCGACGCTAAATTCGCCGCAAGTTACCGGTGGACAACAAAATCTGATAATAAATATTTATCGACGAAATTTATACCGTCAGATTTAATCCAATGGGACATCCGCCAGTAATCATAGTACTGGCAAATTCTTTTCATTTTTCTACCGATAAATTCAACGATACTCAACGTTTTTTTTTTGTAGTGTGGAGTAAATAAAAAAGTAAATATTTAATTATTATTAAATTTATAACTTTATTTACGTAAGAATTTTATTATTTTAATTCAAGAATATCTATTAGTGTCTTATTTTATCATTTTAAAAAAAATTGATCCATAATATATATATTCTTCATATATTACTCGATTTAAATTTTTATTCTTTATAAAATAAAAATTCTATTTTTTCTCACATAAATAATTAATTCTGAAATATTATGTAAGAGAACTAAATAAGGGTCAAATTACTTTTTATAAAAATCCTAATTGATACTTAATTACTTAGGTATATGCATCAATTGTTGATTATTGTGTACAAGAGAGAGAACTTAAAGATCATCCAACAGGGGGAGGAAAAGAATTAAAAGGGCGACAAAAGTATAAAACACAAAAGCAAACTTTCACCCGGCAAAACTCCCTTTTCTTTTTCAGCCTTGCAGCTTAGTTGGACATGCAATGATTTATCCAATTCATAAAGAAGTATTTCATCTGAGTTTGGTGCTAAAACAATTTTGAGATTAATTGAGAATTGAGATTAAATGGTGGGAAGGAATTATTAATGAATAGGTTTAATTATTTATTAATTTTATAATTTTATTAAAACTTTTATTAAGTTTTGTACAATTTAAAATTTCTAATTGAGTCTTTGTACTAGATAAATTTTTTTAATAAAATTCTTCTCAACGATTTTATAAAAAGAAATACAAAATATTTTTGAAAGATTTGTTTTTATGTTCGATTTAGGATGAATGATGTAATATAGACGTAAATATTTAAAATTAGGAATAAATACTGGTTGAAGTTAAAATAAAAATCGCTCTTAATATTTTTTTGGTTTAAAATGATTCTCAATATTATATTTAATATTAAAATTATTTTTGATCAATTTATTTTTTATAATTTTTTTTTTTTAAAAAAAAGCCTCCTTTAATTTCTCTCATCATCCTCCATAAGAGACCATCAACCTCCATCAGAAGTCATCACTTCATTAACTTACTTAAGTAAAAAAGAAAAATTTTTTGGTTGGCAAGGCAAGGAGAGAGAACCAGATTTTGAATTTGTTTTGAAGAGTTTTTCTGTAGAGTTTATCAACTTTGGACAGTGTTTTCTAGTAAAAGAAACATTTCGCCAAGATGAAGAACTTAATCAGAGTCAGCTGAATTCGGTTCAACTTATAGCAACAGAGGCTGTTTATGCATTAATCTCATTCATATTTTATAGTTTGTATTTCATTTTTAATGTATATCTTTTTATAATTTCTTGAGAGGTAAAAAGCTGAAAGTAAGAATACAAGAAAAAGTCTATGAGTAACAAAAGGCTGGGTGACACACTTGAAAAAAAAGTCTAGAGTGATTTCAGATTTCTTTAGGTTGTTTCATGTGTATTGTATCTTGTACCTGTGATGTGCCCCTTTCTAAGTTGGGTTAACACTTAGAGTGAAGAGTTAAGTATTAGCATAACTAAGTCAAGTTAGGTAAGAAAGGATTGAGTGAATCCTAAAAAATTGATGTATGTAATACTTTAACTATAGTGGAAATTCTACCACTATTTTGATGGAGACTAAATGTAAGTTGCATTACACAAGACAACTGAACTATAAGATACATGCTTGTGTCATCTTTCTTCTCATTCTCTAAGTTCTGTTTTCTGATATTTATGAGACAAAATAAAATTATCTCATAAAATTTTCACTGCACAGTTCAAACAGATTTTAAATAAAAATTTAATGTTAAAAACTTAATTCATTAAAGCAAAAGAATGCTATAGATTCAATTCCCCTTTCTCTAAGTCTTCTACAACCTTCAAAATAAAACTACTAATAAGTATGTTATTGAAAAAACTTATCTCTAATACAAAGTTAAACCTACTAAGGATGTGTAGTAACTAAAGGGAGTGAATTATCAAAGGAAGGTCATGTGAAACATTAATTAATTTTATATCTTAATTTTAGCCATTGATTTTCATCTCACGGTCTCCATTATTGCATCTTCACATTTTTTCTCATAACAAAGATTTTCTGATATGAGTCCTTTCTTATATAAATGTGCACCCCTCCTTACCAAAAAAATGGCTCTTTAGTGGTAGCATCTCAGCATAAATTCGATCATAGATGTGGACAGCAAATCTAGATATAAAATAATGCAAATTCACTTATTAATTATAAAATGTATATGTCTTCTTTTAAAAATAAAAAAGAGTTCCATATACCTTAAATGGAAAGACCAAAAAAGTGTCAAATAATATGTAACTTTTCCAATATGGAAATGTTTATCAACAGTGATCGCTTCTAGATTAATTTTTAGGATTCGACAAATTAAAGTGAAAGGTGATAAAAATAGATAAAAGTTTCATAATCTTCATGTGATGATTTTCACCTTTTTTTTTTGTTTTAAAAAATAAATTGTGTCGTTTTTTAGTGTTAATTTTGTGCACATAAAGATGAAGTGTTTATAGACACCCAATTTAATCCAACAAGAAAAAAGTAATAAGAATTTGAGTGTTATAAAAAAATACACTGAATAAATTTCAATTGCAAAAAAAAAAAAAAAAACTAAAATTTAAGTTTTCAAAAAATATATATCATTTATCTATTTTATTATGGTCCTGATTTAAACATCTGTTTAATGATTATTAGCCAATCTTTTTAATTAGTTATCCATATCTTTCTTACTTTAATATATATTACCTTGCTATTTTGTGGAGCCAACCAACAAATTAAACAGTAGTTTTGTTTCCTTTATAAATTATAATCAAGTGCCAACTAATCACTAAAATTTGTTTAGGAGTGGGATGTGCACACCTACTAGTATACAATAGATATTATATTATTTGAAAATTAGTAATTTTATATTAAGGTAGAAACTCAAGTGCAGTTGATCTCACGTGAAATTGATAACCGAGAGCTATTAGATGATTTGATTGATTTAACTAAATTTTCATCTAACAACTTTCAATTATCAACTTCACTTAAAATCGACTGTACCTGAGTTTTTATCTTATATTAATAGAGGGAACATTAAAAAGTGAAAATAAAAAGATCAGATGCTCTTCTTGTTAACTATTATCAAACTCCTTCTAGAAAAAGTCCTGAAAAGAATTCAAAGAAAATAAATTAAATAATAATTAACTCGAGCATTCTTTTTAGAAATTAATATAGATTGATTCGGGCGTAATACATTAAAATAGGATTTGGAATGATTTACGTTAGTTGGAATAGGGTTCTCTATTTTTGTCTGATTTTCATAATTACAAGAAAAAAAATTTCACAAATGGCAAAAAACCTGAAATTTATATTTTCGTATTTCATCCGAATATATATAATTAAAAATTATTAAATAATTTAATAAATTTAATTAAATTATTATTTAATAACGTTTAACTACTAATTTTATCTGCTTTGTATGTGTTTCCCTTTATTATTTAAACACAAAAAAATATCAATTTTATACGAAAATTATTTTAACGGTATATTAACTTGAAATGAGAATAACACTAGAAGCCGGAAAGCATGAATGCTAGCTAGCTAGCTTGTGATGTTATTAAATTAATTAAAATGCCAACAAATCTGGTCAAATAAACAAATATTCTTCCATATATATAATTATGAACATATATACGCAATTTAAATTTCATTTTCTTAATCTTATTCAGTGTACACGTATAAGTACAGGAAAATAGAAATAGAAAAAGTCTACTCTAAAACAAAACTTGCACATTTAGTCACGTCCCTTTCATTCATATATAATAAATTATCACTCATAGATGGCAATAATCAATAATGGCATATTCCCACATCAACTTCTAGTCAATAGGAGAATATTATATTATAATAAAATACTAAAACATAACAAACTGTATGTTTCTTTTAATATGATATTTTTTAGTTAGTAACATATTAATATAGTAGAAAATAAGTCACAATCATGTAGGTTAAGAAGCTAAGAGAAAGATTTTTTTTTCTTTTTCTTTTTCTTTTTTAAAAGAGAAACAATTGATATTGAGGAAAACTAACAAGCATGTGCTACTATTTTTATTTTTTATTTTTTATTTTTTTTATCGAATATATGAAAACTCAAACCCGCAACCTCTTAATTAAGTATGAAAAGACTAGGCTATGTCATTTGAACTATTACTTCTTGACAGCATGTGCTACTATTTGCACATGAGAAATTATATAATATAATATTAAAGTCTAACATATTCATTTTCATATCTCTCATATTTTCTAATTATTTTTTTAATATTAAGTAAGTCGGTGTTTAGTTTGTCTTATGTTCTTCACAAATATAAATATTGTAACGTAGGTTTATTATTTATTTAGTGAGAAATAAAATTTAAAAGGATATAACAATACTTAAAATACGTGTATATTTAATATTTTGCTATCAGAAAGTTGAGATATATATTTTTATTATAGACTTAACAACCAAACATACTATATGTATTTATGTATATTTATATTATGAATATAATTTTAATGCATTTACAGTGTATAAAGTATTATATATAATTATACAATTATATTTATTTTTTATATAATTATTAACGTAGTCAATGTAAAAAGTAATTTTTTTTACTGATCTGACATTACATAATTAAATATATGCGTAAAACTATTTTATATTAATAGTGCATCAAAATTAAATTCTTATATTATATATATGTGTGTGTCCAAGCGTCATTATATATGTATTTTTTTAGGCTGCGTTTGTTTATAGAAACGGGATACTGATACAAGGACACAGAGACATAAAATTGTGTTTGGGAGATGAGACATGTACAGAGATATTGTGTTCAGAGACACTGAATTAGTGTATTTTATATCCATCCTGATAGTAAAGATACAGAGACACTAACAAGGGATACAATTTATTTTTTATTTTTTCTTTCATTATTCTTGTTAATTTTTCATAATTATATTTTTTATTATTATATTTTCCTTCTCAAAGTTTTTGAATAAAAAAAATGAGAATAAATTATATTTTTATAATTTGTTCTACTTTATCACCAAACAGAATACAAAAATACTAAATTATGTATCTTTATTCTTTATATCTTATTCTTAGGCCCAATTTGGGTAAACAGCTTAATTAAGCTTATTTTGATAAAATAACTTAAACAATAAATGACTATACTAAAAGTAGTTTATAAATAAGTTATTTTGTATTTAGATTTTTAGCTCTAAAAATACTTATTTTATAAAAATGTGATAAAAAATAGTAGTATTATGAGAGAAGTCATTTTATTTAATTTCTTTATAAGCTCCAAATAACTTTTTAAAAAGCTAAGATTTAATTTTAAAAATTATACCAAACATTAATACTACTATTTTTTATAAGTCAAAAATTCAAAAAAATTACTTTTAAAATTTTTTAAATGAGTCTTTAGTATTTTATCTTTTTTTATTCTCAAAAACAAACGTAGCCTTATTATTGGGATAATAAACAAACACATTCACTACTTTAAATAGACACTAATTTTATTAGGGGTATAAATATCATTATTATTTCATATTATTTTTAAATTTATTTTTGTTGCCATCATGGTGAGAACTAATGATTAGTCGGCACTTGGCATTACATGTGATTAAGCTAAGGTAACTAAATGCAAACTACAAAATGCAATCTCGTTATTATCTCATCAATTCTCAAAGTAGATGAGAAAGAGATGGAAGAGGCTGCAAAAGTATATAGTAGGTTAGGGTTATGATCTCTTTATTGCAATAATTAATAAGTTTCACCTAACTTAATCAAAATCTATCCCTAAGAAAGTTAACTAAAAAGCTATAGTTATGCAAGAAAAATATAATAGATTTATAACTACCATTAAAAAAAAAAAAAAAAAGCCTACATAGGTCATGTATATATAGCATGTGTTGAATGTCTTACCATTTCTTTAATTTTCATTTATTTATATATTTTTATTTATGTAGTATGCTTCTTAAATTGTGTTTGTAAGTTGAGATTTTCAGTATTTTTTATTTTTTGTTTTTCTGCATAATTATTGTCACGCATGTATAAAAAATTACTTACCAATTAACCGATGTATATAGAAACATGTATTTAATATCTCATAAAAAATTTATTCTAATCTCTTTGTATTGTAAAATTAATTTTTGGTCCTTCTCCAAATTTTAGTCTAACTTCGTTCTTGATTATAATCAAGTTTTATTATTTTAATAATTGATTATTTAATTAGAAAAATATATAAATTAATATATATAATTATATAAATATACATAAATACATAATGTAGTTGACTTTAAATGTATATGAAATATTTTTGAATTGTTGCTAAGAAGAAAGAGAATTTGAAGAAGTAATATATAATTTAACAAAGAAAAAATTAATGTTATTTGAATAAAAAAAAATAGGACATGTTAAGAAAAACTGATGATATATAGCAAGTGAACTTGACATACATATTATCCCTTTTTCTTTATATAGTATCTATTAAGAATGTAAACTTTTAACATTAAAAAATAATATAACTCCAACAAAAGCAAGACAACATTATTGGTTACAAACATCTCCATAGTCATGAAATTATTACCCCAAAACAAAAGCAAGAAATGTGGCTTTTATTGGTCATAATATACATACAAGTCTCTATATGTATATTTTAGATCAGACAGTCTTTAATTATAGGTATTATATCATATTTATTATAAAGTACGGATATACATTTTACTGAGTTACTATGTTCACATATCGGATACATTTCGGATATAATATTCGTCCGACAAATGTATTTATTGTATCTAATCGTATCTTAATAAAAAATAAAAAATTCCTTTTTAGATAATCTTAGACACACCTAAATATAATCACGTGTCAGCGTATTCAATCTTATTTTTATTATGTATTCTTAAAATAAATTTAAAAATAGTATATATTATTATTTATTAAAACAAAAAATATTTTAAATAATTTATATAATTAAAATAAGACATTAAAAATAATTAAAAAATTAATTTATATTTTAATATCAATAAAATATTAAAATATTATTACGATTTATCAAAAAATATTTTATATTTTATATGTATACATGTTCTCGTATCTTATAAAATTTTAAAATTTACATATATATTTAAAGATTTTATCTATTATTTGATCATTATCAATATTTAAATTCAAATACAACATATTGAAAGATAATATATTTAACCACTCAACTAAAATCTCACTTATTCTATATGTAAATTAGTATTAAACATTTAAGTGGCATACAATGAATTGGGCTAATGCTGGTGATGATTAATTAAGCAAGCCAACACAAATATATATAGACACACATAAAACGACAAAGCAAGCTGTTACTAAGCTGTGTTGGTGGTGATAACTGAGTGCATGATGAAACTGAGATTGGGGTTAGATTAATTTTGACACTTTAACTGCTACTAGTTGTCTCAGTAATATAGGTGACACTGTATTGGGCTGGTTTCTTTGTGTATCTACTTTAGAATAAATAAAACAAGTATCTCTTTAAAAAAAAAAATTACTTATTTTATTTTTGAGTAATTGGTTTATACTTTTAAAAAGTTTTAATGAAAAATAAGGTAATTTTTTTTTTGTGTTTTTCTAGAAGCAAGTAATGATTCTTTTTGCCATAAACAGAAACAATTGAAGAGGGAAAATTTGAAAAATGATTAGGCTTACAAATTATTCCCATACTGTTTTTAAAAAAGACAATATATCCATTTAAGAAAATATAAAATACCAACCACTGCACTGTACAAATTTTTATCAAATTTCTCTATTTCTATTGCATTATCCTAAAATTGGATTTAAATTATATTATGGTTATTATTTGTTAAATAAAAATTTTTGTGCTATTTTAAAATAAAAAATTGTACTAGCTAGTATGTAGTATCTGTATGTATCTAAAAAATATATTATATATTACATGCTATTATTAAAATAAATATTTTAATAGAAATATCACTAAAAGGATAACATAATTAGTATGTTCTATTAATTATTTACATAAATATTTTATTTTATATTAATAAATAAATATATAATAAAATAATTATGCTTTTTAAATTTTTTAAATATGTCATATTATATGAAATAATATTTGTTCTTCACTATTATATATAATTGTAATTTAAAAATAAATAACTGCTTCTAATTTTAATAAAAATTATTTTTATAATATATTTTTCTATTTCTACTTCTAAAAGAAATATTTTTCTTAACAATACAAGCAAAGGAATTCATTATATAATACTTATAATATAAGAGGGAGTATAAGGAGCTAATGGAGTATCTGTCTAATGTGTATAATAGAAGTTTAGGAATGTCTGATTCAGTATTAGAGATATAATTATTAGTATTATTTTTTTTATCAGTTTAAATTTTTGAGATGAGTGGTTTCATGACATGATATTAGAGTTCTAGATCTAAAAGATCAAAAGTTCGATCTTTAATTAATTTATAGTTTATTATACACATTATACAAATATTCTATTAGCTCCTCGACTATGACGACAATGGAATCTAATGTAGCTAGGGCTAGTTAGGGTTATCTATTGGTAATGAATAGTATAATTATTGTTTGATGGAGGACAAGAATTGGGGATTGAAAATGAAATAATAATGTGACCCACCGACACAACTTCTATGGTAGAGATCAGAGAGCGCCGTCTTGATGAGGAAGTTCTTCAATCCCAACATTATTCATTTCACAATTCACAAATGCAATGTAACTCTCAATCACCATCACCTCTCTCTCATTCAAATAATATTCCGATATTGATTCTATTTTTACAAATAAATTTTACTTATTCCATCTAATTTAATATTTGATTCCATATTAAATCAATTAAGTAGTGAATAATAGAAAATTATAATTAATAACGACATAAATAAAAACATAAAAAAAATCAAATATATGTATATATCATACAGAAATTATTTTTTATATGGAGTTAATAAAGATAAAATGCTGAATTATGAGGGTGGATTATTAGTGTTATACAATTGCAGCAACGCCTATTTGTCACTCTGAGAAGATCTGTGTGCTCTATCACTTTTGCATAAATTATTGAGATAAGTGTATCAGATCATATCAAATAATATTACGGTAAGTGAATTATTATTTTTACGAGAACTAATGAATTAAACAATAATAATTAATTGACTATTTTAGTTAAACAAGTTAAATTTAGATGAAAATTAATCAAAGAACATAATATAAAATTAGATAACTTAATATTAAAATAAATAACTGTAATATAAATGACTAAAAATAAATGACAAAAATATAAATAGTTGAAAGGTAAATGATTGAATTTAATAAATGACAACAAGGCTCATAATGAATTAAGAACATACACAGTAAATAAATCTTAATTGCAGAATTGAAATGAAGTAGTAAATGAAAACAGTAAGCAAACAATTAAAAGATAATATGATGAAGAACATTAAGATTGAGAGATGTTAATTTTTTAGGAATAATAGATCTCAACTTTATCTTAATTATATAATTACAGATTTCTGTCAAATCATAAGTGATTGAATTTTAATTTTTTAGTATTTTAACTTCTTTTGACTTAATCAATTGCCAATTTTTTGATCAATTTCTCATGAAAAGAGATGAAGCTCATTTCCTAATTTATAAACCACACAATTTTTTAGATTTAAATTTAGGTGATTCCCTTTCACATATCAAATCTAAATTTAAAACCAGAAGAATCAAGAGAGGGGATCTTCAAACTTAATTCAAGTGATTTAATTTTTCAATTGATCATGAAATTCAACCTAGATTCAAACCATCTTCCAATGAATTTGAATCATTAAAATAAAAAATGAAAATTCTCTCTTAGAAACAATAATGCATAAATAAAAAATAGAAAATCAATGAATTCATTCCATTAGAAATTAACAGAACTCTTCCCTTCAATGAAAAAGAGTTAGTGACTCATGTCTTAGAGGAATTACAAGAATAAAATATGTAAAAGTGAAGAAAATGACAAAAGGATCTTTTTCCAATTCTCTTTTCCCTATTTATAACCTATTACAACTGCAAATTCAAATTTAATTCAAATTACATTAAATTCAAAACTAAACTAAGCTTATTTTTTGGGCTTGATTCACTCTTTGGAAGTTTTGAGAATTGAAGAATGAATGAAAAAATTGGAGTCTGAGAGTTGGGCTAAGGATTAGCCGTGGAGCAGCATGCAAACCATATTAGACGGCACAATTTTTTCTTTCAAGAATGGCGCTATTTGCCTCTGTTTAATTTTCTCGTGCCACGCTATAAAAGGGCCGTGGGGCGCCTGCTTCTATGCTCTAATTTTTGGCCCAAAATATGCTTCTGTCGTTGAAAATCACAAAACTAGCGTAGAACGCAAACTGGGGGTCATGCGTACGCATGGATGATGCATACGCATGATTTTCCTTATGTCACCATTTGCGTGTACGCATGAGGGATGCGTACGCGCAATACCCCTTTTTGTACCAAAACGTGCGTACACATGTAGCATGCAGACGCATGATTTCACTTTTAGCTCCATTTGTGCATACGCATTCATCATGCGTACGCATCCATCATGCGTACACATATTTGTTGTTGGACGTCACTTCCTCCACGTTGGACGACAAATAATTCTAGGTTTCACCTTGGTGATTTTTAACCTAAAAAATGTGTCCTTCAAAGTGTCTCTTTAGTTCTAAAGCGTATCATTGACTTGAAAGTGTGTCCTAAGCTTTCTTTTTTGTTCTTTTGATCCTTATTTTGTCTATCTCCTCTTCTGTTCTTGTTTAGCATCTTTTTATCATTTCCTACATTTATCATTTATCAAAGCACAAAACAAACTCCAAAAAATATTTGATCAAAGCACCAAAAAATCTCAATTAAAGTAAAGAAATTTCTAACTTAATTCAAGGAGAGAAACTCCAAGAAACATTCATTAACAGCATGAAAATCTTAATAAAAATAATAGATCACTACCTTTATTTAAAGAAATAACAACTAAAAACAACTAAATATACTCATGCATTAAGAGCATAAGTAGAGAACCAAAAAAGAAAGAAAAAAGCGAGTGAAGATCGAATAACGAAAGTGAGGAAGAAGAAGAAGGAAAAAAAGAAAAAAGAAGACGACGACAATGAAAGTCACTGTTGTTGTCGGCGCTGTAGTTGAGATGGATAGAGAGTAAAAGGGTACAATCCGATAGTTGAGAGAAAGAACAAGGGTGAGACAGAGAGAAGGGGGGTTGGTAAGTTATTGATGGTAGAAAATTCGTTTTGCTATCATCGACGCGCTGTCACCGTTGCTGCTACAGAAAAGGTGGAGTGAGGTGGTGATGATAATTGCAAGTGAGTTGAGATAATAGTAGTGAATAATTAGAAATTTGGTCTTATTTTAAGATTTAGGTATTTTTATCGATAGAAATCCATTCTTTATGGATATAACGATAATTTTTATTTTTTGTGAATAGAATAATTGTCTAACATTTGTCTACCACACTCTATTTTAGGATATTATTCTAATAAATAATTCATAAATAATTTTTTTAGCCTATATTATACTATATGTTTATTATGTTTATCTTTTTTTGGGTTTACTTTACATTATCTTTTTACCCAACAAATTAATTATTATGCGAATATAAATTTTATTTAAAAGTTTGTCGCTAATTAATAGATTGTTACATATACAAAGAGTAATTTAAACTCGACATTTAAACATTTAATTAAATATACGAGTAAATTAATTATAAAACTAATCCAAATTAATTAAGTGAATATTATATTTTTTAATTATCTCATAAAAGGGGAGAAAATCTTATAACATACCCTCTTTATTACACATAATTATATCATTGATAATTATAAATAATCATTAGGTTTAATTTTAATAAAAGTACATAGTTCATATGATAAATACAGATGATAAAGAAGTTGGTTGATCTGAGGTAATGAAAGATGAGTGCATTTATTAGCGTGACTCTTCTTAAAATAATATTAAGTCTCAACTTGCAATCTTTTCAGCAACATCCTGCACACACTTCTTCATGTGTTATGGTAGGCAGATGAGAGTAACATAGTGGAATAATAATCTTTTTCTAGCCATTATTTATTAGTATGTAATTTATATATTATACGAAATATTTTAAGCATTCAAAATGTTTCATTGATTTCAACCATCTATATAATTTGGAGGCTATGTTATCTTTAATGACAATATCAAAAGGAATACATAGCGGTTATAAGTTAGTTATGTTTTTTCCTTTTAATAAGTCAAATTTGTATAGAACAATCTAAAAAAATAAATTTTATAATTAAAATCAACAATTAAAATTATTAAAATACCTAAATACTAAAATATATTTTTTGTCTTTGAAATTTGACAAAAATTTTAAAAATATCCCTAAATTTTATTGTTTCATTTTTATCTCAAAAGTTTTCGATTTGTATTAAATATATTCTTAATGACTAATTTTTTAAAAAATTTAAGACTAATTCAACAACAATTTCATAGGAACAATCCTCAACACAAGCAAATCAAGCATAATTTTCATGCATTATTGTTAGATTGGTCTTTAATTTTTTGAAAATTTAGCAATCAAGAATATATTTGATACAAATCGAAAACTTTTGAGACAAAATTGAAACAAAATAAAATTTAAAAATATTTTTTAAACTTTTATTAAACTTTAAGAAAAAAAAGTACCCAACTTTTTATATAGAAAAGTTTGATTATATATGTTACATATTGGAAATTAAAGTTTTTGTATATTCCGTGTGCTAGATCTATTTACATAGGCTAATTTTATAGTGTCTACGAGTTAGTGTTTAAATTATATCTAATTTTTTTTGTTGTAAATTTTGATTTTTAAAAATTATTTATTTTTATATTTTTAAATTAAATATTAATTTTAATTTTTTTTAATAAATAAACACCATTTTTTAGACACCATAACATTCACTTTACAAAAAAACCAACAATATATGTAGTCACAAACAACAATAAAATTGTTAATGAAATTATGTGGCAAAATGTCATATTAAACTAAACATGAGATCTAATAGTAGTGTAATATGGGGGAAAAAATAAAACATTTTCTTTTTTTAAAGAAAATATAAAATCAAAGAAGTAGACATAAAAGGATAGTAGGTAAAGAAATTTATGAGAAGAGATATAACATCAATTCTGTCTTATCAAAAATAATAATCCCACAATGGATAATGAATAAAACTTTGTTGAAAGGCTCTAGTGAATAATTTTGGGTTTGACCATAATCCAGCAACACTATAGTATAGTATATATTTATAAATTGATTTAATTATTCTGTTGTTTTTTATAATTTTATTAAATTTATAATTAAATTTTTATATTTTTTAATTAAATTTTTATATTATTTTTAATTTTATAATTAGATTATTTTTAGTGAAAAAATATTAAAATTAATTAAATATTTTTTTATAAATTAAAAATATTTATAATTAAAAATTTAATTAGATCTTTGATCATATATATTTTAAAAAAATATTATGTTAATTTTAATGCTTTTAACATAAAAATATCTAATTATAAAATTAAAACAGTGTAAATATTTAATTAAAAAATATATATAAAAATATAATTAAAAATTTAATAAAACTATAAAATCAATAGAATAATTAAACCTTATAAAAATTTTGTAACACTGTGTAACAATTTTTTTTTTTTGGTCTTAACACTGTAACATCTTAAAGGAGGGGGCATGAGGCAGATTTAATGCATAGTAATTGATATTTTGTTATAAAATGAAATGGGCCCTTCCCTTCTAAGTTATTTATTTAGGCATTGCATTCATTATGTGCCTTGTTATTGTCATTGCAATTAAAGCACTCTGGCCCAAAATACAACCTCAATCAAACACTTTGACCCAATTTTTTCTCCTTTTTTTCTTTTAAAAAAAAAAAAGAAAAAGAAACTTAGCCATGATAAACACTACTAGAGTAATATTGACCAAATAAATTTTAAAATAAATAAAATAATAAATAAATATCAGCCACATGGATTGGATGTGCTATTTTCTTTTTTACACTTTCACAAGTAAAAATTGTTGGACGATTTTTATTCACAATAATAGTAAAGGTAGAAATATATATTGGCTCACGTATTTTCTTTCTCTAACTTTTTTTTCTCCCCTCAAGTTACTAATTTTTTAACACAAAATTATAAACACCTTATAAAATTAGTTGATGGATATTGTCGTTTCTAAGTTGATAATATTACTTTATTATTGCATATTATTCTTAAATTACCTTTTATAACGGGTTATTATTATGAAAAATAAAATAATAAATAATAATTTGATAAAATTATATTTGAAGAAAGTAATATTATCAAATTTGAAAATGACAAAATCACTTCCCACAAAATCATTCACTAAAAATTATTTGGTATAAACAATTTATAGGAGAGAACACATGAGACAGATCGAAGATGTCTAGCCCAATTCTTCTGAGCTTCTAAGTTTCTAAGCTCAAATTTATTTCCAGACTCAAAAAAGCTAAATTTTATTTAGCATTACGATAACTATTATTATTATTATTATTATTATTATTATTATTATTATTATTTGAATTATTTTTCTTATGAACTTTATTCATTTATTTTTTTTCTCTCTAAAAATCATTTTGAGATTTATTTAGCTTAACTTGTTTATTTACTTTTTATATATAGACAAACTAACAATTTGATAAACGGAACCAATTTTTTTAATGAATTTATAACTAATAAGTTAGAGATTGACCCTAAAATCAGCGTATTAAAATATGTATTATTTATAATTTATGTTAATTTAATAATTTAACTATCAAAATATTTGTAGCTTTTTCAAATGGAAAAGATATGGTACTTTGCAAATTTTTTTTTTATAAAAAAAAAACTCAGATATAGAATTATACATATAATTAGATTAAAAATATTCTGTATTATTAAATAATCATGCATTTATATAGAGTTAATAGTCAAAATCGTTCCTGATAGATATATCGATCTCTATATGAGTCCTCGAATGATAAAGTTAATCAAAATCGTCCGCGAAAGATGACGGATATGACCACGTTAGTCCTTCCATCAATTTGTCCGCTGAGCTGGCTAACGTTGGGTGACGTGTTCCGTTAAGTGCCCGCGTGGCACAGTAACAAAACGACGCCATTTTAAATCAATGGCCTCCAGGTGTTGAGACGACGTCGTTTGATGTCCAGGAGAGATTCAAAACGTTGCAACCCATCAAGAAGCTCAGCGGCGGAGGAGGGGCTTCAAACGGTTCGATTCAGGGCGGAATTCAGGGCGGAAATGGATCGGATCAGAGCAGTTACGGCGGCGTCGGAACAAGTGGCAACAACGAGAAAGATAAGAGTCTTGGTGGAAACGGTAACGCTGGCGCCGGAGGAGCTAG
Organism: Arachis ipaensis; assembly: GCF_059453495.1. NCBI lineage: Eukaryota > Viridiplantae > Streptophyta > Magnoliopsida > Fabales > Fabaceae > Arachis > Arachis ipaensis. The sequence continues at coordinate 5,841,025 of NC_142442.1, forward strand.
GCTGAGGCACCAGCATAGTAACTCCGTCGACGGTTCTACGACAGGTGTGTTTGGAGAGATCATGGAGGCGAAGAAAGCAATGCCTCCTGATAAGCTCGCTGAGCTATGGACCATTGATCTGAAACGCGCCAAGAGGTCTGAACATGATACTCACTTCATTTTTCATTTAAATTTTCTATTTTTTTTCTATTTTTTATTTTGATTTTGAGTACATGTTTTTGTTTTTGCAATTTCGGAATTCGAACAGTGGAATTAGGTTTCTTATGCTTTTACATTGCTGCATGAAGTTTACGAATTTCATCTTGTTGAGTTAGCTATTGAAAATGAAAATTTATTGCGTTAGTTTGTGGTGAACAATTGCACTTTTTAAGGTAATGGAATGATTAGTATGCGTGTGACTTTTTTCGTTGATCTTAATGTTATTTACAAACAATTCCTTTTAGGAAATTTCTGATTTTTGACGTCGGAACGCTGAATTTTGGCAATTATATTTGATTCTTGCCATGTTTTTTCTTAATTTGATGCTTGAATGGATTTTAGCATTCTAGCTCTATTGTAGCGTTAGTTTGTTAACCCTGGAAGTAATTGAAGCATTGGAATTCAGAATCGGATGAGTTGTTATAGCAATTGATAGGTAGTTTATGAATAGGCACCTTGGAAGTTTTTAAGGTTACATGGCTGATGCAGCTGCAATTGTGAATTTGTAGCAGAACCTTCAAAATCAATACAAATGCTGTGCAGGCCACAGTTCAAAACCATTTGTCATGAAGACTCTTCCTTTTTAACATGAATTATGCTCAATCTAGTGATATTACAATAGATAATTTATTATTTCTGAAAAATAGAGATCATCATGTATCCTCCCATTTTGTGTGTGCTTTGATTTCAAATTGAGATGGGAGAAACAAAAGTGAGGGATAGTGAGATTCAAGGATGCTGCTCTTTTGTTTCATGTCATTTTATGCTTCCATATCTTAATAATTTCTGTAGATTAATATTCTGACGAATATTGTTGTATCTTGTATGTACAGAATACTTGCTAATCGACAATCTGCTGCACATTCAAAAGAGAGAAAGGCCTGCTATATACAAGAACTCAAGCGCAAAGTTCAGACCCTTCAGATCGAAGCTACAACTCTTTCTGCCCAATTGACCCTATACCAGGTTCGCGCTGTCCATCTGAAACTACTTGCATGATTTTGCCATGAAATAGATGAAGCACTCAAGTGTTAAGTTCATCTTTGCTGCAACAAACTGAAAATTTCTTGTACAATATCTCATTTTGTTTTTTTGGTGACTAATATCTCATTTTGTTTATTGAAGACTGTATTTTTCTTGGCTTATATTAAAGACTGTATTTATCATCGCATTTAGGATTAGGGTTCATCATCCAAGGGACTAATTTGATTTCTTTTAACAAACTTACCTTGTCTACTTTGTCAGCAAATCCAGCGTACACGTAGGCGTCAGCCACCCAGGCAGTTAATAGAATACGTCACCCAATGTTAACCAATTCAGCAGATGAATTGATGAAAAGACTAACGTAGTCATGTCCGTCATCTTTCAAAAACTATTTTAATGAACTTTATCATTTGAGAACTCATATAGATATCGAAATATCTTTTAGGACGATTTTTAATATTAACTCATTTTATATATTTATATGAAATTTTTTTGAGATAGTTATTATCACTTTAAATGAATCAGTAACATCTAAGAAATAGGATAAAGGTACACTTTTGACTTTGTAGTGATATAGAAAAGACATTACTCATATTACTGAGCAAATTAAAAAGGTACTATACGATCCCACGTGAAAAGGGAGAAGAAAAAGTTAATCGAAATGATTGAATAAATAGTATAAGAAAGAGTAATGATAGAACATAATTGAGTAATAACAATCTACATAAAAATCGTTTCAAATATCTTAAATCAAATAAACAAAAACATAAATATAAGAAAGAGAATAATATTTTTTTAAGATGTCTAAATAACATTTTTTTTCTTTTATTTATAAAATATACATTTTTTTTACAAAGATTAAAATAACATAGGTAGTATATTTAACTCAAATATTTAATTTCTATTTTTATATATATTCTTTGATTAATGATACACTATTAAAATAAATAAAATTTATTACACTAATAATAAATATATATTTATTATTATTTGAATAATATTATGTCCAAGTGAACTAACACTATTTTAATTTTGATATGGAGTAAGTAATGGTGTATAGCATAATTATGGGGATATAGGGTGTTTCACCAGATTGTGATGACTGCGTCAAGTAAATCGGACGGTCTAATGGGAGGGAAAGTAATCGGACAATCCGATTACAGTAATCGGAGGATCCGATTTTGTGTACCTTGAATTTTTAAAATTTTTTAAATACAAATTGGAGGATCCGATTTGTGTATTCTGAATTTTTTCAATTTTTTAAATACAAATGGGATTGTTCGATTTGTGTACTTCTACCATTTTAAAAAATACCAAAAATTACAATATTAAAATATATCATTCATTTTATTTCCATATTAAAAATTTTTTAGCCGTGAACTAAAGAGTGAGTTATTTTATTTTATTTTTTTTTAAAAAGAGTGTGTTATGTATAAATTAAAGAGGAAAAAACATATAGATATCTCACAAAAAGAGTTGTCGTTTCCTCATAGAAAAATAATAGATTATTTCTGTATATATATATAAAAAAAAATGATGTGATCCCCAAGTCACATTCAGAAAGAAGCTTTAGTAGCAGAAGCAGAAGCTAAAGTACTTTACATTCCACAGATGGAAATGCTTTTACATTGGGATGCCTTGTTGGACCATTAAAAAGAATTAAAAAAGACAATGCGGTTAAAAATATTTAACCAACTCAAAGGTACATGTCTTGGATCAACCAGGAAAACAATATAGTAAGAAGATCTAACAACAAAGTTGTGGAAAGCCGGAACCTAATTTAATTTGAAGAAGTTGAAGTGAAGTGAAGTTTGGGATGCGGCGAACTTTATTAATATTATGGAGTTTGTCGAAAGATGCAACGAACTAATTTAAAATTATAAAAATAAAAGTATTATGAATTTAAAGTTGAAATAATTTTTTTAAAAATAATATATTTTTTACCCAAACGGTATCTCCCAACCCGACAGGTTAAGGACTAATCCGTCGCGGAGCTCAATTGCTGCATGCATAAGGCGGGGTTCGAACTCCCGACACTTGCTTAAGCAGACGAGTGAGCTAACCACTCGACCAACCCAAGTTGGTTAATGTTTTTGTTTTGTTAATCCTGATAAAACATCAACTCACCTAACCCTTTTATGTTGTCTCTTCTCTCTTACTCTTCTTCTTCTTCTTTCACTGTGTATTCTTTGCTCTTGCTTCTTCTTCTTCTTCTTCTTCTTCTTTCAATCTCTTGCCAACAATTCCTTATACACACTACATTGTACTGATCCCACTTCCTTGGTCAGATTCATTTGTTTATTTATTTATTTTTGACTTGCTATAATCAAAAGCATTATTGTTTTACAGTAGAAACGTGTTGGGGTTTGGTTTCTTTCTTCTGAGCTTCTTCTTTTGTTGCTTCTGCTGTTTCACTACTCAACCGTGTCTGTGCTGTTTATCAATTAAGAGGTAACAATGCACCATTATAATGCCTTCTTTTTTTTTTTTTTTCTCTTTCTAGTAATTCTTCTTGCCTTTGCTTATGAATGTTCATAAGGTAAATTATGTGAATTTAAGTTCATAGGTCAAGGATGAACTTAGTTATTTGTAAATTTTTCATTTCTTGCAGAATTGGCATTAGAAATTTGTCTGCATTGCTGAGAATATTGTTTATGCAACACATGATGGAACTACATTTCTTAAAATCAATGTTTGGCACCCGAATTTCGGTTCTAGAATTGTGCATTTCCTGATAAATTGATGTGTGTTGTTGGTTATTGGAGTAGGAGCTAGTGGGAAAGGCATGCAGGGTATGTGGTTGATGTTATTCTTGTTGGTGGCTATTGCATTTGGTAATTCAGATATTGATGCACTCCTTGAACTCAAGAAGGGTTTTCGAGACGATCCTGCCGGACTAGTTCTCGATTCGTGGAATTCCAAGTCCTTAGATTCTAATGGATGCCCTCAGAACTGGTATGGAATATTGTGTGGTGAGGGAAGTGTTACATCAATCATTTTGGACAATGCCGGGTTGGTCGGAGAGTTTAATTTCCCTGCAATTGGTGGCCTTAAAATGCTTCGCAACTTGTCTGTTGCGAACAACCAATTCGAAGGAAGTATCTTGCAAATTGGTCAGCTGGAATTGCTTGAATTTCTTGATTTGTCCCTCAACAAGTTTAATGGATTGTTACCCTCGAACTTTGTTGAATTGCGAAATTTAGTGTATCTGAATCTTTCTTCAAATGAATTTGAAGGTACTCTTCCTGTTGGGTTTGACAAACTTAGCAAGTTGAAGTATTTAGATTTGAACACTAATAATTTTTCTGGGGATATTATGCATATCTTTTCTCAGATGGGAAGTGTTGTGCATGTGGACTTAAGCCGCAACAGGTTTTCCGGGACACCGGATTTTGGACTCGGAGATGACTCGTTTCTCTCTTCGATTAAATACTTAAATGTTAGCCACAATTCTTTGACTGGTGAGCTTTTTGCTCATGATGGAATGCCTTACCTTGATAGTTTAGAGGTCTTTGATGCGAGTAATAATAAGTTAGAGGGTAACATACCTTCCTTCACATTCGTGGTATCGCTGCGTATTCTTCGACTTGAACGCAACCAATTGTCGGGTTTGCTACCACAAACTTTGTTGAAAGAAAGTTCAATGATGTTGTCTGAACTGGATCTCAGTCAAAACAAGATTGAAGGTACCTTGTTGTCTTTGTTTTCTATCTTCAAATTCAAACTTGTCCCATTTTTCGTGTCAATGTATGACACTGCTAAAAGATTCGAAACAAGAGCTTCTCATTTTAGTCATTAATTCATCAAATTAACTCGTGACATAGGTTCATACAGCTACTGAATTCTTCATGTACAATCTAAACTAACTTGTTCTTCTTTGCAGGTCCCATTGGAAGTATCACTTCTGTCACTCTAAGGAAACTTAATATATCTTCGAACAAATTGTCGGGTGCCTTACCTCTCAAGATAGGCCACTGCGCCATCGTAGATTTGAGTAATAACAAGCTGTCCGGTAATTTGTCGAGGATCCAGTATTGGGGTAACTATGTGGAAGTCATTCAGCTAAGTTCAAACTCATTGATAGGTACCCTGCCAAATGAAACTACTCAGTTCTTAAGGTTAACCGAACTTAAGGTATCCAATAACTCATTGGAGGGAGTTCTATCACCAATCTTGGGAACATATCCAGAGCTAAAAGAGATTGATCTTAGTTTCAACCGGCTTTCGGGGTTCCTCCTACCGAGCTTTTTCACCTCGACCAAGTTGACTAAGCTTAACCTTTCCAACAATAAGTTTTCTGGACCCATTCCTGTTGAACTTCGACAAGGTCGAAATAATCCATCAGTTTCTTCTAAAGATTCTAGTATGGTATATCTCGATCTTTCATGCAACAACTTGAGTGGGGTTATACCTTCAAAATTAAGCAAGCTTCACAATTTGGCTTATCTCAATCTATGTAGCAACAAATTGGAAGGTACTATTCCTAATGACCTTCCGGCGTTGCGAGGTTTTAATGTGTCCTTCAATAATCTCTCAGGTGTTGTGCCAGACAACTTAATCCAATTTCCTGAATCATCATTTCATCCGGGAAACTCTCTGCTGATTCTTCCGAAATCACGATCATCACCAAAAGATGCTTCTGACTTTGGTTTGGGAGAACATCAGTCACATAAAAAATCTGCAATTAGGATTGCTTTGATTGCAAGTTTGGTGACCGGTGCTCTTGTGATGGCCTTTGTTGGTATGGTGATTTATTACATGGTTCGCCGGCAAAAAGAAAGGACTTCGAAACAAAATGAAGCAAGAGGTATAGTCCAAGTGAGTTCCTCATTATCAACCAGAGAGGGACCTAACAGAAATTTGGAGGCAATAGGATCTTCTCAGGGTGGATCAGCTGACGATGGAGGAAACATCGATGCCTTCACAAAGAAGGCAAAAGATCTTTGCCAACCTGAATTAGTTAAGAACGACGAGGACATGCTTTCTCCAATGTCTTTTGTGTCAGCCTCAAATCCTTCATCTTCTATAAGTCCTCAGTTTGAGAATCCCGGTTCCCTCAGTGTATCCTCTCCAGATAAACTAGGCGGGTACTTGAATCTATTCGATGGATCTTTGGTGTTAACCGGTGAGGAACTTTCGTGTGCTCCGGCGGAAATTATTGGTAGGAGTTGTCATGGAACACTATATAAAGCCACACTTGACTCTGGTCATGAATTAGCTGTAAAATGGTTAAGGGAAGGCATCACTAAAGGGAAGAAGGAGTTTGCAAGGGAAGTTAGGAAACTCGGGACTATCAAGCATCCGAATCTGGTTTCTATTCAGGGTTACTACTTGGGACCAAAGGAGCATGAGAGACTGATTGTAACAAATTTTATTAATGCACATTCTTTGGACATTTATCTCCATGGTAAGGTTATGCTTTCATGTTTCTATTTTCAGGATTTTACCAAGGAAATATTGAGAACGAGAAAACGAAAACAGAAACCAAATAGTATTAGTTTTTACACTTCTGATGTTCTTGGTTGGCTTGGAATCTTTTAGAGATGGAAAAAGTTCATTTTGGAAATTTAGGTTGAATATAAATTCACACTGCAAATTGTTCATGCGAAATATGGTAGAGATTCACATACAGTTGTCTTCGTGTGAAGTTGATAGTTGAGAACCATTAGATGATTTCATGTTTGACTAAAGTACTAAACTGTCATCTAATAGTTCTCATCAATCAACTTCACGTTAAGATAACTGCGTTAAATATATATGTTGTTTTCATAATCATGATAGAAATTTCAACATTCAAATGCATGGAACCATTTATATTTAACTGGTTTATGTTCTTTTTTTCTGCAGAGGCAGATAAAAGAAATCTCCAATCTCTGTCTCTTGATGAGAGGCTGAGAGTGGCCGTGGAAGTCGCACGGTGTTTGAATTTCCTACACAATGAGAAGGCCATACCTCATGGCAATCTCAAATCCACAAACATTCTACTTGAAGCTCCAGACCGGAACGTTCGGCTCACTGACTACAGCCTGCACCGGATACTAACTGCTGCAGGCACGGCCGAGCAAGTCTTGAATGCCGGTGCTCTTGGTTACATGCCTCCCGAGTTTGCCAGATCATCAAGCAAACCATCCCCTTCACTAAAGAGTGATGTGTATGCATTTGGAGTAGTCTTGTTAGAGCTCACGACAGGGCGAAAATCGGGTGAAATATTGTCCCAGATTCCAGGAGCGGTCGACCTGACCGATTGGGTGAGGTTCTTAGCGAGCGAAAACCGGTCTAATGAATGCTTTGACAGGTTCCTTGTGGAACAAGAAAGAAGTGAAAGAGCATCTAGAATCCTTGATGAGATGCTTAAGGTTGCTCTTAGATGCATTCTTCCAGCATCAGAGAGGCCTGACATGGAAACAGTTTTTGCTGATCTTTCATCAATAAGGTAGCAAGCATTTTTAGTTTCTGATCATAAAATTATTAACCACTAACACCATCATCATCATCATCATCATCATTAGTTATCTATGATTGGTTTTTGTTTAAATTTTTGGTCCCTTGATTACACAACTCTCCATAGGCATCATTGCAACATGTCAGCAAGCAGCATATTGTTATGAAATTCTTTAAGCATGGAAATAATTCATTCTTTTCAACCCTTAAATTGTGCAGATTGTGTATTGTTGAATTTACAGTATTGCCCTTATTCCGGAAATGGATACTCTCCAGTTTTTTTAATACTTGAGAGAATAAAGTGTGATATCTCACTTTTAATTCTATAAGTGGGACCAAAAATAAATAGGAGAGAAAGAGCAATGAAGGGTGAGATTAAACACAGGACACTATCCAGTTTTTTTTTTTTCACTGGAGAAGATCCACTCCCCCCTTATTCCATCTAGTTATATACAAATGTTAATTAAAATGAGTAAACACCCAAATTAGTTTTCAAGGAATTTCAGGTTGGCCACTTTGGTCGCTAACAAATTTTTATTCTTTAGAAGTTCTCGAGAATTATTGTGGTCGAATTGATTGGTCATTCTGTCTCTTTCAATCAAATTTTTAATATGACATGTTTGACAAATAAATCTCTAACAAATTTTATTAAAAGACTATTAAATTCTAAAAAATATCACTATAAGATAAATTAGTTCTTTCAGACCGATAGAAAGATCAATCTATCCGATGTAAGTAATTTTCGAGGACTTCTAGCGAATACAAATTTGTTGAGTACCAAAATATTCGATCTAAAATTTTAGTGACCAATTTAGATGTTTACCCTGTTTTTGTTGTTATTGTTTACAAACATTTTTAGTGACCAATTTAGATGTTTACTCTATTTTTGTTGTTATTGTTTACATAATTTAGTGATGCAAACTAATGTTAATGAACTTGCTGGAAGACAAAAATACCCTTTGATTTCAGAAACTGAACCATTATCAATAGAACATTGAATATTTGAATTCAAGTATCAAATCGTTCACAAAGATAAAGTCATGCATATGAGACAAATAGGTCAATTTTGAGCCCTATAGTATAATATATCCTGAATGATAACTAAGATAAATGAGCATTGTTTTTATTGAAGTAGCAAAAAGATAATATATGGCATGAAACCTAAGCCAAAAGTCGGCAATGTGTTGATCCAATTTCAATTTAAATTCAATCATCCAAAACATTTGCCGGCTACAACACCAAATTTTCATTGCCATCACCACAAGTAAGGTTATGAACTTAAAAGAAGCATTGGAAATATTGTATATCTCAAAATTCTTTGCCGAATGTATTATTGTTTTTGGTTTCTCGCAGTATCTTTATTTAAGGGTTTGTCGTTGACCAATGAGTTGCTGCATGTACAAGACAGGATTCAAACTTTCGACACTTGCTTAAGCGGACTAGTGAACTAATCACTAGACTAACCCAATATGGTTCTTTGCCGAATGTATTAAATCATACATTTGCTACATATCATGCCAACCTAAGAGGCTAAGACCAATGGCATTTAAAAAAGGGTAAAATATATTTTTTGTCTCTGAAGTTTGATAAAAGTTTCAAAAATATTCTTAAGTTTTATTTTGTTTCAATTTTGTCCTAAAAGTTTTCAATTTGTATCAAATATATCCCTGACGGTTAATTTTTCAAAAAATTTAAGACCAATTCAACAATAATTTCATAAAAACAACCCTCAACACAAGCAAATCAAGCATAATTTTTATATATTATTGTTAGATTGATCTTAAATTTTTTGAAAATTTTGCCATCGAAAGTATATTTGATGCAAATCGAAAACTTTTGGGGCAAAATTGAAACAAAATAAAACTTTGGGGTATTTTTAAAACTTTTACCAAACTTTAGGACAAAAAGTATACTTTACCCTTAAAAAAAATTATGATTATTGTAAAATCTGGTGTAAGTAATAGAATCTAGATTAAATAATATTTTTGGTAGGAGTTAATGCTCATTGAAGATCATTCACGAGTCAATTTGATTTTTGAAAAGATTCACCATCTCAATTTAATTCTTAAATTAAATTGGTGGTTTCTTAACTCTCTCCTAAGTATCATATGGCAGTTATCTACGAAATTTGCAACAAAGTTATTTGCGATTCTTGTTGCGAATTTTGTTACTTGTAAAATTTTCATAAAAATTACCTGCGACTTTTGTTGTAAATGTATTATTTATTGCGGAATTTATTGCTATTCATATTTGTAATTTTTCTTGCAAATTTGGTGCATATCACAAAATTTGCAACTAAATTTACAGTAAGATTCGATAAAATTGTTTAATATTCCATGAAAATTAGTTGCAAATTTCAATGGCTTTTTTCTTAGCAAAATTAGCAGTAACTATTATCTACGAATTTATATATTGCGAGTTTAAATTCACAGTAAAATTCATAAAAGACAAAATTATCTATAAATTTTAGCCAAATTTTACAGTAAAATCTATAGATCATAATAGACTATTTTTTAGTAGTGAAGGGGCAAATAATAATAATAAAACAAGCAATGTCCAGAGGGAAGTTGTTTAATATTCATTTATAAATAATATTATATTTTAGAGTAGTTCAGACTTCAGAAAATAATACCCACCGTCATTTTCATCCAGAAGTAAAATCACAGCTAATATATATTTGTTGTAAAGAATTGACTATATGAATAGAAATTAATATCATTTATTTTTCTAGAAGCATATTATGTGCATGTTTGGGCGCTATTATTTTGTTAAAAAAATATATTTTTTCAATGAAAAAATATCTTTTTTATTTTTTAACGTGTTTGGCAAATTTCTAGTAGTAAAAATAAAAGCACTAGTAAAATCAAAAAAAGATCTTTTTTAAGAAGCTGTAATTTACATCTTTTTTTAAAAGATCTTTTTTTCTTAAAAAAATATGTTTTTCATGTAATAAATAAACAAAAAAATACTTTTATATTGTTATACCCAAACATAATTGATAGATAAAAAGACCTTTTTACATGAGATATTCAAACATAAAATTACTTTTGCTTCTCTATAAGATCTTTTAAAAAAAGATAACTCAAAAAAAGATCTTTTCTTAAAAACTCACCCAAACAAATCCTATATTGTCTTAAGCTATTTATTACCACTATGATTTACCAAAAAAGGGGAAGTTATTTACTAATATTTAAAGACATTTTCAAATTCATCTTCTGTTAAACTTTACTGTATATAGTCTTTCATTTACTCAACCAAATCCAGAAATTACAATTGATTAAGAAGATAAAGAATAACTAAAGTAAATCATGTTTCCAATATTTGATCTCATGTAACTCGATAACTGTATAGGGACACCATAATCTAAAATTATTTGATTTTATTTAATATTTATAATTTTATACATATAATATTTATAATTATATATTTATTACATTTAATACTATCTATTTATTATAGTAATAATTAATGAATATAAAATAAAATAATTTTAAATTGATTTGAATTGATTTTTATTGTATAATATATTACTTTTATATTAAACACATATTCTCATATATATGTATAATATATTATTCTCCTTTGTTGATTAATTCTAACATAGAAAATACAGACATGAGACATCATCAATAATTAAAGAAAATAAGGATAGTCAAATTAATATACAAATGTCACTCCTAACCATCACAATAACTTGCAGTGCTCCAATTGGATACATAATGGGACAATATAGTAAAATGAATTAGTCCAAAAGAATATGAAAAACTTCACACAATCACACCTCAGTACATGTGTTAATCATATTATTATTATTATTTTGAATAGATTGAATTTTAACATCAAATACCCTATATATTTTGTATGTGTATATTTGACTAAATCCTTACTTTTTTTTTTGGAAAAAAAAAAAGAAAAGAAAAGTGGTATAACATAAATTTATTATTCCTACTTTTGATCATTACAATGCCAATAGAAACAAAACCGTGTATGGCAAAGCTCCAACTAACGCGCTGACAAAATGGAAATAAGCAAATTAAAAAAAAAAAAGTCAATTTTATAATACTTATAATTTGGTGTTTAATTTTTGTCGAATTTATTTTTTATGGCAAAATTTAAATATTTAATAATTATTTATTTGTATACTTTTAAAATTAAATTAAATTTTTAATCTTTTTTAATAAATTTAACAAACACTTTTAAACAACACACCAATCATATTAAGAAAAAACAATTCAGCATTACTTTCTCGTGTGCTTACATAAAAAGAAACAGCCAAACAGTCCCTTACCATTTTCCTTTCTTTTTCTTTTCTCTTTTCTTTGCTTCCTTACCTATTAATCTATCATTCATGTGAGTTGTATTATTATACATATAATTTTTAATTTTGTAATTTCTTTAGATAAATTTAGAGGCATTACAAATAAACAAAACTTAAAACTTTTTTTTTATACACAAAATTTAATAAATTTCATTTTTAAAAACCAATAACTTGAAAAACCAACTTAAATTAATTGAGTAGTCAGCTCACTTATTCGTTTAAGTAAGTGTTGAGAATTTGAATTTTATTTTATGTATGTAGCAACCTATTAGCCAACGATAAATTTTTAAGTAAAACTCAGATCTATAACAAATTAATCTTTATTCTGTTGAACTAAAATATACCATAACAAAAAAAATCATTTTAAAATAAAACAAAAATATGTTATCTACTTTTATATTATTTTGATAAAATATCTTTTTAGGTATTTGAGTTAGTATTGAATATTTTTATAGTAGCAGCCTTCTTTCTCTGAATCTTCTGCTCCGTATATAGCTTATTATATAGAATAATATTATATATTTAATTTTTTTTTTAAATTAAATTCAATCAAATTAATCAATAAAATTTAAAATAATATTAGTTATAACTGATTTTTATTATGTCAGATCAATTTAATTAAATTTAATTAACAAAAAAATTTAAATGTGTAATATTATTTTATTATATATTCCACAATATCCATGAGACCATAACATTCACTTTCAACCTTAAGCTATATAAATAGACCACTTTGTCCATCATATACTCTCATCTATTCCAGAGTAATCTCTTTGTGAATGCGATAGACATCTTCTCTCCTTGCTCCATTTTCATGTAAGCTTTTGTCTTATCTAATTAATTATTAATGTAAGTTTATATCTATTTAATTAGTTTTCTATTATTTTCATGTTATCGTTTTCCCAATATGTGTTACGTTGTCTTATTTATTATTATGCTTCTCACCAAAATAAGTAAAATGCTAGTATATATATATTCACATATTTAGATCTATGATTATTGATATGATCATGGTTCAAAGAGAAAATGACGGGGGATTAATTACGCAAAATCAGAAGCCGCAAATTACGATGTGAAAATTAAGTGTCGAAATAGTACAAGTTCTTTTCATCTAATTAAATTCAATATGCATTTGTTATCTTCCTAAGAATTTAATCATACAATTATAATTGTTGATATATTATAATCAGTGTAATTATTCTCATTAAATCTATATATGGCCAACCTTATTCATTAGTTACACTGCATTATTATGAGGAACAAAATTAAGATTTTTCTAGAATGTCAACATGTACAATGAACACTTTTGTCGTGCTACTCATCAACGTTTTCCATTTCAAAATGCTAAATCATATTATGTATAATTAAACCTTATTAAGTCACCAAAAAAAAAAAAACCTTATTAATGATTTTCTTAAAGGCATTTACTAGTAAAACATAAAGGGATCAGATTTTTTTTTTAAATAATGCATTTAATTTTATGAACTGATCTAAAAATTTAATTTTGATATATTATAAATATTTTTTATTTTTATGAGTAAACTGTTAAAATAGTATTTGAAAGTTTACTTTGGTGACAAAAATAGTTTCAAAAGATTCTAATGTTAAATAAGTTTTTAGAAAGATTAAAAAATACGATAAAAAGAACTAGAGATCAAATTTTGCTCCAAGTTTTTTTTGTGTATCTTCTAAATATTTATTCAAATGTTGTCAAAAAAATTCATATCAAATAGATAAGTCATTTGCTAAATTTAAAAGTTTTTTGTCATTTATAAAAAATATATTGTTTATTGATTATTTTTATCGCATTTTTAAATTATTCAAAAATTGTTTTATCGATAACATTTTTTAAGAGTTTTTTTTGTCAACGCCTGGATTTTTTGGGCACCAAATTGGTAATTAACTCTTACTTTAATAGTGAGAATGATCATTTGAATAAATAGATGAGTGAAAAATTGTCTAAAAATTTATCTAATCTGAACACTATTTTATTTGGGTGTAGTTTGAATTAGATAATGTTCTGTAAACAATCCAATCCAATTCGATTAATTTCAAATGGTTTAAATTAGAATAGATTTGCGATTTTGTAAATAAAAAAATTACCACTAATGATATAATAAGTTTTAATAGTATCTTAAAAAATAAAAAATAATATAAAAATAGAATAAAATTATAGATTGATTAAAATAAATAAATAAATAAATAATATCTTTTAAAATTTATAAAATATTTACAAAATAATAATATATGAACAAAAAAATTAATAATAAATTAATATATTATAAGTAAAATTTTAAATATAATAATAATATATTATATTGTACCGTTTGAATTAAATTGCATTGATTTTAATTTTTAAAAAATAAATTTAAAATCCGATTCAGTCGATGTAGTCCACCAAAAGTAGAATTTAATTAAATTTAAATTATTAGGATGAATGAGATTTGGATTAGATTAGATGAATGAAATGATGATTTAATTTGGGTAAGTTTGAATTTGATGACCTTATATTTTATATTTTATAAGGTGTTTTATAAGTTGAGGTGTTACTTTGGAAAAAAATAAAACAAAAACAAATTTACTAATTAAAATTGCGAATATACCCTAAAGGCGTGTACAGTTAAATGCTACCCGTTACAGGCTCACACGGAAACTCTACTCTTCTTATTCATCAGTTAGACAGCACCATTGCTCACTCTTCCGTTCGCATTTCGCATTTCCATTTCAATTTCAATTCTCATTTCATTTGCATTTCGCAGAGACACACAACCTCCCCCACCTTTCACTCGGGAGTCGGGACTCGTCCCTCACTCACCTCAATGGCCGACCGAGTTCACCCGCACGACTCACCGTCGCCGACCGTCTCTCAAATCAACGCCTCCGACGCCGCCGCCGCACCGAAGCCTAGTCTTCCGCCGGATGGGAAACCCGTTCCGCCTCCGGGAACCTACGTCATCAAGATTCCGAAGGACCAGATCTACCGCGTTCCTCCGCCGGAGAATGCTCGCCGCTTCGCCAAATACACCGACAAAAAAAGTAAACGGAGCTACGGCGGTGGCGGTCGTCGCCGCTGCAGCTTCTGCTGTTGCTTCTCCTGGTTCATCGGAGTCCTCTTCATCATCGCCTTGCTCATTGGAATCGCCGCCGGCGTACTCTACTTAGTTTTCAAGCCGAAGTCTCCGCACTACTCCATCGACCACATCGGAATCAAAGCAATGAACCTCACCACGGCGGTGATGTCCCCGGAGTTCAACATTACCGTCAAGGCGGATAACTCTAACGACAAGATTGGAATCCGTTACGAAACGGATAGCTCGGCTGAAATATTCTTTAAAGGCGTGAAGCTCTGTGACGGAGCGTTGCCGGCGTTTTACCAGCCGCCAAAAAACGTCACGGTGTTTATGACGCCGTTGAAGGGTAACGGTATCAAGCTGAAGAGCGAGGATGAGAAGGCGTTGGTGGATGCGGAGACCAAACGGCAGGTGCCGTTGAACGTTAAGTTAGTTGCGCCGGTGAAGATAAAAGTTGGTTCCGTTGAGTCGTGGAAGATCACCGTTAAGATTCACTGTGATGTAACAGTAGACCAGCTAACGGTGCAGTCGAAGATTCTTTCTAAAAAATGTAATTACAAGCTGGACCTTTGGTTATTTAAAATATGAAAAAAAAAAAAAGAGCGGTTGCGTCACTGGGTGTGTTTTGTTATAGCGATAGGATGAAACAATTTTAGGGGATATTGTTATTCTGATTCTGATTCATTCTTTTGTCTGTTTAAAAATAATTGTCAATTTGGTTATTAAGTTTTTATTTTGATAATCAGTTTGAAGTTATTATAATCTTGAATTGATCCTTCTTTTGTCAAATCTATTTAATTGGATATTTTTTTTTATCAAAGATATGAGATTCGAACAGCAGCTTTTTAATTGAGTATGAGGAGACTATGCCATTTGAGCTATTACTCATTGGCTAGTTAATTGGATACTTACGGGCTAAAATTTTTATATATGGATAATTTTAATGTGAAATACAAAAATATTTGATGATTTTGGTGTTCTACAGGATTGTGGTAGTAGCACAAAACGTCACTAACGTTTTGTAATAAAAAAAATTTTTTAATCATCAAAGAACAAAAAGTCACTGACGTTTTGTTAAAAAAATATTATTTTAATTGAAGAAACACAAAACGTCATTGACGTTTTGTAAATGGCCATAGTTGTGTTCAACACACAGTTTAGTTCATGATGAAGGATTTCACCTCTAGTAATACAATATTAAAAAGAAAAAGTTCGATACTTACGTGTAGTTAACTGACATATTTAATAGCTTATGGTAACTAAATTGGTGTAGAAAGGAAAGATATATTCTTATTTCATGGTTATAAAATTTAGGTACCAAATTTTGGTTTGATTCTCCTTGACCATTAAATTATGTTGGGAGCACAAGTTATAACACAAGTGGTGTATTAATCTAACTAATAAGATTTTCTTCTCTTTTTGTTTCTTCCTATTTTGGTACGATAGTTAAGCAATTAGGCACAATATATATTTATATAATCATTTGTTAATTTTTTACATGTATTTTATATAATTAACAAGTAATTTATAGCTTATTTCCATAAAACAAATATTCTATGTTCAGAGATATGTTGGATCAAACTTGTCACTATCTTTTCAATACAAGAACGAATGCTAAAATGGTGATACTTAATTAAGGGGGAAGTAAAATATTTAGGGTACCTAAGCAGATAAACATAACCTAGTCAAATTGGATGAATGGAAAAATTTCTTTCTCTTTGCCAATTCAATCAACTGAACAAGAAAACAAAAGAAGAGTGTATTTAGAAGCAAGCTCTTGCATCTAATTGACACCCTCTTTCAATGCACCGAATAATTAGTGTGACTATTCTCTAATTGATGATGTCATTCTTTTGTTGTATGCTATTTTTAAAAAATAAAATAACAAAGAAGAAGAATAATTTAAAAAATTGTACAAAAAGTAAATAATATTATCAATTTTAGGAATAACAAAATTATTCTATCCAATATCTGTAGTATTAACCCTTTTACTGTTTCCACCTTGTGTGTGTCATTGTAGCAGGTTAGAATTTAAGTAACTTGTGTAAAGCTATTTAGATCAAGAATTTAGAATATATAGATTCTTTTGTGCACATTTGCATTATTCAAAGATAGTTTTGAACTTTATACATGGAAGAGTTCATGGTTCTTCATTTTATATGTAGGTTTGATTTGTTCTTATACATTATAAACACATGAAATAACCGGTACCAAACCTGCTTTGAATTTTAATATCTGATTTTAACACGTTTTCTTTATCTGAGGTAAAAAATGTATTAAGGAAATAGGATAAAAAATAAATAAATTAAAAAAGAAAAAGGAAAGAGAGACTATTAGTTTAAATTTCTGTAACAGAAATGGGCCAAATAGCTTTGAGTAGCTCAATTAGAAGTATTAGGGTTAATTATAGTAGCCCAATTAGTTGTAGTATGCTTTGGAAGTCTACAAAACTGTTTTTCTTAAAGAAAAAATGGAAAAGAAAGAAGAAAGAAGCTGCTTTGAGAGGGATAAATGTGTTTGAACTTTGAACAAATTTTCATGATAGGGTTAGAATACAGATACTATAATTTAATCAGTTTTTACGACACGAACATAATTTTATCTTTGTATCAAAGTGACCCCAAATAATACATATTTACAATATTTACTTGCTAGGCATTGAAAACTTGGTAAAAATTATTTGGATATAAGAACTCTCTATCTATAATACAAAGGCATTTTGTATGTTAATGCTTGTTAAGGCGCCGTTATTTTGATAAAAAAAGATCTTTTTTTTATTTTTTAGCGTGTTTGACAAATTTCTAGTAGTAAAAGTAAAAGCACTAGAAAAAAAAAAACATATTTTTTTAGAAGTTGTAATTTACATCTTTTTTTAAAAGATATTTTTCTCTTAAAAAAAAATATTTTTCATGTAATAAATAAACAAAAAATATTTTTATATTATTATACCCAAACATAATTGATAAATAAAAAGATCTTTTTGCATGAGATACCCAAATATAAAATTACTTTTACTTTTCCATAAAATTTTTTAAAAAAAGATAACTCGAAAAAAAGATATTTTTTTAAAAACTTACCCAAACAAACTCGATAACTAGGAAGAAGTGGTTTATACCAAGAATAAGCTATTCAAGATGACCATAGAATAAAAAACAAATTTTTTCTTCTTTTTTAATTTATTTATAGGAACTAACAAGTAACAATTACTTTTTGCACATGACATAAATTGGGGGGATTGAGAATATGACATTAGTAAAGAAAATCAATGAGTAAGGTACAAGTCTCATTAGGGAACTGAAATCTTCTATCCCATTTTCCTGTCTCCTTAGTTCCTTCAATGAAAATCTAACACCTGTAAAATCATTAGACCTCCCTTTTTCTTCTATTTTAAGATTCTCAAACCCAACATCTTCAAAATCATTCACACAGAAAAATGGGATAGAAGATTTGAGTTCCCAACTACAAGCACCTTGTTCATCAAAATTGCACTATACAAGTTCCATTTTTTTAAATATATAGATTTGTTCACCACCAGAACCTAGTACTTACAAGGCTAAACTGAAAAGATAACTACCACCCTAAACTCAAAAACTGGAGGAAAAAACAGAATGTGTAACCACCTAATCACAATCTCTTAAAAGCATTCTATCAACCCCTCATACTAAACACAATTATGGCAAATCAATTTAATGACTTTATTTCATCCTTTCATGAACAAATGAAATGCCTCACACAAAACTATGGCAAATCATTCATGTGCTCAACACAGATTCACCATGTTTCTTGCAGTTGGTTCTTTATTTGCTTCGGTTATCTTTTCTGACTAAACAACTTGAGATTGAGAGTTGGATTGATCACCTTGAGATTCGGAGTTCAAATGAACATCTTGAGATTGAGAATTCGAGTGACCGTTTTGAGAAAACGAACTCCTCTTTTGGTAAATAATCTTAGCAGTGTGAATGGCCTGTCTAAGGTCTGCATACATTGTAACCGAAGCCCCGGACAAACTACTGAGCTGCCCAAGAAATCTAATCAAGCTTAGCCGAAATCGATCGAAACCTGAAGCCCAGTCCTCTGAAATGTCATCTCTCAATAAATTATCTGATGATTCGCCATTAATATGAGGATGATTTGCACCTTTTCCATGGTTCTTCTCTTTATGTGGCAAGAATCGGGCAGTGTCGGCTGCTAAGCTCTTGATAGAATCCACAACATCCTTTACAGGTAACCCATCGAGCTTCTCCAACCAGACAATGCAAGTGGCATATATTGGAGGGCCATAATCTCTCAGGAGCTCAGATTGCGGCTTCCTTCTCTTCCTGGTTGACTTTTGTTTAAACGAAACACATTTGTTGAGCCATCCGGATATAGCCTCCAGATATGATTTCTGAGCTCCAATCCACTTGGTCAAGCTTGATGATAGAAAGAGGAGTTCATCTTCAAGATAGCTGATAATCTGCCTATGTAATTCAGAATGCATGGCAATTTTAGCATGACTATTGTTATATGATACCGAAATGATCTGAAACTGAAGCTTGTGACATTCAAACATCACTTCCCACATCCTGCTTAACCTGCCATTCAAGCACAAACAGATGAAATACAAAACAAAAAAACAGTTCTTTTTTTTTTTTCAAAATAAGTAAATGCACATGCATAAACTAGACTTCTCATTGACTAAGGAAACATAAGTAAGTTTCTTATTGATCCAAAATCATTAAGCTGGCATTCAAAGGTTGATAATCATTGGTGCAATAGGAAAATAAGATCCAGCAATCTTATAGTATCTATTAGCAAAGTTAAACATAGAAATACAAGTTTAGAAGAGCACAAACAGATTCGAAATCAGATGCACTTCTGGATTTTGAAGAGCAAAAAATGATAGGTATACAAGCCAGAACAAAAAGGAGAGGAGGAAAGCAGTGTCCTCACACCAGAACTGTAATGATGGGTCTGAACTCTAAAAAATGGATAAGAATTTCAAACAATGGTAATTTTAAAATAGAATGACCATAACCAGAAAAGGCATACAGATTGGTAATTGAATTTTGAGCTTTGAGAGCATTTTTATGTTATAAATTTATATCCTTCTGCGTAAACCTTTTTAACAAATGGAGATGATATATCGGCAACATGTACGAAAAATATATCTGGAACTTTTTATAAATATTCTTAAACAATTATTAATCAATATATACATATATAAACCTAGAAGATCCTACCCTTCAATCAACTCCTCAAGTTGTGGCTGAAGCTCTTTGTCCCTTAATTCTTCAATCCTCTTTGATATAGAGTCAATCCTGTGAATCGCAACTCTGATTCTTGAGTGCAGATCCTTGACGACAGCTCGAGTTTTATCAATTGTATGAGTCTTTTCTTTTGATTCCAGGTGCCTCAAGATTTTACACTTCGTGTCATATTCCTTCCTGACAATCTCACTAGCCTGTAATTTGAAGAAGCAAAAAATGTCATTGAAACTCAAATGTGGAGATGTTACTACTCTCTGGAGTGTACTTAGGTTTTCAACAGAACTACTTCTGGGTTAGTCTAAAGATCCAAAACAAGTATTCTGCGAAATATTATATTACCATAGTGGAATAACAGGAAATATACAACATGCTAACATAATTGTTGATGAGCAAGTATATGCTACCTTCACTTCATCATAGAGCTTCCTTTCCCAGGCATATAGCCTATCCAAAGTTGATGCATGGCTTCCGGATATCATACAAGACGTGTCAAAGAGATTATTTGCAAAGGCCTCTGTATCATCTCTTGAGTTTGCTCCCACAGGGTTTCTGGATGAGGAAGATCGAGATGATGCAGTTCTATGCCAAGTTAAGTACTTAACAGAGTTTTGAGCAGGTTCTGAGAAGATATTTGGAAAGGGGGGGGGAATTAGATATCAAATTTCATGCACAGACTTAAACAAAAAGGAATGAATATCTAAATTACAAAAAACTAGATGTGGCATATTCCTTTTCTAAATATCATTTGCAATGGAAGACTTCCTACAATAACTAGATGTCATAATGTAATTTGCATTGCTCCTAGTTCTACAGGCGGCAAATTTGTACTCATGAAAAACCTTGAAAGACTAAGAAGACTGATTCAATCCAACAAGGTCAGCCATGTCTAGAAAACATGAAAGATCAACAGGAAAAAATGACAAAGAAATTACCTTCTGGAACTTGAGTAGGGTCATCCCCGCAAGAGAAACATGCTTTCAAGAAAGACGATGCCACAGAACTATCTGTTACAATCAAGAATATCTGATTTAAACTTCAAAAGAATTCATGATTCATGCCATAATGAATTACGTAGTAACAGCCATAATATTGCAAAAGCCAACTAGAAATAAGAAACTTGTTTTTCACACTATTAAGTTACGAGATTCTAGTAAAGAATGTACCATGATCTGAATCATTGTATGCCATAAAAGACTAAGAATTGCTACTGAATATTCCTAGCTGATAAGTGACACAAACAGACAAAGAAGGAAGAGGCAGAAAGATTACTTTCTTTTGCGGGGAACATTGGACGGAAGTGAAATTTATTTGCTTCAAGCATCCTTGGAACCTCTTTACCAGATGCAGAAGCTTCAATAAAGAGCGACTCAATTTCTTTCATGCTTGAAAAGAAATTTTTGGGGATGACTTTATTCTGGCTATGATTTTCTTTCTCTGTTGACTTATTTGTTTCAGGGGGATGTGAAGTTACTGCAGGCGGCACTGTCTTCAATGGGGATAAATTAGGAGAATTTGCCTTCTCCCCATTAACTAATTCAACTTCAGAAGCCACATCACCAGTCAAAGGCTTAGTTGTGGCAGGCAAAGCATTTTCTTGAACATGATTGTTAACTCTATTAAGATTTTCAAATCTTTGGACAAGCTTTTCTGATGTAGGCTCATCTTCAAACTCGTCTTCGGAAGCTTGGGAACCGTCCTCGTCATGCGAAGAAACACCCTCTTCATCTTCTTCCAAGTCAGGAATTCCTTCCTCCTCCCTTAGCTGAGTTATATCATCACCATTTTGCACGTGGTGAGCACCCTTCCCATCTTGAAAGGAAAATTGATGGTCAATAGGATTAAATAAGCCAAAGAAATCCCATTGTGGAGCACCATCTGGAAGAGTAGAATCTTCGAATGCAGGACTTTCAGACCTTCCATTGTAACAAGGAGTACTACCATTCTGTGGAGTACCCGAAGATGTTAATGTCCCTATAACAGGTACAGGCACTTTCTCTTCAACTTTTTTAGAATAAACGCTTGTATGTTTCATATGATTTGCTTGGAACTTAATGGAAGAACTAGGAGGTGAGGGTGATGGCGAGAAGCCTTCGGCAGTATCAATGCGCTGTGACACGGATGGTGAAGAGAATGATAAATGAGACAAGGGCCTCTCACTCAAAGCCAGTTGGGGTTCTGGTGTTGCATTAGTACTAGGAGTATACAATGAAGGGTCAATTAGCCCGTCAGGTTCGATGAATTTTCTAAGGGCTGTTCCTGTGGTTTTCAGTGACTGGATATATGCAACATGCGCAGATGCTAGCAAGCAACGCCCGTCAAGGGCTTGCCTAACAAACTTCTTCCTTTCGCGGCATAGCTGCAATGCCTTATCCTCCTCCATTCTGGAGCTTGAGTTCCCCATTTTCCCCTAATTCTAGACCTGGAGTTCTATCTGCAAACTCATTCAGCATCACAGATATTAGATTTAGCAATAAATTAACATGTGCAATGTAACATAACAAACAAAACTTAGCAACAATGATAACCGCAAGAAAAGTACAGATCAAAGTGTGTTTATATCACAGAAACCAGATTCTAACACATCAATTTTCATAAAATCATATTTGAGGAACTAGTGGACATAAACACAGTCATAACTAATAAACACCTATCAATTTTCATCAGGAAAAAAAAGCAAACAGGTAGAATGCATCTGAAGAAAAGTAAGTTCATGAAATCATCACCACATCAAACAGCACCAATCCAATCCACGAAACAAAAATCAGTTACATCCACTCTCCCAACAGATAGAAGCAGTTAAGAAAGCTGAAACTGAAAGCAAAACGACAATGTAAAATTTTTCACAACCCCAAGATGAAAGCACAGTACTTGAAGTCAGAAGATTATAAAGCAATGAAAAATAAGATCGAGGAAGCAAAATTCAAGTGTGTAGAAGAAAACCCAAGTTGCAAAATCAAAAGAGAAAGTTGGATCAAGCCCCAAAAACAGTTGAAGTAGAAAAGGAAGAAGGATAATACCGAAAAAGCTAAAGAAAAGAGAATGAAGATAAAGTTAGGGAATTTGGTGAGTTTTACCGAGGGTGTTGCTGCACGCTAAGAACTTGGATTTCAGCAATGACCCATGCAAGAGAATCATTCGACAGAAATTGGGGTTCTTCAAGTAAAAGAAGCAAAAATAGGATTTTTATTTTTTCGGTGCAGTGAAGAGAGAGAGAGAGAGAGAGAAAGAGAGAGAATCTCAACACATCATCCTCTCATGCAAAAGAGAACGGAGGAATTTATTTCTGTTAAAGTCTTGAAATAGTACTATTATTAATTAATTAATATTTCAATACTATATTCCAACAGTAAGAAGTTAAAGTTTTAAATAATTTGTCAACGATTTATAATTTAAATAGCATAATTTTTTTATATTTATTTAAAAATTATGTGTTTAAATTTCACTTCTAATTTTAAAAATAAAAAAAATAAATTATTAAAAAAATTATGTATAAAAAAATTATATCATTTAAATTATAATTCGTTATTTTTTAATTTTTATATTTTTTAAAAATAAATACTCCAATTGATTATTAAGAAATTTCAGAATAAATTTTTTGGTTTTAGAAAATTTTTATTCTGCGAAATCTTTTGATAATTAATTCCATGGCACAAATGAGTACCCCTCTCATTTTTTTAAGAAGATTAGTTTGTCTTAAGATGATAGTTTTAGAACATAATTATCTTAAAATAAAATTTGTTAAGAAATTTATTTGTTTAACAAATATATTAAAAATTTAGTTAAAAGTGATAAAATGATCAATTATTCTTTTAAAAAACTTTTAGAGGATAAAATCTATTAAAGACGAGAATATCTAGTTTAAATATTTTAAAAATTAATTTAGATATTCTTTTTATTAATATCTTATTACCTTATATTTATTGTGTTAAATACTTCTTATCGAAGAAAACAATATTAGATTGGATGTTTTATGTTATTAAAAGTTTGGCATATAGTTAATCATATATTCTCTCTATTTCAAATTAATTATTTGTTTAGTTATACACAATATTAAACAATTATCAAATTTCATTAAAAATATAAGAAATTGAAAGAAAAAATAAAAATATCTAATATTATTTTCTCTTTTTATTAATTCTTTTATCTTTTAAATTTATTTTTTTCTATTAAATAATAATGAATATAATAAATAAAATTTAATTTATAACTTCTTAAAATTAGAAAATAATACCTAATTTATAACAAAAATATAAATGAAATGAGATAATTAATTTTAAATTGAGAAAATACTTTTTATTTTTTACAAAAACTTCGACACAAATAATCCCTGTAATATGTAGCTTTAACATAGTCATGGACAGATAAAAATTATTACAAAATTAATAAACACTAATTATTTTGTTTATTAAATAGATATAATTATAAAAAATATAAATTCGATCTTAATAAAAAATTTGTGTTTAAATTTATAAATAAAAACTATTTTTATAAATATACATCACAAATGATATTTTCAAAACAAATTTTTTTATATCAATTTTTTTCAATCTCCCTGCTATATATAATAGATAAATGAATATAATATAAATTTCTCATTTTTAATACCAATAATAAAAAGAAAAAAAAAGGAAGATACATAGGAACAGACATGGCGGTGGCCATGGACCCACAAGCCTCCATATAAGTCCAATGATGTCTGCATCAAATAGGAGGAGCGTGACGATCACGCGCTTAGCCCATTGGAATTTCTTTTATTATTGTTATTTTTGTTTTCATAAAACCTCATAATTATTAAAAATTAATTTATTTATTATTAATCAATTAATTATTATATGTATAAAATAAAATTCGAATCTAATACCTATTTAAACAAACAAATGAGTTAACTATTTAACGATTCAAGTTGATTTTTGCTACTCTTATTCGGAAGTATTATCAAAATTTTTTATATTAATCTGTCCAAAAATAAATTAGGCAAATTCTATGGTGGTTATAATTTTGGTGTCGAAATTATTGAATTTATCTTGTATGATAAATTTTAAATATTAAAAGATTATTTATTTTTATATTTTTTAATTTAAATATTAATTTTTATCTTCTTTTTGTAAGTTAGACAAACATAGATAGGCACCATAGAATACACCAATAAATTATTTACTATTCAACCAACATAAGGGAAAGTTGGTGAGACATTGGATTAGAAATAAAAAATTGTTAAATAGAAAAATGTGTATTAACTTTTCTCTTGTTAAAGGATCAAGTAATATTCTATAGTTTTTTTCCTAGCAAAATTGTCTTTGCAATTTCCAGAAAAGTGTCTAGATTCATGTGGGTTTGTCTAATTGTATTCTTGCTTAAAAGGTTTAGGGAAAAAGGACCACTTAAAATTTTTCAGATTCTCTTTTATTGAAATAGACTAATGTTCAAATTCTAATTTTGATTTATTTTATTTTTCTTTGAAGTTGTTTATCTAATTTTCTTTTTTATGCAATCATATGATTGAAATACACTAGAAATGTCTTTGTTTGAGAAGAAACAAAAAATAAAAAATTATTATTTTTTATTATTTAGTTAAAAAAATATTAAAAAAAAAACGTTAAATAGTGCAAAAAATTTGATGGGATCCATTACATTTTTTTCCCACCAACACTCGATGAAAAATTAATGGCTCTCTTTTAACTCTCAATATTGTCCCTTATTGTTTAAATATATTTTATTATATAAAAATAAATTTATTTTTTATAATATTTTCTTTTTTTTTAATTTTTTTCATCAAAATATATTTAAAAAAGCATAAATCTACTCAACTTTTTTATTTTTTCTTTATATATATATATATATATATATATATATATATATATATTTTTTTTTTTTTTCTTTTTTTTTGCTTTCCAAACGCTTTGCTATCATATTTGAGTATTTATTTTGTTTCTTGGATCAAACGCATATTAGGTCAAAGTAAGAATATATATATTACTTTTATGTTGGTATGTTTTTGTTGATATAGTAAACTAAAATATGAATATTTTAACTATCTATTTTATTGTTAAAAATAATTATTTTGTACCAACTGCAAAATTAATAAATAGTTAAATAAAATAGCTTAAAATATTTGTTACTTCTGAAAGATCAATATATGAATTCAAGATCATTAGCTAAGAAGTCATATTATTTATCAACTGAATTAATTTCACATTTTTAATTCTTAAACACATTGAAGTAAAAAATAATAATTTGATAAATATTTAAATAATCTGTTTAATCATAAAATAATAGTAATATAATTATTTTAATGATTGATGTGATTTTTATTTAAATTTAAAAATATGAATTACAAGTAATATCATAAAAATATAATATGCCATTTTTAGTAACTATACATCTTCAATAATGTGATTATAATTAATATTATCCATACACATTTATTATCTCAAATTACATTTGGTAATTGGTAAAATACTATTTAAACACAGATTAGATTGACATTAATCCAATTTTACTTCAACATTCATTTATAAATACGATCATAGTGCCTTCTTCTTTATTAAATAATGATTTGTGTTTCTATTCATTTAGTTAAGGTGAATCATGATGCTAATGTGTTATTGTCAAAGATTACAACAATGAGAAGAATAAAGTAGGATTTAGATTTAATTTTAATTTTTTTTACGAATTGATTTCTAACTTAAATTCAATTATATTTTATCTGCAAATTTTTATGACATATCAACCTTAGTCATATTTACTCTTAATATGCCGATTAGCGATCATAAAAAAAAATACAATATTCAATAATCTGATGAAATCTTAGAATTATAATTTGGTATTTTTATATTAATAGACAGATTTAATTTTTATATAAACAAAAATATTAAACTCTTACTTAAAGATTTTGGCTTAGTAGTGAATAACTTTTTATATGAATAAAAGATTTTTAGTTCGACATATATATATATATATATATATAAGGTGCTGAATGTTTTTTTTGTTTTTTTTTATATTATTCAAGATACTAATAGAAATTGGATGAAGAACTATATGGAATCCTCTCATATATTTCTATTTTGATGTAAAAACTATATGTTTTTATACCTTTTTCGCAGGAACTCACATCCTCTTTATAGATAGTGTTTGGAAAAGAGGTATGGATGAAAGACAAAGAATGAAATAAATTTTAATATTGTGTTTGGTATAAAATGAGAGATAGAGACTGAAATAAAAATAAAATTTTAATTTAATTTACACTAAAGAATAAAATTGAAATTAGTTAATTGAAATGAAGATATTTTAAGTATAAAATATTATTAAAGTTTTAGTTTCTATTTTAAAAAATTTCAGTCTCTATTCTAAAAAATTTTAATCTCCTGTGTTTTTTATTTTTTAGAGATACTAAAATATTAAAATTTTAAAAATAAAAACTAAAATTTTAATACCTAAACCAACAAATATAATACTAAATCTCAGTTTCCATTTCATCTCAGTACCTCGTTTCTTTTTGTTTTGTTTTTTATTTTGGTTTGTTTAGTTAAACGGAAAAAATAATTTATGCTTGAAATGACAAGGAAGAAAATTACAAAAACAAAAAAGGAACTCAAAAGGAGAATGAAAAAAAGGTGCCAAAGAATGGAGTAGTGGACGCCACCTTTAATGGACTTTGCTGGGGACACATCACATATTCACATGTTAATATTAATTTTTTTGTACATATCTTCTAATTCGAAAGGTCAAAAATTAATTTATCGTAGACTGAATTTTATTTAAAAGTCTGTTATTTATTAATAAATTATTATATGCATAAAACGAAATTTAAATTATCGACACTTAAACAGACGAGTGAGTTGATCACTCGATCAATCCAAACTGGTTCATGTCAATATTAATTAATGAACTCTCATTAGGCTTTTGGCTTTGGTTACCTTTTTAGTCAAGCCCTTAATCCAAGCTTACCATACTATTTTCATGAAAATATTAAAATAACATTGCTTTTAGCGTAAAATAATGTTATTAAATGAATAATAACCAACATTGTAAAGTCACATTTCCGGAGATAAATATATAAAAAAATAAGTTGAAGTTGGTAGATGTCAGTTAAACCTAGCCATGTTAATGAATTGTTGAATTAATTTGTTTTTTTAATGTCTAAACTCTAAACCCAATTTCGAGAATGATTAATCTCTGCATACATCAGCTCAGCATGAAGCCTTTAACTAATAAAGAGGGAGAAATATATATGATATTCATAATTAAATGAACTATATATATATATATATATTAAAAATGAATAAACCATTAATTTTCTTCATAAATAAAAATAATATTTAAATACATTTATCAGACAAAGATATTTTTAAATACAAAAATTATTTTTAGATAAATTAATATTTTTTATAAATTATTAGTACTTTAATTACTATTCTTCATACTAGACATTCACATTGTCCAAAAGCTTTTGAGTCAGCATCTAAATTATTATTATCTTAGAAAACATACCTTAGGAATTTCATGAAAGTGACTGCCATCAATGCCTTCTATTATCCTTTTTATTGTTGATGATATTACATTTTCTTATACAACTGTTTTTTTTTTTTTTTTTATGGTTATTCGAATTTCATTATTATTAAATATTTGTTTAATTTATATTTAAAGTTATAATTGTACTAACTGTCACACGTTTTTTATTGATATAAGTACGATTTTGGTCCCTAAAGTTTTGTGCCTGAATCGAAATCGTTTCTCTTGTAATTTTGGATTTAAAATCGTCCTCAACGTTTTTTCGTATTAAAATTGTCCTTTTAATTTTTTTAGACAAAAATACCCTCACAACTACCAACATAATTACCTCCTTCACCACCACCACCACCAACTGCCACTCCACCACCATTATCAACATCATCATCACCATCATCATCATCATCAACACCCATTGCCACTCCACCACCACCAACACCACCACCAACGCCACCGCCGTCCCCCTCCCCCCTTTCCCCTTCCCCCTACCCCTCCCCTTCCCCCTACCTCCACCTCGTGTTCCCTCCCCTCCCCCTTCCCCCCACCCAGCGTCCTCACCCGTCCCCTTCCCATCCCCGTCTCCCCCTTCCCCCCACCCCGCGTCCCCACCCGTCCCCTCCCCCTCCCCCTCCCCCTTCCCCCACTCCCACCCCCCACCTCCACACAGAGAAGCAGAAACAGAAAATCAACAAATTCAAGCACAAATTTAACATAAGCAGAAACAGAAAGCAACAAATCAACAAATCAGCAACAATACTATTCCACAATAAAAGAAGAAGAAATCCAGAAATTCACAGAATTCACAGAAGAAGAAGAAGAAGCGACGGGCGGCGGTGCGGCGGTGGATCGGTGGTAAGAAGAAGAAGAAGAAGAAACGGGCGGCGGTGCGGTGGCGGAAAGAAGAAGAAGAAGCGGCGGACAGCGGTGCGGCGGCATGGCGTCCCCCTTCTCTCCCCCCTCCACCCTCCCCCACCCCCTTTCTCGGCCCCCCTCCCCCTCCTTTCTTTCTTTCTCTCCCCAGTCCCCACTTACTCCGCTTTTTTGATCCCTTTCTTTCTTTTTTTATTTTATATTTATTTTATTTTAAAATTTTATTTTTTTTATTAAAATAGAGGTAGTTTAGGAATTAAATTAAAAATTTTATTTAAAAGAACGATTTTAATACGAAAAAAACATTAAAGACGATTTTAAATCCAAAATTACAAGAGGGACGATTTCGATTTTAGCACAAAATTTTAGGGATCAAAATCGTACTTATCCCTTTTTTATAGTAGACTAAAACTTAAAATTATTGAAAAAAAAAATCTATCACTTGATAACTAAATCGTTGTTGATAATTGTTTTTCACTAATATGTAAACATTAATTAAAATTAAACCTAATTTAAGCAAAAGTAGCTAAAGGAAAGCATATTTGTCTTCTACTAACGAAAAGTTTGATATAATGTTCTTTATTTGAAGTAACATGCAATCCAACCTAACAATTTATTATGTTATTACACACAGAAAATAAAATATTCTTCTCTAAAGATTTAGAACATAGTTCAGCAGAGTATGAATACCTACGACTTAATAATATATAATAATATAATCCATCATCTAAAAATAACTTTTAAAAAAGGTTTAACTATTTCGGCCGGCGTCGTTCCTTATAATTTCATCAAATTTTTAATTAAGTTTCTATATTTTTTTAAATTGAGTTCTTATATTATATTAAGTTTTGTAATTAAGTCTCTACTGTGACAAAAATATTAGAATTAACAGAATATTTTGTTAAAATATAGAGAATATTAAATTAAGTATTAAACATATTCATTTTGTTTAACAAAATATTATGTTAATTTTAATATTTTTATCACATTAAAAATTTAATTATAAAATTTGATATAGTATAAGAACTAAATCGAAAAGACAAAAATATATGAATTTAATTAAAAATTTTAAGTAAAATTATAAAGACCGACGTAATAATTAAACCTTTAAAAACTACATATCTTTAATTAAAATTTAAAACCAAATTATGTTTTTCTCTTATTTATGACTTTTAATCCATCGTCTTTTTGCAGCAAGCTCAATGTATGTGTGCGAATATACTACTTTATTTTCTTTTCAGTACAGATTTACTTTTATGATTGCTAAAACCTTTTCATAGCTGGAAATAAAGTTGTTCATCATATCCTCAATGCAATGAATGCTCATCTGGAAAATCAGAAAATGACCTCAATCAGCATGTTTCTTGCTATCAAGTTAACAAAAAACAAATCAAGAAAAATTTAAGCAAAGTAAAAGTCAAATTAAAGGAGTATCCTTTTTGCTTCCCTTCTTATATAATTCTATGATGTTTTAAATAACTTTTTTCTTTTTATAAAATAAGTATTTAACTTTTTAGTTTTTGGTAAACTATACATTTTATTCCAAATATTTTTAAAAAATTTAAAAAATATATATATCCAATATTTAGTTTCTTTTAAACTTTTAATTTTGTTTCCTAATTTTTTTATCAATTTTAAGTCTATTTGTAGTATTAGATGTTTTATTAAAAAGGACGATTTTAATACGAAAAAAAACGTTAAGGATGATTCTAAATAAAAAATTACGTCGAAGACAGTTTCGATTCTGTCGCTAAACTTTAGGGACCAAAACCATACTACTTATCCCTAAATAGTATTATGTCTAACCAAATAATAAAACAATAAACTTTCCATGCCTGAGAATATTAAGAAATTTGAATCAAAATTTTTAGAAAAAAATATCCTTTTGCATGATTATGAAATATACTTATAGATTTCTTTTGTTTAAATGGCGTTTATAAAATAAAGATGTATCTGAATAATTTATATTATATTATATTATATTATTTTTTTATAAATACGTGTAAACTTTTTTTACAAAATTAATATGTCAAAACTACATTATTTTTTTATCCCATTTAAATCAACGACATTATATTCTATATTATTAAAAACTCAATTAATCAAAATTAGTAATTTACTAAGCTGAAGTTTCATAAAAAGTTTGAGATAGTATTGCCAAAAAAAAGTTCTCATATTTGAACTTGAAATGTTAATAAAAAAAAGAGTTTTTTATACATTTAAATTTTTTTAATAACCAAGCCTAGTTAAATTAGTTTTAAATTCAATAAAAGTTAATTTTATTAGTGAGAACGTGAATACATACTCCAATTCCGAGTCACTAACCAATAAAGCTTTTTTCTTTTTCACATTCATCATCTTTCTTTTTTATGTTCTTTTTTTTTTGCGTATTTTCTCTCATCGTCGTTCTTTTATTGTTGCGTTTTTTTCTTTTTATCCTTTTCTTTCTAGTAATTTTATAGGATTGATTTATCTTTTTTTTTTAGTTTTATTCTTTTTAAGAGAGTGAAACAAGAAAAATTATGAGAAAATAAAATAAGAAGAAGATAAAGAAGTAAAAGATGAAGAAGAAGAAGAAGCATCATAAGATGAGAATAAGAAAGAAGAAGAATTTTAAATTATGAAAAATTTATCAGAACAGATTAAATAACACCAAAATTTTTTAACTATATATATAAATTTCTAAATTTTTACACTAAAATTTTGTTACAAAAACACAAAAATTTCTGTTTTAATGTTGCATTTCTTCTTCTTCTTTTTTTCTTTTGTTGCTCTTATTTCTTTTTGTAGGAACATTGCTTCTCATAGAAGACTTGAATGAACATGTTTGTAATATATTGCAATATAATCTTATTTAATTGAATGAATGTAGGTTTCTTATCTTCCTAGTAATTTTATAGTATTATGTTTTTTTTATCTTTGTATGATTTTTTCTTGTTTTTATTCTTGTTAAAAGAGTAGAATAAGAATAATAATGAGAAAGTAAAATAAGAAAGAAAAGATGAATAAGAAAATAAGAAGATGATGACGATGATAATGAAGAAGAAGAAGGAGGAGGAGGAGTTTTGAGTAGGGGTGGCAATATGTACTCTACCTGCGGGTATCCAACCCGACCCCACTCGGTCGGATAGTGTTGCCAACCCGATCCGCAGCGGGTAGGGTTGGGTGCGGGTAGGGTTCTCGTGCGGGTCGGGTAGGGTGCGGATTGAGTCTCAACCCTACTCGACCAATCCGCACTCTATATGTATATGTTATATACTTATATAAAAATATGTTTTAAGTGGATGTTGAATTAAATACCTCTCACTAAATGTAAAATATTCTTAGCCACTAAAAGAAAATCATTAATTGATAATTCAATATTCTTTTTTACATAAAAATTAGTTATATTTTAAATTATCATCAAGTTATATAATAAAATTGTATCTTTTTTATAACCCGCGGATAGGGTCGGGTACCCGCGGATTAAGAGTGGGTAGGTTAGGGTTGGAAAATTCTCAACCCACGGGTAGGGTAGGGTTAGGGTTGGATCCAAACCCTACCCATTGCCACCCCTAGTTTTGAGTTATCAAAATTTATTTTTCTTACTTATTTGCTTGTTTTGAAACGAGTTTGTTCGTGTATCGTCAATAATTTCGGTACATTTTGAATTTAAATAAGGTACACTTTTAGTCTAAACTTGTTTTGAATTTAGTTTGTTTGTGTGTTGTTATCATTAAAAAATTTCGATACTTTCTGAGTTTGAACTGTTATACATATAAGAAGAGGACGATGATGATAATAATGATAATGTAGTAGGAGGTGGAAGAGGAAAAAGAAGGAGGAGATCAAAGAAATTCAAATGAGAAAAGAATTAGGAGGATGAGATGGAGGTGGTGGTGTAATGGTGGTGACAATGACAATAATAATAATAATAAAAAAAGATGAAGAAAAAAGAAAAGAAGACCACGATGATGAAAATGAAGGAGAAGAAGGAGAAAAAGAAAAGAGAAAAAGAAAGAGGAGGAGAAGGATGAGGTGGTGGTGACGGTGATGACGACGGTGACAATAATAACAAAAGAATAAGAAAAAGATGTAGCAACAACATAGGTAAAAAAAAGGCATGCTTAAATTTAAAATTCTTGATAACAACTTAATTGAATTTAGTTAAGTATTTTACTTGAGTGTAAAACTTTTCTCATAAAAATACTACTTAAATAAAATTTTATAGTACATTTAAGATTTAATTATTCTTTGAGTTTTTATAATTTAATTAAAATTTTAATTAAATTTTTATATATATTTTTTAATTTAACTTTTATAATATTTTTAATTTTATAATTAAGTTATTTTTATATAAAAAATATAAAATTAACAAAATAATTTTTTAAAAAAATATTTAGAAAAAAATCTAGTTAAATTTTTAATTATAAATATTTTAATTTATAAAAAAAATAATACAAAAATACAATTAAAAAATATAAAAAATTAATTACAAATTGAATAAAATTATAATCACAATAATTAAATGGTTTAACGGATGTACAACGGTTTTTTTAAGAAAATAATATTTATTTATTTGCTTTTTTTTCTCATTTTTGCCATTATTTTTTTCCCTCTGCAACTGCTGTTACCGCTTACTCTATTTTCTCCAAAACTATGGCAATTCAATTTCCCTTTTCAATCTTCTAATTCGATTCTCCATTTGCAGGGTTTCCACTCACAGATCTAATCTAACCATAATCTCACCTTTTTTTTTAATTTTTTTTTCTTTTTGCATATTTTTTTAGCTGCTTTGGCAATGGATGGTTTCAGCGCCGAAGATCTATCCACGATTGGGGGAATAGCAACGGTTTCGATTCTGCATTCGTTCATTCCAACTCACTGGCTTCCATTCTCCATTGTTGGTCGTGTTCAGAAATGGAATCTCTCTCGAACTCTCCTAGTTAGTGAGTTCCTCCTTTTTTTTCTTCGATTTGATTCTTTCTTACTTAGATCCGTGTTTTCGGAAATGAAATTTAGTTTCACCTTTCTGTTGTATCCAATGAGAGAAAGATTCCGTTTCTGGTAGCTATTTAGTTACTTGCATTTGAACTTTGTGTGAATGAGGTTGCATCAGATGCTGCCATTGTGAGGTTGAAGAAGTTATTATTGTTGTTGTTTACTTATCTTTGTTATTGTTGTTATTAATATTTTGGATTTTCTAGGTTTTGATTAGTTTTGTGGTGCTTAGAGCGTAAGTCATGTTTCAATCTTAGGGTTTAGGGATTATGGATTTTGTAGCTTTGTTCTAGTTTTATGAAGCATTGATCTGTTGATGTGGATGCTATAAATGGATCGAGGTATCAAGAATGAGAAAATTTCTCTCTGATGATTCATGATTGGGTTTCTGTATAATAGATTATTGAAATACGAAAAATGGGATTATGAGTTCTCAACATTTCATATACCTTTTTTTTTTAAAAATTTTGGTTCCCA
Source organism: Arachis ipaensis (assembly GCF_059453495.1). NCBI lineage: Eukaryota > Viridiplantae > Streptophyta > Magnoliopsida > Fabales > Fabaceae > Arachis > Arachis ipaensis. Next base: position 5,876,121 of record NC_142442.1, read on the forward strand.
ATTTGTAATGCTTTAAGTGCTGCTAGCTGAATGCTTATGCTCATAACTTGCCCATCTGCTACTCAATGTTTTCTTTCTTTCTTTCTGTTGTTTTTTGTATTCAATGATATGATTATGTGTAAGGACTTGAGTTAGAATTATGCCCCAGAAAGAGGGAAAAGAGAAAAGTTTGCTTGTGGAGTGTGTCATGAATCGTTGCACCTTGTTGGTAGTCATTAACCTCCCATCATAATGATCTATTGGATCTTAGTCTAACTCTTAGCTTAATAATTGATTTGGTGCTTGGCGTGTCAAAATTATCTTCGATCTATAGTTTTTCATAGGAAAGGGTTCTCAGTTGAGGACTAATGAAATCAAATAGTATGCACTTTTTTTGGTGTATGTATGCAATTCTATGAACTGTATTCTACAAAACTAATTGATGCGCAACCTTGCATGCTAAAATCTTAAGTTTGAAATCTCAGCTTTGCAAAGATGATTAAGGAGAATGGTCCAACACGTGAGAGTACACTGAAGCTTTTGTTGATGGATGATAACATTGTTATATATGTAACTTTTTTCCCTCCACTAATCAAATTAGCAATAACATGGGGTGATATCGTGTTTGATTGGTGTATTTTTTTTTTTTACTTGTTGTGTTTGTTGATACGATATCATCAGAAGATAATATATCGAGTTGTTTTATTATGGCATCATTATCTGCATCATTCTCGGCATTACATTTTGTACTTAATCCATTTTCTCCATGCAGCTGCGCTTGGAGCAATTTTGCATGTAATATCCACTTCACTGCTTGGCATAACAGCAATCACGATGGCAAACACCATTGCTGGTGAAGAAACAGTGCATAAGCTTGCATCAATGCTACTTGTAGTTCTTGGTGGTGGTTATGTTATTTTGTTTTTAAGTGGAAAGGGTGGCCATAGTCATTCACACAACCAACCCATGGAGAAAATGGCCGTAGCAGGACTTATCCTTGTTCCTGCATTGTCTCCTTGTGCTACTACGCTTCCGGTATTTCTTGCCGTTGGAAACTCGTCTTCCATGATGATACTTGCCATCATAGTGCTGCTATTCAGGTATCAGTCAATTGCAATGCAAATTTTTTCTGTGCTTCTTCTTTCAAATGTGCTACTCTGCTTTTCTCTGTGTGCATTGCTGTTGGCTTTTCCTGCAAGTGTATAAAGTCACATGTTTACTGTGAAACTGTGTCGCTGGTTATCGTGGATTCATGGTTAGAAATTCTGATGTTGGTCATCTGCCTCACATTGACTTAAGCATTAAAGTCAACCTGTTCCAGTTATACTTTTCCCTTCAAACCGTCTACATTTGTTTAGGGAGGCTCGGGGTTTTTGAGTTGTTTGAAAGAATAATGAAGTTTAGGGAAAATTACACTCCTTTAAAATTTGGTGAAATTCAACCTGACTCGTCTGTATTTTTAATAAGCCCGCTACCCTTGTATTTTGTAAAGTATACACCAAACCTCAAGGAAAGTCAAATATGATTTTCCCTTGAATTTAAGAATCCTGATTATTGTTTTGCATTTGGAGCTTTGCATGTTATTGTGTACTGAAGATGTATATTCTTTGAAGCCCTGAATTTTTTTAGTTTCTAGCCTACTTCTTTATGTATAGTCTTGTTTTGATGCCAACAACTATGTAAAGATTTAGTAGTTTAGAAACTTGTTACCATCACTAAGCTTGAGACATGGTGCATGTTACAGCACAATATCTGTGATGACATCGCTAGTAGCGTTGTCATTCTACGGGGCTAGTCAGCTGAAGTTTCACTGGGTCGAGCGCTATGACAAACTTCTCGTCGGTTCAGTGTTGTGCTTAGTTGGCATCTTGACGCTCTTTTTTCATCATCATGACCATGGAGAAGTAGGTATGGCTGGAGAACACACTCATATTCACAGGAAGATGATTTCATTGTGAGATATATATATTATATACACATACATATATCAAATGTGAGATGTGAATTGATGTGTGAGCTTTTTTGTATAAAAGAAAATGTTGTTGGTATTAATAGCATTGATCATTGTGGTGTAGTTGAGGTGAGTGTGTACACTGAATTTACAATGTGAAGTTAATGAAGATTAAAATCACTACTTTAGTTTAGATATTGATGTAGTTGTTCTTCTTACAATGTTTTTGTCGATTCTCTCTTCTGAAATCCTTTTTGTCTATGTTAAAATCTTTAAGTATGTGCATAATATTTTGAACCTCCGAAAAAAAAGTTTTCTTTCTTTTATTTATTTAATTTTAAAATGTGAACAAGATAAACATTGTCATTATCCATGATTACTTGTGTAATGCAAATGTCATTTAGTCAAAACTAAATAATACTTCTATGTTTATTAAGTAAGCCTCAATATGTTCTTGTTCTAATCTTAATGGTTTTCCTTTTAAAATAACTTAAAATAATCTTGCATGTACGGGCTTATATTCCACGTTGGCGTTTGGATAGAGATTATGCCTTTCTTATTAAGAGGGTTTATAAATTAATTATTATATTTTCATAGAAGTTGACCTGTTTGATGAGAGCTACTAGAACTATATAAAATATCAAATGCGTGTTAGAGGAAACTTTTGATGTTTGAAATAATATCCTTAATATATTATAGAAACTAGTATTTTTATCCGTAATAACATTACGGGAATATAGATTTTTTAAAATTACCGTCCACTTTGTTCTTATAGTATAAAACTATAAATTATGCATGGTACAAAAGATTTATAAAATCAAACTACTTTTACAAAAAAATCGTAGATTAACAAAAGTCTTTGACTAAGAAGACAAAGATATCTGTAGATAAAAAATCAAATAATAAGATTTTTATTTATTATTTTTATATAAAAAGTCTAATTTTTTATTAATAATTAATTTTAACATTTGTTATCTAAAATTTAAAACACTTTAACGTGTATACTTTTATATTTAATTAAGTATTAACTGTTAAATCTGTTGCACAAATATAAATAATTAATTTTTATACTTACTATTTAAAAATAATATTTTTTCTCCCTGTGTATATAAAAATATAATTAAATATTAGCATAAAAAATTATACTGACAGTTATAAAATTAACTCAAAATTAATTTTTTAAAACAATTGAATCTTGATTCTAACTTTTAATTATAACATTAGTATTCTCTCCAAATCATATGTAATAAATATTTGAAAGAAGAGAAATGAAAATATAGATTAGAAACATAAGCGGTGAAAATTTAAAACTAAATAAAAAATTATGTATACAATAATAATCATAATAATAATAATTTTTTTATTTAAATTATATTATTTTGTTTATTTGTTTTCCGTAGAAGAGAAAGATAGAAAAAATAAAGAATGAGAGAAAAGAGAGAGAAAGATAAAGATGAAGAATGAGAGTGAGAGTGAGAGTTTGTTAATTTTGGAAGAAAAAGATTTATTTTAATTGTAAAAAAACATCGGATGAAATATTTTGATTTGTCAAATTACTAATATAAAATATAAATTATATATAGAGTAAAAATAGTAGAGAGAAATAAAAAAATAGAGAGAGGTAGATGAGAGAATTTAGGAATGGAGTTTATTAATTTTGAAAATAATATTTTCTCTCAATTTTAATAAGAGAGTGTCATGTGACACATTTGATTATTAAATTAGATAGTAATATATGATACATAATATAAGTATATTTCAGTTTTAATTTTAATATTTTAATTTTAATTTTAATGCAATTAAAGAATGTCATGTTGCACATTTTGATTACCAAATTAGTAATTAGTCATTAATATTGATAATTATATATAAAATAGATAGAGTGGTTGAAGGAATGAGATAAATAAAGAAAGGAAGAAGGAGGAGGGAAGAACTCTTTAATTTTGGAGGGAAAGATTTGATTTCAATTGCAATGAGGGAGTGACATGTGGCATATTTTGGTTGTAAAATTAGTAAGGAGGAGGGAATAATTCTTTAATTTTGGATGGATGGAAATATTTGATTTCAATTATAATGAGAGAGTGACATGTGGCACATTTTGGTTGTAAAATTAGTAAAGAGGAGAGGAGAATTCCTTAATTTTGGAGGAAAAGATTTGATTCCAATTGCAATAAGAAAGTGACATGTGACACATTTTGGTTGTGAAATTAGAGCTATATAATAGATTAGCAATTTGTCAGTTTGCGCATGTCTGTCTTGGAGATTGATCATTTTGTTTGTAAAGGGTTAAGGACGATTTTGGTCTTTAACGTAGAGGCCAAAAATTTGTTTCGTTTTCAAATTTCTTTTTGTAAACAAAATCGTCCCCAAAGTTCATGCTTGTTTTAAAATGGTCTGACGGACAATTATGCCCTTGAGTTTGTTACTGCTCGTTACTATTTGTTAGTCAAATAATAATAATAATAATAATAATAATAATAATAATAATAATAATAATAATAATAATAATAATAATAAAAAAAGTGAACGTTGTGGAAGAAGGAGTAGAGGATCGTCTTCTTGGCAAGGCTCAGAGGAAGGAAGCTGCGCTAGGGTTCAATGAAGCAGAGGAAGGGGTCGGAAACACTGCGTCGATGGCTTCTTAGAGTTCCAGATTGTGTCGAATTCGATCGCCTGTGAAGGAGTTGGTATGTGGGTATGGGGAGAGGCCAATTCTGCGAACCTCAACGACGAAGGACAATCCAGACCGACAATTTTAGGGTTGCGTCTACTATGAGGTATTTTGTTAGCCTCTATTTTGTGAGATTGAGTTTCTTCATCTGGGTTTCTTTCATCTTAGAAATTCTGGGTTGTGATAGATTCAGGATGCCTGTGATTTCTTTCAGTGGGCAAACCCGGAAGCAAGAGGAGCGCAGCAGGATTCTGAAATTGCAAGAAGCAGGAAGAAAATTACAACCTTGAAGACAAGGTTGAAGGATGTCGAATGGAAGCTGAGGATTGTAGCTACTTTAGGGGTTGTCGGGTGGATTGAGTTTTTGTATTTGTTGCTGCATAATCCACATAAGTTAAGGCAAGCATATGAAATGCAATTAAATTGTAGATGATTAGAACATGAATTTTAGGATTTTTTTTTGTGTTCTTTTGGGTATTTGATAGGACAACTTTTCATGTTACAATGATCTTTTGTGCTGTATCTTTTGTGAACATGTTTGAATGTATGAATGACAGTGTTGTGTTGGTTTCCAAGCATAAAGCAGAGGATCTGTGTTGCAATATTCTAAAGTAGATATATGTGCAACTGGTAATGACATAAAACACAGACCAATGAAACTTAAAACACTGATAATTCAAGTCATGCATAACACAATCCATAAGCTAAAAAGGCCAATTACAGAATTAAAGATGTCACTTAAACAAAAAAAAGACAGACCAACAGTGTTCATAAACAAAGTTAAAACCACTTAGCCACGTAGAACAAATTAACAAAATAACATTGTTTGAGGCCTAGTGAAACAGCCATAAAAGTCAAATCATAACTAATGACATCCAAAGGTTGCCCTATGCACTAGGAGGCAAATTTGCCATTAGCTTCAGTTTCTGCAGTGGGATATAAGGTGCACCAGTGTGGATAACAAAAAATGCCTCTTTCTCTCAGTTGGTTGACTATGTGAGTCCTTCTTGCTAGTGGAGGATTCTGTTGCACTGCTCTTCTTAGGCAATGGTTGAGTTGAAGGAGCTTTAGGGTTGGACTGAGCTGGTGCAGGCCTTGATTTTTTGGCCTAGGTCTTGGGCTGAGTTGAATGATCAGTGGGCTTAGCTGCTGACTTCCTGGGCCTGATTGCTAGTTTCTTGCGTTGGGTTGTTGTAGGGTTGGGCTGAGTTGTTGCAGGGTTGGGCTGAGAACATGAAGTCCTGCTAAGTTTTCCTCTTTGAACTATTTGGCCAGGGGGTTGTGAGCTTGAAACTTTCATACCTCTCTTAAGACCCTTGCCAGCTTGTTGGGTTGCAGGTTGGACCTGTGAGAAAAATTAAAAATTGGAAACATTCATGTCACAATTTAATATATAACAATGTATACTACCAAACTGAACCCTAAAACAGTGAGCCACATACCTTCTTAGGTTTTGTGCAACCTGATTTCTTGTGACCTACACCACCACAATTAGAGCATCTTTGTATTTGACCCCTACGGGAGAGGTGAGTTTGGCTTCTGTTATCCTCATCCCCAAGTCCTCGCTTCCTCTTCTTCACTGGCCGGTGACTTAGCCTCCTATATGGTGGTGGCATGACATCATCATACTGGCTTCTCTCCCACAGATCTGGCCTGTTCAGAGGATGTATGACTTCCTGGTAGCACCTCAAGTAAGCATCCTTGTTGTAATAGTCATCCACAAACGATTCCAAGTCCAACCCCTTGAAGTTGATGCAGCTGATAGCATGAGGACAGGGTAGCCCGCTCATCTGCCACCTCCTGTAGGAACACTCACCAGCAAACAGATCGACAACAAACTTGTCTAACCCACACATCACCTCATACTTACTAGCAGCTGACCAATATGGTCTCCAGTCCCTAGCATACTTTGCACTTTTCTCTAATTTTCTCCTAATTATTGGCATGATGTAACCTTGGTACAGTTGAATCCTATCTCTATTGGCAGCCCATCTAGTCATTACATAGACCCTAATGACCTCAAACATAGTCACAATTAGTTTTTTTCTAGCCTCAACTATGACAACATTAAAACTCTCACTCATGTTGTTAACAAGGGAGTCAAATTTTGAATGAAATGAAAAGTGAGAACGGGACCAGAACCTGGGTGAAATGCAATTCAAGTGCCGAAATGCACCCTCATTCTTGAGCCTCAGTGACTTTATCTCCTTCTCCCAATCTTTCCAGTGCGTTGACTTTGCACATCTCCACATTTGATTCTTCAGCTCCAATCCAGGGACTTTCTTCCTGAAATTGTTATACAGATGCCTCACGCAGTATTGGTTGTCAACCCCTAGAATAACTTCTTCAAAAGATGGTAACAAGCCCTGCAGTAGAAAGGTGAGTTTGCAAGTTAGTATAGTGTTCACAATAATTCATAATGCCCAAAACGATTATCAAATTAATGTTTACCTTCTGCTGATCCAACATAAATGTGCACCTTTCAATTTTTTCAGCACCCAAATTGTCAGATAGATGTCTCAAAAACCAAATGCAGGAGTCCTTTGTCTCAGCTTCAACCACCACATAAGCAATCGGAAGGATCTGGTAATTGGGGTCTCTTCCTATTGCAGTCAATAACTAGCCATCCTGAGGAGTCTTTAAGAAGCACCCATCCAAGCTGATAAAGGGTCTGTAATGTTAGAAGCTCTTCTTACATGCATCAAAGCAGATATACAGTTTTTGGAATATACAATAATTCATCAACTCTGGGTTCTGGACCTCCTGGGCAAAATCTGGGCTCCGGATCACTTTCAGGCTGACCGATGAACCTGGATTTGTCCTTAGAAGCTCAGCACAGTAATCATTAATCCTTTTATACTGTTCCCTAAATGCATCTTGAATCTGGCTTAGTGCCTCTTGCTTTGTTTTGGCTACCATGGACTTGGTCAGAGTTACATTCCATTTCTTGTGTGCCTTTGTCACTAACTCCTTTATTTTTATTCTAGGATTAGACTCTACCTTCTTCTTAAACTGGGCTCCGAGCTACTTAGTGTGCAGTATGCCAACCTTGTGTGTTTGCATGCAGGTGTGTTGTAGGTTCATGCTTCTTAACTACCACGTGGATTCATCCCCAACCCTGTGTGCATAGAGCCAGAAAGGGCAATCCTTCTGACAAACAGCTCTAACCCTCACCAAGTCACACTTCTTAAACTTGATGCTCCTAGCCGTATAAATTGTATAATCCAACACAGTGTCCTTAAATTCTTGTCTGGATGCATAAAGTGTTCCTACCTCCCATCTATAGCTGCTCATGTCCTTCAAAGGTTTATGAACTGGAAAACTTTGACCCCCACGATCTAATGCATCATCAGCATCATCCTCAGCATCATTGTCCTCCCCATCATCTCCACCAATCATATGGTCTACCTCCAACTCGTCACTATCTGCCCCATCTTCATCACTAAACTGACTTATTCCAACCTCTTTCCCTTGCCAGCAGTATCTTCCTTAGGAACAGAATTATCCTCATCAAATCCACTAACGTACTCATACTCCTTCTTACTATCAGTGAAGTGAATGTCACATGTATTGTCCCTCTCTCATTGGATGGCAAATACTTGGGGTCCTCACTGTCTTCATCACTGGTTCCATTTCCATCCACTCAAAATCTCCTTGACCCTCGGTTCCCTTATTAGGTTCTCAACTTCCCTCAGCTGCCTCAGTCCCGTGCCCTTTGAAAATAACCAACTCAATCCCAGCATCTGTCCCTTCTTCAGCTACTCCCCCAACGTCAATGTAACCCACTTTCGGAAACGGCTTCGCATCACCAATATCGTGGACCACAAACAACTCTACCAAGCCCCTTAACCCAGTAATGTTGCACATTTCGATTGCATTTGTGTCACCCTTCAGCATCTTCAAGTTAGTCTCCGAATCATCCAAGCTTGGATCTTTATACCACAAGGCTGCAATGTTGGCCTGCAAGTACCCTAACTGCCTTAACTATTCATAGGTCTCAAACACAAACCAACGATCGCCGTCAATGTCCTCGATAATTGTACTTTGACCCTTGAAGTACTTATAAACCCCGTCTTCATATCCGAATGCACCGCCATGATATATCCTCATGTTTATGTACACCATTTTCTGCTCAGTCAACCCTGTTATTCAACAGAATACATTACTAAAACAGAGACTGAAACAAAGAAAAACAAATATACAAATCCTAGCTATAGAAAGTTGACGTGATTACTGGAGGGATGGAAAGTAACTGTACCTGGACAATCAGTTGGAGCAGCGATGAAGATCAATGACTAATGTCACACCCCCACCGATTATGAACCCTAAACCAGCCAAATCGCGACAACCCCTTCTATAGACTCTCTTCGCACCAACGTATTCGAGGGTTTCACACCAACGTTTCAGCTTTCAAGTGTTTTAAGGAACATTAAGAGTTATTTGAGGAGCAGCAGTCGAATTCACGAGAATGAAATCAAGGGACACAAACCGCAAAGGGCAAACTTGTCATTAAAATTTATTTTTGGTGCGAAAGGAGCATTTTAAAACAAGCATGAACTTTGGAGACAATTTTGTTTGCAAAAAAAACTTGGAGATGAAACAAATTTTTGACCTTTACGTTAGGGACCAAAATCGTACTTAACCATAAAAAAAGTACTTTTATTAAAAAAATAAATTATTTTTTTTAAAGCTAACAATACCTTGCTTAAAAAAATAGAAGCAAAAGACGTTTTTAATACTTAAAAATTCATTTTAAAAAGTCTATTCAGATGTAAAATAATTTTTGTCTGTTAAAAAAATATTTTTGTTAAAAGAGTAAACTACTATTTCTACCCACAAAAGTTAAAAATGCTGACATATCTACCCATAGAAAAAGGAAATTATCATTTGTACCCATGAAATATGGGTTCCGCACAATAAAATTATCCAAACACTAAAAAATTACCCAAAATTTCTAAATTACCCTTATCTTCACCACCACACCACCTCCTTCACCCAATCACCTTTCTAACCCTAATCCTCTTCACCCAGCCACCACCCCTCTTTCTCTTTCTAATCTCAAATTCCACCACCACCCCTTTGCATATCCGTAGCAGCTCCTGCGCCGTCAAAGCTCGGGGATGCGCCACCTTCCTCCGCAGGCTCGCCAGCGCCAGCTTCCGCTTCCACTCCACTTTGAAGGAAACGTCCAGGATCGATCCGCGATTAATAGCGCGATTGCGCCGCCGACGGGAGAATATCCAAACCCGAATCACAGACAGGCACTCGACTCTATATACAAAAAAATAGTGAACTAAGGGGCGAAGGGGCCAATCGAGGAGACTGGAGGAGCTAGATGCAACGATTCGGAAGTAGCGAATCATCTTCTTTTAAGTTTTTCAGGGGAGTGGCTATCAAGCCCTTTATTCGGCTATTCAGAAAATTATGTATAGAAAGTTGACTTCTTTCTTCATTAAGGTCCTCTTCCACTGAGAAACTAAGGTCCACTGAGAGCAAAAGTGATGTGCTCCGATGAAAGCCTTGCGGGTCTAAAGCGGCCATTTACTCAATGAATAGAAAATATGACCATATACAATAAGAATCACCGTGATCTGGGGCATGAAGCAGTTGGATCTCAATGGAAATTCTCCACAGCATGACTAGGCAATCAAATTGATTGAGTCGGAGAAGCCGTGGCCCTGATGGTCAATGGCGTAGGTGGCGAATCCGGTCTTGGCGAAGTAGATGGCAGTGAGCTGGAGGAACCAGCTAGATTCGCCGGTAAATCCATGAACGAGGGCGAGGATTCCGGTGACGGTTGCGGGGGGTAGCGGGAGCCACCATTGAGTGAAGAGCTTGAGGGGTGGTGGTGGGTGAAGGTGGTGGTGGTGTGATTTGAGATTAGAAGGGAAAAGAGGGGTGGTGGCTGGGTGAAGAGGGTTAGGGTTAGAAAGGTGATTGGGTGAAGGAGGTGCTGTGGTGGTGAAGATAAGGGTAATTTAGAAATTTTGGATAATTTTTTAATGTTTGGATAATTTTGTTATGTGGAACCTATATTTCATGGGTACAAATGGTAATTTCCTTTTTCTATGGGTAGATATGTCAGCGTTTTCAACTTTCGTGGATAGAAATAATAGTTTACTCTTTTTAAAAAGATAAAAAAAATTAAATATTTTTTTCAAAAGCAAATCTAAACTAACCTTATATCTTGTTCATTCTTGATTTATTTAGATGAAATAGGTATGAAGAAAATTTTTTAATCATCACTCAAAAAATTACAAAGGGATTTAGTTATCATGGTGCACTATAAATATCTATATAAACAATATATATTAGTTAAATAAAATTTTTTATTTTTAATTTAATAAAAAATTAAATTGAGAATAAAAATGCTAAAGGATCAATATTTGTAATGTATAAAAAAAAATGAAAAATTCATTAATATAAGTTCAAATCTAAGATAAAAAAAAAGTGTTAATACAAGAGATACTGAGTATTTAGATAAGCTGCGTTTTAAGAAAAGGAGCTCAATAACTTTATAAATGTCGCATTCAATTCTAGTTAGGTGGACCCCGACGAAAGAACATTGGTGCAAAATAAATGTGGATTGTTCAGTTCTTTAAGTTAGGGATTTCGGCTCTTGTGGCGGTTTAATTAGAGACTCAAATGACATAATTCTAGTGAGATTCACGGTGAACATTGAAAAAGTGACCATCACTAGTCAACAACACGCCCAACCAAATTAATGAGCCGTACACATTGAAAACCACAACTAAATAGATTATTCAAAGTGCAACAGGAGAAGAAGGAGAGAGAAAAAAAGTAAAAAAAAAATACGAAAAAATAAATTAGAAAAAAGTTCTTCACATATTATTAATACCAAATATTAAGGCTGCTTTTAAAAGAGAAATTAAAATTAAGAGATTGAATATTATATTTAGTTTAAAATAAATATACAAATTAAAAAATAAATTTAGAATTTAAAAAAGTAAATAAAGATATTTTTTTTAAAAAAATATCATTAAAATTTTAATTTTTTTTAAAAAAAATTTAATTTTCTGTGTTTTTATTTTCTAAAAATATCAAAGTGACTGAAATTTTATATTTTGGTATTGAAATTTTAATTTCAAACTCTTACTATTAAATATAATACTAAATTTTAATCTTCTCATTTTAGTCTCTAAAAATAAATTCTACCTAAAAGAAATGAGATATTTTTATTTAAATTTTGATCTTATTTATATATATTAGATTTATTTCTATGTAATTTTGTAAAAATAATTTTAAAATATATTAAGAATCACATTTAGTTTTTTTTAAATTATCCATCTAATAACTTTTTTTTTGGTGACTGAAATAAACTGAATAAAGAAAAACAAAACAAAGAATCTGCTTAAATAAAGGGACAATCCTTTTTAAGACTACTCTTAAATTTCTCCCAAGGTGAAGAAAGCTCTACATGAGAAAGTTGTAACTTTATCGCTATCTTTGCCATAGTATCTGTCACCGTGTTTACATCTCTCATAATCAAACGAAAGTCAACACACCAATTCCAATGCATGATATATCTTATTTTGAGTACCAATGGATCAATAAACCCAAAACCATCTTGGTTATTAGTAACAAGATTAAATGCTTCCATAGAATGCGTCTCACAAATAACATCTCGTTGGCCCACATCCCAAGTTAAGAGATATCCTCTCCAAATAGCAAACAATTTCCCTTGAAGAATACTATTACTCTCAATCATTCCCAAACACCCCCTTTGCCAACTCCCATTACAATCTCTAATAACACAAGCAAAACCAACACTATCACCCGAACCAAGATAACTAGTATCATAATTAATCTTGAAAAAATCGTGTTTACTAATGATTTCTTTGGAAAAAATAGAGACCTGCATCTGGTACATGGGAATAGCGGCTGCAACAGAATTAACCAAGTAGAGTCTATCAGCTCGATTGAGTAAACTTCATTTCCAGCTTGCTAGTTTACTTCGAATCTTATTCAAGACACCATAAAAAACTGAATGGATCACTCTAGAATAGTTAAGGGTAACCCTAAGATATTTGCCCAATTTTTGGACAAATCTGATAGAAGATAATCCATCTATGACTTATTTCTACCTAATGAATTATTTGATTATTATGTTTTAACAAATTTTATCAAATTAAATCTTTATATAATAAATTGATTTTATGACTAATTTAGTGTATACAAACATAATTGCACTTTAATATACCGTCTTAGGCTAAAAACTTAATCTGACATGTGATATCCATATATGAATAAGGTTGGATTTCATATTTCAATGAATGGCATTATGTTGTGGTTAAAGTTTTGGTTGTGATATTTTTATATTTAATTGTGCCTAGTAATTACTAATTAGTAAAGCTCAAATGGCTAAAACATAAAAAACGTTACAAGCTGAATTTTTTCACTGACATAAGAGTGTGGTAGTTAATTAGTTACCTTGGTTAATATATATTTGAAGAGGGAAAAATAAGTAGAATGTGAAGCAAAAAAGGTTTAAGAAAGAAGTTGAAATGATTAAGAGAAAGGTTTAATAATGGAATTCGGAAACAAATTTAGATATATATAGAAATATCATATTAATAATATTTCTATAATTAAATATAGATAAAGTATTTTTTAAATGTTTTCAGTGTATATTTATTATTAGAATAAAAAATTATGTATTTTAATTTATTAGAATTGTAAATTATGTCTCTTAAAATTAAAAAAAAAATTAATATAATTTTATATTAAAAGATGTATATATATGTATTTATGACTGATAAAACAATAAGTTAAAACCACTTATTTTCTACCGTTATTATTTGTAACAAGTGAATTGAATTAAAAAATATTATTATTATAGTAATCTGCAAATAAAAAAAAGTTACTAATTAATTAAATTTAAAATATTTTTTCCTCAAAATAAAAATAGTGTCAACCTAGATGTTTAATAGCCTGTCTTACCGTAATTAATTAATAATTGATTTCAAAATGTTTTGATATAAATATTCTTTACGAGAGTAGTAGTCTTTGATTTTTCGTGGACTTTTAAACTTTATAGCATCTATTTTTAAATATATATATATATATATATATATATATATATATGGGATAATATATTATTTATTTATTAGATTTTATAAATTTTTAATACATTTTGTTTAAACAATATCTAAAATGTAAACAAAAAGGAGATTTTTTATCAAGGTTTTATTACGTGTTAGTTTGAATTAGTCTTTTTGAATTTTAAAAAAATATATTTTTTAAAAAAATAAAATACTTTTATTTAATTTAAAATCTATTTAGGTACATATTAAAAAATGTACTTTTATTTAAAAAATTAATTATTTATTTTTTCTAAAAGTTAATAATACCTTTTAAAAAAAATAGAAGCAAATGACGGTTTTAATACTTGAAAATTCTTTTTAAAAAATCTATCCAAATGTAAAATAATGTTTGTTTATTAAATTTTTTTTAAAAAGATGAAAAAACTAAATATTTTTTTCAAAATCCAATCCAAACTGACACTATATCTTATTCATTCTTGATTTAATTAGATGGAATAGATATGAAGAGAATTTCATAGTCATCACTCTAAAAATTACAAAGGAATTTAGTTATTATTATGCACTATAGATACCTAAATAAAAAATATATATTAGTTAAATAAAATTTTCAATTTTTAATTTAATAAAAAAATTAAATTGAAAATAAGAATGTTAAAGGATCAATATTTTTAATGTAAAAAAATGAAAAAATTTATTAATATAGGTTCAAATCTAAGACAAAATAAAAAAAAATAATGTTAATAGAAGAGATGCTAAGTATTTAGATAAGCTACGTTTTAAGAAAAATAGCTCAATAACCTTACAAGTGTCGCACTCAATTTCGGTTGGGTAGATTCCGCTGGAAGAAGGCTGATGCAAAATAAACATGGATAGTTCAGTTTTTTAGGATAGAGATTTTGGCTCTTGTGACGTTTTAATTAATCAGAAACTCGAATGACATAATTTTGGCGAAATTCATCAAAACATTAAAAAAGTGACAATCACTAGTTAACATGTCTAACTAAATTAATAAGTCGTACACATTAAAAATTACACCTAAATAGATTATTCAAAGTGCAATAGAAGAAGAAGGAGAGAAGGAAGGATAAAAAAAACACGGAAAAATAAATTAAAAAAAAAATCGATTGCCTTTGGATTGCTGTATGTGTGTTTTTCAGCAAATGTTCTAAGAAATTCAATTATTCCAACTAAGCATATAAGCTTTAGTAGACATTAGGCAGAAAAAATCGACTGCCTTTGGTTTTTTTTTTTTTTTTTTTTTTGTGTGTGTGTTAGTTTTTTTTTTAAGAATTTTTGTTAATTTTTTTTTCTATTTTATCATTTTCTTTAAAATATTTAAAACTAAAAATACTAAAAATAAAAATGCAAATTAACCATACCCTAAATTAGCCTAAGAGTTTTTCTTTCACACATGTGATAAGGCAATAAGGTTTAAATTCCTCAGTTTCCCTATATAGCGTGTCCAGTCAATATATCCAATACTATATACATCGAATCTAAGTGATCTGTCAATGCATGTGCAAACTATTCGAAGAAAAAAACAACTTTAGTGAAGGGCTAAGAAATTTGGTCCAATTTTGAATAATTTAAGATTCACTAATCCATACCCACATGGAAAAATAAATAATCTATGTACCATTATTATTAAAACCTCTTAAATCAATAACATAGACATAGTTGTCCAAATCATGGATCGATGTTATGTTTTATAATTTTGAAATTATCATTATCCTAACTAATAAAATTAAATAATATTATACCTTAATTACAACTTATCCAAATATATATATATGTTTCAATTATAAAACCACAAAAAAAAAAATTCTAAATTTTACAAATTGATATTATTATAGACATTGCCAATTGGTCAGTTTGCGCATGTCTGTCTTGAAGATTGACCCTTTTTGTTTTTAAGCGTACATGTTTAACAAATATTTTGAGAAATTCAATTATTCCAACTAAGCATATTAGCATTAGTAGACATTAGGCAGAAAAAGACAGAGACTAAATTAGCCTAAAAGCTTTTCTTTTACATATGTCATATGTGATAACTGATAAGGCAATAAAGTTTGCGAAGAGTTTTTAGTGTACCGAAAATATTAATGTTTCAATTGTTTTAATCGTTGATCTGAATTATAAAATATATATATATATATATATATATATATATATATTAATTAAAATCAACAATTAAAACAACTAGAATATCAGTATTTTTCGATACACTTAAAATTTTTTCTAAAGTTTGAATTCCTGTATTCTATAGGGATGTCCAGTCAATAAATCCAATACTATATACTTTTACAGTGTATTTGGAAAAAAAATTTTAATAGTATATTAATAGAATTGAATTGAATTATTTTATTTGGAATGACTTTTAAGTTTTAAATGATACTTTAGTAGTTTTAATGTAACATATTTATCATCTCATTTAAAATAAAATTTATTATTATCATCCGCATTTAATTTATAAAAAACTTGAATTTATATCATTTAACACTAATTTGTATAAAAGAAATGAGCAATGGTAGAAAATTAATTTTTTAACTAATATTGTAGACTTTTTAAAAATTATTTTATTTATTTAATTTTTAAATTTTAAATTATAAATTTAAATTCTAACATTAATTAATATTAATTAACTAAAAGTTGATTTCTATATTTTGTTTCAGATATTCTGAAGTTCACGTTGCAATGTGATGGACCAACACCCACCATGAGGCTAAAAGGTCGTTTTCCTTTTGGTTGGTTCATAAGTCATTATCTAACCTTATTAACAACCAAGACCCAAAAAAAAAAAAACTTATTAACAACGAATCAATATTTGTTTCGTCTCAAACTTAGTGGCTTACCATATTCTACGTCATTTACAACATCGTGCATAATATGTTCTCATTGTCAGTTGACTCAAAATTCTTTCCTTTTGTTTTTTTTCAAAATAAGAAATTTTTACAAGTATAGTATTTATTTAGATAAAAATTTTATATGTATTTATTTTTATATAAAATTAATAGGTGATAATTATTAAATAATAATTTAATTAAACCTATTAAATTATTTAATATTTTTTAAATATTAATTTTATATAAATACAACTGTATTTAAATTTTCACTATTTATTTATGAAAGAATATCATTTTATTAGCGGATACATATATGATGTTATATTATTATTGAAGCAGCCCTACTAGCATTTAAAAATCTTTTAATTTGTATATAATAATAATATTTAGGGTTAAATACGATTTTGGACTTTAAGGTATAGGTTGAAAATTTTTGTCGTTCCTAACTTTTTTTTTGCATACAAAATCATCCCTAAAATATAATTTGGTTTTAAAATCGTCTTTATCTTAGGGACCAAAGTCGTACGGAGGTGACGGCGAGAGTGGAGGCAAAGGTGAATCGTGGATAGCTGCTGCTTCTTCTTTCCTTCCTCCTTCTTCTTCCATTTTTCCTTCACAAGAGTAGAAGCATTATTTTTCTCTTATTTTATTTTTATATTTTATAATTTTTTTATTATGGATAATTTAATCTAAAATTTTAATATTTAAGTAAAAAAGACGATTTTAAAACTTAGTTTTAAACATTAAAGATGATTTTGTATGCAAAAAAAATTAAAAACAAAAAAAAATTTCGACTTATAGACCAAAATCATCTTTAACCATATATTTATTTATTCTATTACATTATTAAACTTGATTTTAATATATTAAACTGTTATAAGAGTTATTTTATTATCATAATATAAATATTTTGTCGACACTATCAGAATTTTGTAGATTTGTCACTTATTTTTGTCCAATTTTTCCCCTAAAATTGTATAACATATTTTTTAGTTTTTTTTTTCCTATATATAATCACACACAATTATAAATGAGGAAGCAAGAGTTTGATTTGTAGCGTAAGATACTAATAAGACAGTGAAGGGCGTGAGGTTGGTTGTTTTTGAATCTCCATGGAAGAGAAAGCAGCAAGAACAATTGAAGGTCAACCCATAAGATGTAAAGGTTTGTGTGACAGCCATGAACAATTGAAGATGCAAGTTATTTTCTTTTTTTCCATTTTTTAAGGTTGCTATGTTTCATGTGTTTGAAACTTTGAATAGCGGCGGTTGGAAGAGAACCAGGGGAGCCATTGATCATTGAAGAGATTATTGTGGCGCCTCCAATGGCTCGTGAAGCAAGGATTAAAGTTATATGCTCTTCTCTTTGTTACAGCGATGTCACTTTTTGGAAGATCAAGGTTCATTGCAATCACTTTTTCTATTTACTTTTTAATTTAATTTCTCTCAATTATTTAGATTTTGAGTCTTTCATTTCATCCTTTGATGAAGGACCCCCCTGCAATTTGGCCAAGAATTTTCGGTCATGAGGCAATTGGGTGAGTTTCTGAAATCTCCTTATAGATTATTCATTCAAAATTAATTAATTAATTTTAATATACGAAAATGGGATTGCTATACTATACTATTTGTATGGTCATGTTCCATTCCATTTCATTAGTGGTTTGTGCTTTAATTTATGTACACTGAAAATTTGTAGTGGTCCTTTCATAAAAAGTTTCAACTTGTTTGTACAGTTGACTTTTTGTTTTTGTTTTGATTGATTCTGAATTTTGGGTTTTAACTCATTTTTCTTGTGAGATTTGCTAAATTGTTATGGAAAGCCATCTTCATATTGTTCTAATCTAATGGTAAGAAATAAGAGATTGAGCGTTAAAATTTAAAGTGGAAAATCACATATAGTTATTTTCGTATGAAGTTAATAGTTGAAAATTGTTAAATTATTTGATATGTTTGACTCTAAAATAGATACTCACGTACAGTTGTCTTTATATGAAGTTAATAATTAAAAACCGTTAGATTTTAATTTAGTTAAATATGTTAAATTATCTAACAAATTTTTAACTATATAAATTTCTACTTTGACTAAATTATTATCTAATAATTTTTAATTATCAATTTTAAGTGAAGATAATCACGAGTATTCACTAAAATTCAATGGTGATAAAGTAAGTGCGGAAAATATAAAAAAATTTAACTTCTAATAATTTTTTTTATTATTATTATACAGGATTGTGGAGAGTGTAGGAGAGGATGTGACTGAAGTTACAAAAGGAGACATGGTTGTTCCAATTTTCTTGCCAGATTGTGGAGAGTGTGTGGATTGCAAATCAGAAAAGAGCAACCTGTGTTCAAAATTCCCATTCAAAGTATCTCCATGGATGCCAAGATATGATAGTAGCAGATTCACTGATCTCAATGGACACATCATACACCATTTCCTTTTTGTTTCAAGTTTTACTGAGTACACTGTTGTTGACATTGCCAATCTAACCAAGATTCATCCACTTGTTCCTCCAAACAAAGCATGCCTCCTCAGTTGCGGCGTATCGACCGGTAACTAAAGAGAAAGATAAAGTAACCTTTTAGAATTCGAAAGCCATAAATTTATTCTTTAATCTTTATCAAATTATGTCCGTCCTAACAAAAAAAAGGAATAAAGTATATTTTTTGTTTTTAAAATTTGACAAAAATTTTTAAAATATTTTTAAGTTTTATTTTATTTTAATTTTATTCCAAAAGTTTTCTATTTGAATCAAATATATCCTGACGGGCTAATTTTTTTAAAATTTTAGGACCAATTTAACAACAATTTCTTAAAAATAATCTTTAATACAAGCAAATCAAACATAATTTTTATGCATTTTTGTTGGATTGGTTTTAAATTTTTTGAAAATTTAGCTCTCCATGGTATATTTCGTGCAAATCGAAAACTTTTAAGATAAAATTGAAACAAAATAAAATTTAAGGGTATTTTAAAATTTTTTATTAAATTTCAAAGACAAAAGATACACTTTACAAAATAAAATAAAAAAAATCTGTCGTACTTAAAACTATTTTGTACGAAAAAGACTAGTCTATTTCTCTTTTCGTTTCAAATGGTGAAAGATGATTTTGTACTATGTTATTTTAGTCAGTGACAAAATTAAAGCTTTGTTCCATCAAATATGCAACATTCATAATAAATTCATCTAATTCAATATTTTTGTTATTAAAATTTTTAATTTTAGGGGTAGGAGCTGCTTGGAAAGCAGCAAAAGTGGAACCAGGATCAAGTGTAGCTATTTTTGGACTAGGAAGCATTGGATTAGCGGTATGGTTTCTTAGATAATTAAACATATCTTTGTGTTATTATTATTATTATTATTATTATTATTATTATTATTATTATTATATATTGTATAGTTCTGTATCCACTAAAAATTGTTTTTGTTTTGGAAAAAACAAGGTTGCTGAAGGAGCTAGACTTTGTGGAGCAACTAAGATTATAGGTGTAGATGTCAACCCAGATAAGTTTGAAATTGGTAATGTAACTAACTATCTTCTCTTTCTATAACATCATCATCAAGTGTTTTAATTTGTCAAATAATATTAATGTTTTAAGAGATTAATTGGTTTCATGTGTTTAATTAATTTGTTTTTTTCAGGAAAAAAGTTTGGAGTCACTGACTTTATTCAAGCTGGAGGAGACAAATCTGTGAGCCAGGTCTTGCCATAATATTTGACTTTCTTTGGGATTTAAAAAAAAATGAATATAAAAAAAAATTAATTATTAGACCACAGTTAAATAAATCCACTAAAGAACTAACAAAAAATAATCAATAATTAATTATTATTTTTTTAAATTTCCTTGTACCTTCACTAGCCACCTACCCCAGTTTTCGCCAACTTTAAATCTTAAACCCTAATAATATTTTTTATTATATTATTATTATAGGAACATTTTTGAATAAGAGTTAATGTGGTTATGGAACAGGTTATTATAGAGATGACTAGTGGAGGTGCAGACTATTGCTTTGAATGTGTTGGAAGGGCATCATTGGTCCATGAAGCATATGCTTCTTGTAGAAAGGTATCTAATATTTATATTCTAATCTATGTCTCTCTCAAAATGTGATTAATTTATTAGTTTTTTAAGTATATTTGTTTTAAACCAAATTGAAATTCCATATTATTACTAGCAAATGTTCAAGATATAACTATTTCAAAAATTAATTTTTATATAATTTTTTAGTTGGTGTAATTCGCCAAAATGAGTGACGAGATGATATACAAAAATATAGACCGATTTAAAAAATCAGAAAATAGTCACGTGTCACGTAAAAAAAATGTATTTTGCTTTTCGCAATATATATATATATATATATAAATTATTTGTTACAGCCTGCAAAAAACTTAAACTCATATTCCTAAAAATTAACTTGTATGGCCAATCTTAAGAAAATTCACATTTTTTGAAAACTATATACAAATTTTTTAATTATAACCATTTATGTAATTTTTTTTAACAATTTAAGTTTTTGAGAAACGTAATTTTAAAATATAACATTACTATTAGAGCTTCTATGATAAAAAAATAAAATAAAAAAAATAAAAAAAAATAAAAACCGAAAATTCTTGAGAGAAGTGGTTAAAAGAAATTGAATTTGATGTTTAGTTTTGATTTTAGGGTTGGGGGAAAACAGTTGTTTTAGGAGTGGACAAGCCAGGATCTTGTTTGACGCTTAACTCTACTGAAGTCCTTTGTGATGGGAAGAGTCTCATAGGAGCCTTGTTTGGGGGACTCAAACCCAAGTCTCATGTCCCTATTCTCCTTAAGCGCTACATGGACAAGGTACGTTATTATTTGCTTCCTTTTTAATATTTAAGTCATATGACACTTGGTGCCTTGTATTTTAAGACACATGATACTAATTTTGAATTTTTTATTTTTAATATTGGAGTGGTAGCAGTATTTTTTTAAAATGTGGATTGTTGGGGTGTTATACTCAAATGTGGAATCGTTTAATTAGAGAAGCAGAAATCGGACCGTCCGATTTATTAGGGGTATAGAAATCGGACCGTCCGATTTCTAGAGGTACACAAATCGGACCGTCCGATTTGTAGAGGTACAAAAATCGAACCGTCCGATTTGTGGTTAAAAAATTAAAAAATTTGAGGTACAGAAATCGGACCCTCCGATTTGTGTACTTTCCACAGTTTTAAAAAATACCAAAAATTACAATGTTAAGATATATCACTACTTCTACTTCCATAATAAAAAAAATAGGGCCTTTCTCATATAAATGCCGGAAATAGTGGTAACAATTACTTATTGGTTTAATTATCATGATAGACTTTATAATTTTAAAAAATTTATAATTAAATTCTTACAAAACTTTAATTAGATCATTTTTAACTGTGTTTTGCTAAAAACAAACACAAAATATTATTTAAATATTGTTTTTAGTTTTAAGGTAAAATGAATTGTGAAATATTATAAAAGTCAATAACTAGAATTATTGTAATTTTTTATGGAAAAAAATGAAGTTAATTTTGATGCACTCACAGTGTAACGTGTACTCAATTACATAATACCACATAAGTAAAAATAACTATCTTTCACAATCATTTAAAAGAACGGATGTGATTACACGATAGTATAAAATGATAGTACATCAAAATTAAACTAAAAAAAATACTATTACAAATATAATTAAAATCTTTATCTAATATGTATGCTTGATATCAACTTTAAATGGTAAAACTGAATTATAAATTCAATAAAATTATATGAATTTACAGAACAGTTAAACTTTATTTATATGTTATAAGAAGTGATAATAAAACATAAATTTTGTAATGTGTTGTACTATTTTCAGGAACTGAATTTGGATGAGTTTATAACACATGAAGTGGACTTTAAGGACATCAATAAAGCATTCGATTTGCTGCTTAAAGGGGAGTGTCTCCGATGTGTGATTTGGATGGATAAATAATTACTTCATTCTTTTATGCACTTATTAGCTTTCTTGCTTTCATTTTCTGTTGATAGGGAAAAAATACATATCCAACTTTGTAACTTGTTCAATAATAAAATAACCCATGCATTGATAAAGTGATTCTTAAACCAAGTTTATTTCCCATCTTTTTAAGGCCCGTAAGTTTAGGAATCAAATTGAATATTCTCTCGTAAAATATCTGTATATGATAATATCAGATATGACGTATCAACCAAATGAAATCAAACCACTTATAAAAAGACATATATCAAAAATAAAACAGTTTCGTATATAACACAAAAACAAAAACACCGTCCTAACCATCCACAAACAAGGCAAAAATTCAATAATTTTTACGGCATTCTCGTTAAAAAAGTCAAATTTTCGTTATTATTATCTAAAAGGTAAAGACTCCAGAAAATTAACACCTAAAAAGTCTCTTACCAATAGCCAAAGTTAAGCTGCTTCTCATTCGTGTAATGTACCATATCATCCAAAACTTCATTCTCTAACGTTACTTTATATTAAAAAGATTTTCTAATTACTAAATCTACATCCCTCTCTTCTTTATGGATTTAGATTCTTCTTGTCACATTAATAATCTTTTTGCTAGATGCATATTTTTTTATATGCTATCATTGCCTAACAAAATTAGGTAAAACTCAAAAGCTTAGGACTATAAGTAACTAACACAGAATTGAAGAGACTCATTGGATCACCATGGAACACAAAATAACAAGAACAAGTGAGGCTCAACCCATAAGATTTAAAGGTGTGTGTTCCATAATTCCATGATAATGGAAGTTCCAATTTGAAGTTGATAGGTTAGTTTTAGTGTTTTAATTTTGATTGGAAGCTATGTAATAATGCATGTAGCTGCGGTTAGTCAAAAACAAGGTGAGCCATTGAGCATTGAAGATATCATTGTGGCACCACCAATGGCTCATTGGCTTGTGAAGCAAGGGTTAGAGTTATATGCACCACTCTTTGTCAGGTTGATCTCACATTCTCACTTTTTTGGAAGATTAAGATTATTGCTTACAAATTACCATCATTTTCTTCTTTCATTTCAAATTAATGATCTCATTATCAATGTGTATTCATGTTTTTAAACAATGTCCTCTTGTGTGTTTTGAACAAGGTTCTGAGAACTGAATCGGTCATCAAATTGCTCTAACTACTAGTTTACTAGTTCATTGGTTCAACTGTGATTCAACCAGAATAACTGTTTTATAATAAAATAATAAATAAAATATAAATAAACACACTAAAACATCAATATAGTCATTATAAACTTTAAAATATCATCCAAATTAAAAGTACTACATTAACCACAATGTTATCATGTTATCCAAATACAAACTCAAAAGGCAAATAAGAAAAGAAACAACCAAATATGAAATGCCAATATCAAAGTTTGTCATCAATCATCAAAATCCGCAAAAAGAACATCAATCCAATAATCTCAAGGACAACAATAATTGAAGAACAATAATAGAACAATAATTAACAACAGAACAACATGATAACAGAATCAAAGAAAATCACTGTAAAAACAAAAAAAAAATTAATGACAATAGAAGAATAATAGCATAACAGAATCAAGAACATCATCAACAATTCTAAACCACAGTAATGACAACAATAATTGAAGAAGAAAAATCACATAACAATCCTAAACCAATTAAAACAATTACAGTAAAAAATACCTTCTAGAGCACAGAGGTTAGGGACACGACGGAAGGCTGGATGCGACAGAATTGGAGAAGAGGTGGTCTGGACCGCTGTGGAACTGCAGCCGAGGAGGATGGAGCGCAGTGAAAATAGAGCAAAAGAGGGTGGAGGGCAGCGGATGCGAGACGAGTTGCAATGGGGACAACAACTTCGAGCAGTGGCGGAGACGAGCGTAGTGGAGATGGCTGCTTCGAGCAGCTGTGACGGCCGTAGTGACACCACGGTGGCTGGACGAAGCAAATGATGGGATTTTTCTTTTGCCGAGGGAAGGAGGAGCTCGAGAGGAAGTTGATGCTACTACTGAGTGCTGAGCTCAGAGTAAACAAATTAGGGCTACCCTTTTTATATATATTAATAAATGAAACAGCATCATTTCTCCTCAAATTTGAAAACCGGCCGAGTTCAGGTTCTGGTCCGATTTGACCGCACAGTTCTCGGCTGGTCCAACAGTCAAAAGGCAATTTTTAACCAGGCAATTATGCTTATAAGCTGAACCACTATCCTTGTCGATTTTCGGTTCGACTAGTCCGACCGACCGATTCAAACCGGTTTTCAGAACCTTGGTTAAAAGACAACACAAATCAAGTGCAATATAATCCGTGTTAAATTATTTTGCAACGGAAGTGTCACAGCAAGATCTCAAATCATGATTACCTTGACAGAGGGATCGTGGGATACATGTGAGAAAAACCCCTTAAGACACAAATAAACAGGTAAAAGAAAGAAATTAAGACAGCAAAAACTATGTACGTTGGGAAATTGATCACCGAAAGGCATAGCGCTATAAACAGCCAGAAAGGCACAGTTCTAATCATTACTATCCAATGCAATGACCATAGTTATAAATGTTTCCTCACTTGGTTTCTCTAAAGAACAACGTACGTGTTCTAGTCTGAATCGGATGACAGTTGGGGAGGACACAATGTTGCAACCATTTTAGACAACATTTCTTCCATTTCTTCCAAATCTTCCCTTCCAAAGCCCCAACCCCGAAGTAATTGTGCCCCAGCTGCTCCCCGATCAATTCCGAATCGGTGAAGGTTTTGCAATCTACTCTCAACAAATGGTAGGATAGCATTGCTGGAGCGTAATCTGGCAGCCATTGGAATGGAATAGACGTCCAGGGATCCTTTTGATGAAGAATTAGTTATCGGACCGCCCATCAACTCACCATGCTGGCCAACTTGGTTTCCAAATATCGATGGAAAAGACAATGGAATGGGAAGCGGACAAAGAGCAACAGATAAATGGTAGAACATTGGATTTGTTTCGGCACATTGAAAAGCAGCATCAACTGCATCCTTTACTTGGGAAACCGAAGCACGATGGCTACCTATTGAACCAAAGTGGTGAAGCATTTCAGGCAAAAATAAACCGCATAGGGAACACAACTTGGGGAGAAGCAACAGAAGAGAAAAATAAATAATGAAATAGGAAGCCAACATCACAATCATGTTCACAATAAGTCTTTCTCATTGATGAAGTTGAGCTGAGATGCAGAGAATATACTGAAAACGAACTATGCTTACTTCATCCAATTTAAGTCGGACAATATTGTTTTGAAAGACACAGACAGGAGGGGAAAAAAGAACAGAACAGAGAGGAAGAAAGGTGAGAGAATGAAGAGGAGGAAGAGAAGTAACCTTTAGAAACAATACCTGATGCATAAGCTCCATGGACTGTCAAGCATTCAACTCCCTGCATGTCTTCAACATCCTCTGCTATTTGAGGGGTCAATGGATGCAAATTTTCTAATAAAGATTGTTCGCTCTGTCCCCCTGAATTACAAGAATAAGACCAATGAAATAAAGTTCTATCAAGATTGAATAAAAATTACTTCACATCACATGTACCAAATAAAGCAGGCGCTGGTATGGCAACATCTAGAATTGACACCATATTCTGCCTCCCTTGTCCTGATAACATTTGTATGACTCCATGAAGATCAACAGCCCCAGAGACAGAAGATGCAGGTGTAGTAGGGCCAATTGGGTCCATTCTAAAAGGAAGACTAATGGAGTGTAGTGCAGCAGCATAAACTGCACTTGAGTGGTAATGTTTCTCATCTTCAATGTGGAGGAATTTGGAAACTTTACCTGCGAAATTATATGGAAAAAAAAAAAAAAAAAAAAAAAAACTCGATCCTGAATAAGATTTTGAAAAAAGGTTCAGAAGAAGTGAATAATGGTATTGGCCGTGTTTCTGCAAGCCAATATCGACACTATCGGTGAGGCAAATTGTATAAACATTAAAACAGCTTATATAAAATTCAGGGCTGTGGAGACAGCTAACCAGTTAAATCAGTAAACTATCAGAATGTTAAACATCAGGCCTTTCTGCCAATTACCAAAAAAGCATGTTGACTAGTGAGTTGTCGAACGTGATAAATTCATTAAAGAGAATATTACCTTTACTCAAGGAGGGCATACCAAGAGGGACAATAAGTTTAGAGTAGGATGAGAGTCTTGAAAATGATACAGCATCGTGAAGATCCTCCAAGACTGTACGCTTCTTGCTCTGAAGACTTGTGCATGCACGATGGCCTTGGACAGCATACAGCAAAACAGGAGTATTTGTATATTCATCTACAATATTCTCTAGAAACTCTTCGGCCACAGCAGAGAATCCTCCAGAGTCGTCAACTACAAATTGAAAGCCCTGCCAACATTTTAAACTTGTTTAAGACAAATCAAACTAAAATGATTGTTCTCCCAGAACCTAAAAGAGGAAGATTATGGTTAGTCAAAATTCAAAACACTATGCTTTGAGTCATCATACCAATAATAACCATTGATTGAAAAATCCGAAACCAAAATTTACAGAGAAACACGAAAAATGGGATAACCAAAAACCATTGCACTAATATTTTCTATATAGCCATTACTACTTTTGGTAACAATTTATTTTCAAGTTCCTACAATATTGGGTAGAAGAATAAGCCTTGAAATTAGTAGCTTTGATCCTTAAATATAATCTTTTCCTAAATACAAGCCATAATAGGCAGTGGGTCCATATATATGGAAAGGAAATTAAAAAAAATGAAAAGTAAATTGAATTGTAACGTAGTAGATACCAAAAGATATTGCTTCACTAAAAAGATTAAAGATATAAGAGAAATATCTCCTAAAACCAACAACTACAAGACACAAAAGAAGTGATAGTATACCTGTATATGATCACACTCTTCAACAAAAAATCGTAGCCTGTCACTAATTTCTTCCCCTTGCAAATCCCAAGAAAAGGAATCCTTTCCAATTCCGTAATTGTTGAAGTTCTCAGCATCCATCCAAACCCCATTTAGTTCATAGAGACTCTGGGGATGATAATGTACTTTTGAGTAGTCCGTCCAAAACTGTACACCATTTTCTAGACTTTCAACTATATCCTTATCCTGATACTCACTTTGAGAACCATTGCTTGAACCACTAGTGTCATTAGTCACAATCAAATTTTCCTCTTCCTCATACAGTCTTTGTAGGAACAAATTTTTCTTATGAGGTTCACAGGCCTGGGTGGAAATCTTACCTGTCCTGCACATTGGTCTATGGACACTCAGCGCATAAACAAAATTTAAACTAAAGATTTATGATAAATATAACTGATGAAGTACGTTTCATGTCCAATAGAACAAGCAAGCAGTAAGTGAATAGAGCACCAAAAGGCTCCAGCTAGATATTTGTAGAAAATTGCCATTTTTTATTTTTATTCAACCTTATAAAATTTGAGTTTTCTCAAACAGGCATAGACTGAAAGGTCTCACCAAGTAACAACATCTGATGGAAAGGAGGTAACCTCCTTATATAATGTACCATGTGAGCTCAAAGATCCAAGTGAACCTGAAAAAGTTAACACAAAGTGTAAAAATATATGAAGTGGGAAATGGGGAGACAACGATGTTTCATTTTTGAACCAGGAAGAACAATAAAAGCATAAAGAATTAATATTATGCTAAAATATTTTTCACCAATAGATATCATCATGACAACATCAAGTACCTCTCATGTTTATTGAAAGTAGGCGAGGAGTGTATGTAAGAATGCCCTGCAGATATTGAAGTAGCACGGTGTGAGTATGAGTTGAAACTCGAATGACTTTAATCCACATATTCATATCATCCCATTGCCATTTTCCTTTCCCACAGCTAAAATATGCCAACTAGACACTAATCTATTAGTTAATCATAACCCAGATGAATTAACTAATACTTATTTGTATTCGTGTCATGAGAATAGGTACATGTAGTGAGGCAAATAGATAGCAGCAGACCAATTGGATGACTGCAAATACAAGATGTTAAGATCTCATTAAATCATCTACCAACATAGTTTTTAACATACAAAATTTTCTTAAAAGAAGGCTACAATGCTAGTTCAATCTCAAGAAATTGCACCTGTTGCGTTACACCAGTACGATAAAGCACATCCATGTTAAGATCATGATTCTTGAAGAATGAATCAGCATTAGGGTCTCCAGCCAGCCCAAGAAGCTCATCCTTACAATTGAACACAAATATGCATGATTAGACAATTAAACCTCAATATAAATTCTTTCCAAGATAACCAGAAAAACAGAAACCCCAACTGTGAGAAAATGAAAGGTTTAGAACAGTTAGTTGCTAGCAAAATATTTGAGGCAAACAGCTCTAACAGGAAAATGAAAGGCATCTTTTTTTTTTTTTTTTTCTGTGATGGTGGTATTTTGGTGTTTTTTTGTTGGTGGTGGGGGGTTTAAATGCTCTCTGAAAACTTTAGACATGCAATGATCTCCATAAAAGTAAGGAAAATGTTGTATTGCTCACAACAAGAAAAAGTAGTAATAACAACTCCATTGACTACACACTGAAAAGGAAAACTGTGATCACATAATGTACTCAAACGAAGTATTTTACTAACTACATGTTGAACCGAAGCTTCTGAATAATCGTTATAGCAGGAAGATTCTCACTTAACAAAATTTCACTCTTTTCAATAACAGCAATAAATGCAGAAACACTCGCTTAACTAGAAAAAAGCATTAAAAATCATAAATCAGCATTAAAGTATATTAAATAGAAAATGATATTAGCATAGGGAATGGGCCAAGTAGGATGTGAAACCTGAAAGTTCCAAAAGTGAGAGCCAACGTAATTGGCAAAATCGCCGACTTGGATAGTTACAAGTTCTTTCATCTTTACTTCCTACTGCAGCTGCAGCCAATTATGCGACGGCAGTGGTGGAGGACGGTGCGGCAGTGAAGCACGACGGAGAGGCGAGGAAGGTAAGAGATGGTAGGGGTGGGGATGTGAGACCAAGGTTGTCCTTTTACTTCTTTTTCTTTTTGGTCGGGACTCTTTTTTTTTGTTGAGTGAGAGAAACCATCTATTAAGAATGGGCTAAGCTTAAAAACCACAAGTTGGGCCAACCGACTCAATTAGTTTCTAGCCTAATATTCTTGTTCTCAACAGAAATTAGAGAAGCACTAGTATCCTATCCTATGTTAATATCTTAACATCCGGTTATTTGGCCCCGCATTTGAGATGCGTGTCAATTATCCTTATTCCTATGCCTTTGTTTGCTTTCCTGTAGCTGAACAGGTCTCATTTGCATGTGCTTTGAAATGTTCTGACAGCTGGAAGTTCCAAAGTCTTACCACCATCTGATCAGATATGAAAATTTCAAAAGTTAATTAAGTACCTGTTAGTTAATTCAAAGGAAATAAATGTAAAATCAATGCATCAAACAACTATGTTGAAAATCCCTTACGCTACATATGCATTATTGCTGTAAATTTTATCTATAAAAAGCAAGGTTCTGAGAACCGGACCGGTCATCGAACCGCTCTAGTCATTGGTTCACTGATCCAACCGGTCTAACAGTGGTTCAACCAGAAAAATGATTTCAGAATAAAATAATAAATAAATTATAAATAAACATCTTAGAATATAGAAGCAGCTTGTCAGTGACTATTGAAAGAAATGCCAATTCAAATAGTACAAATTGTGAAGATATCAGATAATTCCATGATATATTGAAAGAAAGCCAATAAACAACACTATAACCACTGTTCCAACCTGAGAGAATACAAAGCTAAATTAAAACAGTAAATACAGAAAGTAACATTTCAAAGAGAGATAACAAGTATATCAATACTCAATACTCTTTTATTATCCTATTCCGCAACATATGCAAGCTATAATGTACAAATACTTCGTTTCTACTCAAATATCTGTACCATAGGCGTATTTGCATCATATACTATTAAATTAAACTTCCTAATTGTGACTATAGTTTTGATAAAATGGCCGTATTTACAGATTCCTATTTGTGCAAAACGGAAGGCAAGACTAGCTAGCTTTAATTCTCTTACAAGAAACTAGCATAACTTGGAAAACAACAATGATAAAGCCATGAAGAGATTCTATTAGTTCCTACTAAACAAAACAATTAGATCAAAACTAAGGGTGAATTTTCAGTATTAAGAAATCAACTGTGTCTCTTGAATCTCCAATTCAATTACGCCAGTAATCCAAAGAGTTGACTTATTATACAATGAACAAGTGCAGAAATAGAAGGAAAGATGAAGAGGCACCAGAGGGCAGAAAAAGAGTTAGTTTTCTTGTTCCTGCAAGTGTGGGCACGCGCTGACGCTGTGGAAATCCTTTTGCTGGTTCAGATTGCCATTTTCCTTCTCAGTTCTGATAAAGAACATTGACAACTGAGAAAGATGATCAACCAGAGCCACAAAACACACAACAGCACACCAGAATCCAGAACCCACAGCAGCAGCAGCACAGCCAGAAAATTAATAGCAGCACAAA
The DNA here is from genome assembly GCF_059453495.1 of Arachis ipaensis. NCBI lineage: Eukaryota > Viridiplantae > Streptophyta > Magnoliopsida > Fabales > Fabaceae > Arachis > Arachis ipaensis. Next base: position 5,907,140 of record NC_142442.1, read on the forward strand.
ATTAATACTACCAACAACATTCAGCAACAAACAGCTTTGATTTGATTTCCATTTTTAGCATTCAGCAACAAACATTACAAAACAGCAACAAGTAATCCCTAATCACTAAACCTGAGATTAATAAAGCTAAACAAAAATTTCAATAATGATTTGATTTCTATTTTTAGCAGCAGAAAATTTCAACAAAAATTTCAGGAATTAAAAAAAGAGCAGCAGCACAAAATCAATTATTTGATTTTCCAGTAATCCATTCACTATTTCACATTCAAAAGTAAGCAAACAGAGCACAAAAGGAAGAGAAGAACCGAAGAAGTGAAAGCAGTGCCACTAACCTTCGACGGAGACACGGACGGCGACCGGCGAGACGACGGGAAGCGGCGACACGGCGGCGAGCTGCTCCAACCTCGAACAGAGAAGCCAGGGAGGACGGGGACAGGGGGAAGGAGGACGCCGAGCTACAAGAGAGGACGCGGAGGCGCCGACAGCACGGACGGCGGCGGCAGAACCGTTGCAGGGAGAACCTAGGGTTTTGGTTGCGTGATTTTGAACTTTGCTTCAGAGTTGAGAGGGATAGTGATGGGAGGGAGGGGGGGTTGGGGGAAGGAGGGTGAGTGAGTGAGGGCTGAACGTTGGGTTTTTTTTTAAAACGGCACCGTTTATCAAGAATAGGCCGGTTACCAGTCCAGTCCAACCGGTCGATTCCCAGACGATTCAACAGTTTTCGAATGAACGGTCATTAGTAACAGACCGGACCGTTTTCATTATTGGTTTTTGGTTGGATCGATTCAACAAGTCGGTTCGAATATTCAGTTATAAATATTTTCAATTTACAAAAAAATATTCAATTAATTCTAATATTGTTTATACTATGAAGGACTTAAAAAAAATATATAAAAATCTAATTAAAAATTTGGTCAAATTATAAAGGCCAACAAAATTATTAAATCTTATTTAAAAGGCAAAGGCTTTAGAAAAATCGACACCAAAAAAAGTTTATTATCAAACGCCAAAATTAAGCTGCTTCTTCTCATTTCAATAATGTACTGTATCGTCCAAAACTTCATTCTCTAACATTACTTTATATTAAAAAGATTTTCTAATTCCTAAATCTGCATCGCTCTCTTCTTTATGTATTAAGATTCTTCTTGTCACATTAATAATGTTTTTGCTAGATGCATATTTTTTTTATGGTATGATTGCCTAACAAAATTGAAGTTAAAACTTCAAAGCTTAGGCTCCATTCCCAAATAATATGGACCACACACATTATTGTAACGTAACATTATCATTTGACACATATTTACTCTAAGACTTATTATAAGCTCAGCAACCGACACCCTTTGTACATAACTAAGACACAGAATTGAAGAGACTCAGTTATTGGATCACCATGGAAAACAAAGTAGCAAGAACAAGTGAAGCTCAACCCATAAGATGTAAAGGTGTGTGTTCCATAATTCCATGAAAAATGGAAGTTCCAATTTGAAGTTGATATGTTAGTTTTAATTGGAAGCTATGTGATAATGTATGTAGCTGCGGTTAGTCGCAAACAAGGTGAGGCATTGAGCATTGAAGAGATCATTGTGGCACCACCAATGGCTTGTGAAGCAAGGATTAAAGTTATATGCACCACTCTTTGTCACGTTGATCTCACTTTTTGGAACACTAAGGTTATTGCTTACAAATTACCATCATTTTCTTCTTTCATTTCAAATTAATGATTTCATTATCAATGTGTATTCATGTTTTTAAACATGTCTTTTTGTGTGTTTTGAAGGACCCTGCTTCAATTTGGCCAAGAATTCTGGGTCATGAGGCAATTGGGTAAGAGAATTTGCGAAATATGGTCGGTTTCTTTTATTTATTTATTTTCTGTTTTTTGTTTTTATTTAAAGATTTTTTTGGTAAAATTCTATTTTCTATTCTTATTTCCTGCTTGTATTTTTTTATAATTTTAAAATAAAAATATTAAAAATAAAAATAAAAACACAAATAAAATAGATATATTCTCTGTTTTTCTTTTATGAATTTAATTTGATTTAATTTATTATCATTAAAAAATGAATTTCACTATTGACTCTCTATATATATATATATATTATTAAACAGTTTTATACATATATCTAATTATGTAATGTTATATTAGTAAAAATAACTACATGTAATTAATTTGAGTTGGTCGAATGGTTAGCTCACTCGTCCGCTAGTGTCGGAGGTTTGAATCCTGCTAGCTACATGCAGCAACTCATTGGCCAGCGACTTGATGAATTAGTCCTTGACGTGTTGTATTGAGTTGAGGATACTGTAGACAACAAAAAAATAACCACATTTTACGTTGAAAAAAAAATATAATTGGACGACTATTTAAAATATTTTACGCTGTCAATACACTAAAATTAAATTCATACTATTTGTGTTTCTTTATGTAATGCAGGGTTGTGGAAAGCATAGGAGAGAATGTAACTGAAGTTGCAAAAGGAGATGTAGTTATGACAATATTCTTGCCAGATTGTGGAGAGTGTGTGGATTGCAAATCAGAAAAGAGCAACCTGTGTTCAAAATTCCCATTCAAAGTATCTCCATGGATGCCAAGATATGATAGTAGCAGATTCACTGATCTCAATGGAGACATCATACACCATTTCCTTTTTGTTTCAAGTTTTAGTGAATACACTGTCGTTGACATTGCCAATCTAACCAAGATTCATCCCCTTGTTCCTCCAAACAAGGCATGCCTCCTTAGTTGTGGTATCTCGGCCGGTAATTTTTCTATCGCGAAGCATAAAAACATTATTAGAGTTTGTTTTGTTTGATTCAGGTATTTTCGCAGACGAGTTTGATATGTTAAATTTATCAACCATATTATGTATACACAAAAAATAAGATACTCTATAAGATTAGTATAATATGGTCATGAATAAATACAAGATTACTCTTAGTATCTTATTCATAAGTCAACAATATTCATCAAATTCAATATGTTGATTAAATTTCTATCTTTAGGGCTAGGTGCTGCTTGGAGATTAGCAAATGTAGAGCCAGGTTCAACTGTTGCTATTTTTGGGTTGGGAAGCATTGGATTAGCAGTATGAATTTTTAATATAATATAAATTTCAATCTGTATGATTTCTATGTTTTGTGAGGGTTTTTATATACAACATGATCATTGAAATTGGTTGGTTTTGAAAGGTTGCTGAAGGAGCTAGATTTTGTGGAGCAACTAGAATTATTGGTGTGGATGTTAAGCCAGAAAAATTTGAAATTGGTAATTTCACTTTCTGTTTAATAACATAACATAGACTCATCAAATTCTAGGTATGCTGCTTCTTTATGTTACTTACCATTATGATGCTTACATTATGAAATTGTTGTTCATATACACACAGCAAAAAAGTTTGGAGTTACTGATTTTGTTAATGCTGGAGAATGTGGAGACAAATCTCTAAGCCAGGTACTCTATAAAGCTCCAATGATGTTTGTTTTAACTTAAAGGACATAAGAATGAGATTGATTATAGTTATTACTGTGTGGTTTTGGAGCAGATAATTATAGATATGACTGGTGGTGGAGCAGATTACTGCTTTGAATGTGTTGGTTTAACATCATCAGTTCATGAAGCATATGCTTCTTGTAGAAAGGTCTCTCTCTCTCTCTCTCTCTCTCTAACCATAGTTGATGAAATCATTAGTTGTTTTCTGGATTCAGGGTTGGGGAAAAACAATTGTTTTAGGAGTGGACAAGCCAGAATCCAAGTTGAGTCTTAACACTAGAGAGATCCTCTTCAATGGGAAGAGCCTAATTGGATGCTTATTTGGAGGACTCAAACCCAAATCTCATGTCCCTGTTCTCCTTAAACGTTACATGGACAAGGTACTTTAACATTATGCAAATTCTATGGTAATTGTTTAGAGTTTAGACCTCTTTTTGTTCCTCTATTACTGATGGCAAAATTATTGACAGGAACTAAAGTTGGATGAATTTGTCACTCATGAGTTGAAATTCAAAGACATCAACAAAGCTTTTGATTTACTGATGAAAGGAGAGTGTCTGAGATGTGTAGTTTGGATGGACAAATGACTTCATTCTTTTGTATGTATTTTTAATGGTGTGAGATAACCTTGCCAAATTTTAATAAAAGTGCTAGTGTTCTAGACTTTCTCGTAAAATTATGTTATGTCATACTATTTCTTTTCAACATATAATAATTCCCAAAAATCAAGAAGATAGATAAAACACTAACAAAGATTCATGAAACAAAACCAAAGTTGTTACAACATGGTTATCATCATCTAAAGTATCAAACCTTCCATTTTTCTCCCTAAAATGTTACACTTCACCAAACTCCCAATAGTGTTCATAACCATCTTAGCATCATCCAAAACTCTCCCTTTAGCTAACTTCTTATACAAGTAACTCTCAAAAGTCATTCTTTGAACATACTCATCCCCACAAAGCTCCACCAATGCCTCCTTAGCAGCGTTACTACCGTAGAAAACCCTCTGCAACAGATCCAAAAACCGGAACATACTAGTATATTCCCCATCCCAAATTTTCAGATACTCCCTTCTTAGATCATGTTCGTCAATCATTTTAAGACCCCCCTCTGATGCCTTAACCACGGCGTTTCCGCAAACTCGGCCCGATTTCGCGGCGAAGTATATTCCTTCGCCGGAGCACTTAGTGACGTAGCCTGCTGCGTCACCAACGAGTGCCACGCGTCCTTTGACTCTCACGGGACGCGGGTGCTCTGGAATAGGGTGGGCCTCTACCTTGATCAATTTTCCACCGTTGATCTTGTCACGGACTCTATCCCTGATCCCTCTCTGGAGCAACTTAATATCCTGCTTCGAGCGCACAGTACCGGTGCCCACTGCCACGTGGTCACATTTGGGAAACACCCAACCGTAGAAATCGGGAGATACGTCGTTGCCTACGTACATCTCGGCGAGATTTTCATAATGCGCCATTTTCTCGTCCGGTAATCTGATTCTCTCCTGGAACGCGATTGCGCAGGTGTAGTCGCCGGCGCCGATTGATTTTGCGACGCGGCTGTTTGCTCCGTCCGCGCCGATCACGACGTCGACGGCAAGGCTCCGCCGGTAGGTGTTTTGTACGGTGTAGTGTATAGTGTAGGGAGCGGTCGGCGACGGAGGTAGGTCGACAGCCGTGACGAGGGCGGAGATGACGGTGGCACCGGCGGATGCGGCGCGTGAACGGAGGAAAGAGTCGAGGACCTCGCGGCGGAGCATGGCGATGAACTCGTTGGATTTTAGAGTTTTGCCGAAATCGACGGCGATGTTGGAAGGAGAGAAGATGCGCATGCGTGTGACGTGGCGGTCGACCAGGTGGAGAGGGATGGAGAACTCGTCGAGCATGCAGAGAGGGATTGCGCCGCCGCAGGGTTTGGCCGCGGACGGCGGGTTGCGCTCGAAGAGAAATGTCTCAACGCCTCCAGCTGCCAGGGCCTCCGCGGCGGAGGATCCGGCTGGGCCGCCACCGATCACCGCCGCGCGGAGCTTCCTGCCGGCGATGGACGGGTGAGTAGATTTGGAGGCTATGATGGTGAGTTTGTTAACATGCAATTTGGATTTTGAGCTTTTGGTTTTTGTGTTCAGTGAAAATGGTGAAAAAGTTAGAATTTTTGCCGCCATTGATGAAGATGGAGAATGAGAATTGGGGTTTTGGGGTTTTTGTTGAAAAAATGCAAGTATTTAGGGTTTATTTTGTTATAAATCTGAGCTCTAGATCTTGAAACTAGATGAGAAAGTTAGTAAGCAACATAAAAATATTCATCTTTTTTGAACTTCCATGTGCTAGCATGACTTAAATGTTGACAAGGACAAATGGTGTCAGAATCAGAACTATGCATGACTTGAATTTATTACATAGGATAAAGACAAATGATGTCAGAATCAAATACCCACTTTAGTAAATCATAATTATATTTATAAGATCACATTAACAACCTGTTCTTTATGGTGTATTAAATACTAAAAGCAAATGGAGTAAGCTAGACTTTAAGAACTTGTGTTTTGTAACATCTTCAAAGCTAACATATAGGGTAAAAAGATATGATCAATCAAGAAAAATGGTGGTGGTTGTTTCTTCTACACTTTGATGTTGAACAATTCACGGATGGTGATAGGATGGCAAAGATTTGAGATTAGTGAGCCAGACCACGCTGCATCAGCTAGGATTGAGTTTACTGCTTGTGTAGGGTTCAATAGATCCCACCATAGGTGTTTTGAAGGTTCATTGCATGCTATGTCCATGGACATGCATCCTATCATTGCACCATTCAAGCCTAGTCCACAACATGCAGTCTTTGTGTCTACAAAACCTGTACATTCACAAACCTAATCATGTTCACTTTCATGTTTCACAATTTAAAAAGGTGTTGGCTATTCATTTTGGATATTATCTCCAGACCGAGTTATGTTAAATATTTTTTTCGGTCTATGATAATTTTTTTAAAAGAAAATATCATATCATAATTTAAAAATCTTTGATTAATTTCTAACCATTTAAATAATTAGTTTAAGTAGTTCTTGAAAAATCAATGCTTATAAGAGCCGCTTAGACCAATTACTTGAATGATTAGAAACTGGTTAAGGATTCGAATTGTGAATGGCACTATATCATTCGAGTCAATGATAAGGGACCGAAAAAGACACTTATTCTTCTTATTATTATTAGATGAGATGCCATTCCCAATTGGAGTAGCACACACCAAATGGTGGTGTACACATGAATCGATTCAATATACAATACAACGTGAAATGCCTATAAATATTTTTTAAAAAACCTTATTGTATGCTCCTTGAGTATTTAAATAGATTGTACTTCATTCATTCGTAGAACATATAAGTATTTCTTAATAAATATTTGTATGTACTATACAAAATACAAATGTATAAAACACAATTCAAAGTATCTATAATTTTGGTCAATTTTTTTTTGTTAATAATAATCATGAAGTTTAAGAAGGGAGAAATTAACATACCAAAAAGCCAAGGTTGGTTGATAATCTCCATCATTCCATGGTATACATCACAGAACACCACATGAATTTCAGGGAGTTCAGTGTTAAGCTTGGCCATATGTTCCTCTAGCAAGTTATTGTATTCCATGATCAAATCATTCACTTGCTCCTCACAACCACTTCCATTGTAATCTGACGTGCGATTCATCTCCCACGCTACGCGTGGAGTGCACCCCAAAGGAAGGATTCCGAAGCATATGATCTTCCTTGCATTTGCATCATAGAGGTACCTCACTGCATTTGTCATTTGATCCACAAGAATGGTGGCAAAAGTGTGGTTGGACATTTGGTTGGTAGAGTTCTGAAGGAAGAGATCAATGTAATCGTCTTTGCCGAATGAGAGAGCAAAGATGGAGGATCTTGTGAATTGGAGAGCAATGTCCGTGGCCAGATGCAGCTGCAACAGCTGCATGGTCTCGGAAACTTGCCGGAGTTGTTGGTTGAGTGATTGGTGGCTTTGGCTTCCCTGGTTCATGATTGTTGCTTGTGTTGATCCAAAGTTGAGACCCCCAAAGATCTCCTCTACAGATCCATTTTGACCATAGAATGGTCTCATTGATTTCAGTCCAATCTTTTCAGCTACAACAACAATTTCAGTTCAACAATCCTAATGTATTTGAGAGCAAGCACAGAAAGATAAGAGTAAAGAGAAAAGAGATCATACCAAGAAGTTGAGGAAGAAGTGTGGAATCAGAGCCATTACATGGATACAAAGAGAAATGACCATGAAGGAGAGGGTAGAAGAGAGTGTTGTCTCCACAATCAACTGAGGAATCACCTAACACATAAAATGCATATGAATGTGAACCAATTCTACCACCATCAATGTTAGTGGTAGTGACTACCTCTTTGTTTTGACAATAAACTAAGCTTAACATGCTCATTAGCATAACAACAACTTGAACATCAAACCCTCTTATTTTCATGTTGCTCTGCATAGCCTTGGCTATAAAAACTGATTTTGCTGCTAAATCATTCCAATAAGTGTAGCTATTTTAATGGTTTCTCTTCAATAGTTTTCCCATTTGGTTGTAGATGAACTTAAAACAGGACAAAGTGTGTATTTCTGTTTTTCAGTTTACATTTGAGAAGACAAGGGAAAGGTCATGTGCTTAGCATTTCTCAACAACCTCATTGTCAGCAAAATTTATGATTTCATTCATTTGTTTTTCTTATCTAAGAAATAAAAAAGTAAATAAATTGTAAAAACAAGAGGAGGAAATTAGAATGGCCAATTTCTGGCAACAAGCTTATCCATCTAAGTTCTAAGATTAAGACATGGATATATATGTCTGGCCAGACTAACGAACTTTGATAGTACATGAAGTTTGGAATGAAAGAAAATATGAATTAACTTAAAGGTGGGTGTGTGTTGAATCACTTGTATTAACTAGAGATTGATGCTTAATTGTTAAATTGTGTTGTATTTGTATATGATTTCGATTATAATTATAGTATTAAATTTTACTTTGCTCGAAGATTCCTACCCCTTTCATGAAATTTCCGTGAGTTGGGTCAAGTTAATCAAAGTTTCGGGTAATACAGCGCATGTTCATAGTTAATTGATAATTTTTCTTTTAATCAATCAATCATTGAGAATTAATGTTTAACTAAGTGACATTTTCACCTACTGTCTTAATAAGTCATGGTCCTGTGACTCCTGTCACCCAAATCCCTAGTAATGGGAATAAAGTTTCCACTGAATTTCACATCAAAATTCAGTAGGCAATGGACATAAACAACACTTTACTTTCTAAACCTGGAGTCTTCTTTGATCCAATTACTAAAAATATGCCTGATTAAATCATGCTAATATAAGAGAGAAACTAAATCCAAATACCGTATACATCAATTATGTAAGAGCAGAAATAGACAATTGTGCATCGAAGCACACAACAGGGACCATAACTATGCCTTCACCTTTCCACTTAACCCACGTTTGTTGGGCCAGATACAATTCACTGAACTCTTCTTGGCCGCCGCAACTGAACATTGATCACTACGGCCACCTTTGCTGCTGCTCAGCTCCGTTTGGAGCTTACGCCGCCTCATCCGGTGCTCTAACCGCATTCCTCTAAGTGCCCGGGCTCTACGCTCAATTTCTAAAGCATGAGAGAAATCCCAGATCCTGACAACACCCTCTTCCCCACCACAGACAATCCGATCAGCTCCTATATCTACAGCAAAAAGATTGCTCTTAAATCCATGCAACATCCTCTGTGGGGGCTCTATTGCACCACCATCGAAATACTTCACCTTTGAACTCCTCTTCCTCAGAGCATGCCTGCTAGTCCTCAGCAGCTTTCGCACATCAATTAGAGCAAGCTTGCCATCACTTGATGCTGACACAAGCCATGGAAACTCAAAGGCAAGTGAATACACAGGACCTGTGTGAGGAATCCAAGCAGCAACTTGCCAAGCTTTGGCCTCACAGCCGTCGTCTATGATCTCATACATGTGTATTGAACCATCTTCACCTCCAGTGAAAAGGAAATCCCCTGTATGGCTTCTTGCCAAAGCATAAGTGTTGCCAACATGAGCACTGAAAATGATAGTCAACAAACTCCCACTATTGGTATCCCAAATGTACACATCTGAACCTGATATGCTGGCAACTGTAGTATCATGAGGGACAAGTCCGTAAACCCAATCGCTGTGCCTTAGCACCTCAATGCACTTCATTGAATGACGGTCCCACACTCGAACAGTCGTGTCCCACGAACCACTGTAAATCCTTGTTAAATCTAAAGCAAGTGATGTCACTGGACCCTCATGTCCCCAAAGTCTAACCTCAGTATTCTGGTCCTGAGACCCTCTAAGGTCAAACAGATGGGGTAGTCCTTCCACAGCCCTCCAACAATGAATAAATCCATCAGTACCACCAGCAACCAGCAGTCTTCTATCTGCTGCAACAGCACGAATGGTGCAGCCAAGGGGCCGTGACGATGCGATTGATAACCCGTCCTCCATGTCCCACATCCTCACAACAGAGTCATACCCAGAGGTAAATATAAGCTTTGCAGAGGCCAACAGGAAAACGGTCCGAACTGCTTCAGTATGGCCATACAATACATCCATAGTGTAACGTCCCATGAAAGTCTTACTCCTAAACTCCCTCTCCACAAATAGCTCCTTCCATGACTTCTCATCAGCAACATCTAATTCCAGGGCCACAGGAACTGCTGGAAGTTCCCACCTTTCAGCATAGAACTCCTTCCAAGCATGGTGCTCGGACGCAAGCCTATGGAGAATCGTGGAGACGCACGAAACAATGCCAAGGTCTTTGGGGTCAAGGCAATTCAGAATCTCGGAAATTATCGCCGGAGGAAGGTCGGTGATGGACCGACGGCAATCATAAACCACTTCAGCAGTCAATGATGATTGATTCAAACCACTGCCAGAGGCTTTGATTCCTTTCTTGGAATTAAACTTTGATGCTCCCTTCAAACTGTCACCCTTCCTATACTCACCCTTTGTACTCGGAACAATATCAGAGATTGAAATTCCTTCACTATTTGGTTTGTGACTAACTAGAGTTGGTTCAACTATGCCTATGCCTGGATTTGCTACAAAATCTACCAATTTTTCAGAAACCTCAGTAGTACTCCTTGGGCACCTAAATGCCATAAAAGAATGGGATGCTATACTCCAAAACAATAGGGTTGAAAATTCAAACCCTCCAGTAGCACACAAATTCTAACAAATTATCCAAATACCTAAGCCAACAAAATTCGAATTTGGGGGAAAAAAAGAAGCTGAAACCCTAATTGAAGCTTCCTACGAATAAGATAACCAAGGTAGGGCCAAAAATCAGCTTAGAAATAATCGGTAGCCAAATAAAACGATAGAGAAATCCTCAATTTTCTGCAAAAGAATAAAAAATATATATTAAAAAACGAAATTAAGAAAAATTCAAGGATGACGAGCTAACAGAAAATAGAAAAAGAACCCCACACACACAAAAAACAAATGCAAAATGGGGAAATTGAACAAAAGATATTCCGATTGAGAATGGAAAGAAGAATTACCTTGAGCGGAAGAAAGAAAAGCGTGGAAGCGGAGAAGAAGCAGAGAGAAAAAGGTGAAGGTGTGAATTGAATGAAGCTAAGAGGCGTTATGTGGTTAGGGTTACAAGTTAGAACTATGAAGTAATCAGATCCCCAAATTTCACCCTCAGTGTTCGGTGGTCACCGTGAACTTTGAAGAGAACACTAATCAATCCGCGAATTCACGCTTCTATCCTTCTGGTTTTCATAATTAATTATTTTACTACAAATGCCCTAAATAATTAAATTATTAATGAAAATACTTTTTAAATTTATTAACAATACAAATATTTTAAACTCTTCAAATCAAATATCTAACTATAAAATATACCTTCTTCGAAGAATTTAATTATTGGATTTTGACGATATTTTTTGTAAGTTTGACGATTTTTTTGTTTTTCTAATCAAATTTTTTTTGTCACTAAAAAGAATCTGATTAAAAAAACAAAAACTTTTATCGCTAAAATTTAATAATTTTATATTAAACAATATTTTTTATTTTTTTATTAATGATTAAGAATAATTTAAAAAATATATATATAATATTTGTTAAATACAAAAATTATTTATTAGTTATAAAAATATTTTAAAATTAGTTTTATTACTTTTTAAATATTTTAATAATATTTTATGTATTTTAAAATATTTTAATAGTATTTTGTGGTTAAATAATTTGACGAGTATTTTTTCAATAATTAATTGAAGGATAATTTTTGTGGTCTATTCATTATTTTTTTAGCAATACTACAAATAGTAGGGAATAAGTTTTCCTACAATTGTAACGATATATTTATAGGTCATAAAGAAATTAGATAAAAAAATCAGAAAAATAAATTATGTCAAGTATTATAATTTTCTAAATACCTATAAGTAGACACACAAAAAATACTATAAATCTAAGATTTCAGTTTTTCAATCATTTATTTGATTTTTTTCAGTATTTTATAACTTATAAATTTATCATAAATTCTTTCGAAAAAATTTTTAAATTTTGGATAAAATGCATATTTAAACCAAAATTACACAATTCACCCAAAATGAAAAACGTTACCTGAATCTCCCAACCGGACGTTTTTATGTAAATCGAATGAGACCCATTCGAATTATGCAATCCAACACTAATTCGAATCAAGGCAATTCGAATTACTAAAGAAAATACAAATCGAATCTGACCAATTTGATTTATACATGGACGAAATCTTGTATTAAATCGAATCACATTGATTCGAATTATGCATGCACGTGAACATCCCACTAATTCGAATGACACCAGTTCGAATTACAAGCAGTTTTGTGCACATGGTAATTCAAAACAAGCTGTTTCGATTTGCCTATAGTAACTAATTTCGACGTGGGTTGATTCGAATTATCACCAAGAAGTAGCCTAAGGTAATTTGAATTGGACTCATTCGAATTACCAATGTCTACCCTATAAATATAGTTCGAGTTGAGCTCATTCGAACTACAATTTCAAATCTCTGCCCCACCAAATTTCAGAAAAAAACCCTATCCTAAAACTCCAAGAAAGTGTTCAACATTTGGATATTCCACTGATGGGGAATAACCCAGACCGACTTTATCGTTTGGATGGAGTCGCTCATATAGCTAGTGTCATCAATGAAAAGGTTAGTGCGCACATTTTTTTCTAAAATAGGATTTCATGTGTTACTTTTTTTTTTTGTTTCTTATAACGCTAATCATTATTTAGAATTGTTAAGTTAGATAGAGTTGCTGTATTGGTGATTTGTTAGTTTTAGAGGTTCGACGGAGCAAGTTTTAATTTGGATAGTGATTACAAATAAGTAAAAGAGTATGAGTAGTAAAGATAATGGGGGGTGCAACTTATTTAGAGTCAGATTTTTTTTTGTTAACATTAAACTCAGTCGTTAAAGTCAATTTTTTGTTAATGTTATACTATTTTTTATTAGACCCCGTTTGATGCATATATGATGTATTTGAACGCGTAACATTATTTGGTTGCGTACAAGTTGTATTCTTTGGATATATGTATTAGTTAATAATGTTGTATAAATATGTTCCGAGATCAGACACAATTTGATACATTCTTTATGCAACCCCACCGATGTAACATGAGCATGCGACGACAGTAGGGTATGCGCTTGGACGAGAGGATCGTTCCGTACTTGCAGATGGCCGGTTTATACCATCTTGTGAGGCTGAACGAGCTTGGTTTAGGTTGGATGAGCCGCTAGTTAGTGCATTCGTGGAGCGATGGCGTCCGAAAACGTACACGTTTCATATGCTGTTCGGGGAGTGCGCAATTACACTACAAGACGTGGCGTACCAGTTACGGCTACCGATCGATGGACCACTGACAGATTTTGAGACATACATCGAGGGTGGTTGTCCAGCTCGGGCGTGGTTTAAGGAGTTGCTGGGTGTATTGCCTCCTGCGAACTGCATATACAAGTTCGCAGTGAAATGCAGTTGGTTCCAGTAGACATTCAGAGAGTTTACTGATGGTGCCGATGAGGCCACTGTTAGGAGGTATGCCCGGGCCTATAGCATGATTATGTTGGGGACTCAGCTATTTGGCGACAAGTCCAGTACTCGCATTTACATTAGGTGGCTGCCATACGTAGCCAGGCTTGAGGACATGGGTGGGTACAATTGGGGATCAGTTGCTCTCTCATGGTTATACTGGTGCATGTGCCGCGTGGGGAACAGGCACGTTGTGAAGTTAGCCGGACCATTATAGCTGCTTCAATCATGGATCTTCTAGCAATTCCTTGAATTAGACCCGCTAGACATGATACGTTCGGCTGGCCTTTGGCCTCGAGGTACTATTCTATTCAAATGCTTTATTTGTCACAATTATTTGTTGTTAGCTTCATTTAGTGATAACTTGGGTTTGGGTTGCAGATGGTCAGGTCACAACCCTACAGCGAGCGAGAAGGGACCTCGAGTTGCGAGTTGGAGGCTCATAATAGATCTCTTACAGGCTGGAAATGTGAATATTTCAATCACTCTATATAGTTAAAATCTCTCTTGAATTGGCAACACTATATATTTAATGATGACATGTCATAACTATTTCTATTCACATTTCATTTGGATGTCGTATAACTCTCATGATGTAGTTCAGGTGGTGCATCTGGAGATATTGGAGCCTCATCATACGGCGTTCTGGAGGTCCGTGACAGCGTTGATATATTTTGCAGTCATAGAGTGGCACCAGATAGATCGGGTACTACCGCAGTTTGGTGGAGTACAACCTTGACCCCGAGCCATCTTGATGTCGAAGGATGACAGAGGTGGTGATCGATGGTTCTCACACAGCTTGCAGTTTTGGCACCTCCACTGAGACAACCCGCCAAGTCTGTCGCATGAGTTTCTGGATTGGTGGAGCCAGCATGGCAGGAGATTCCTATCACCTAACACCTAAGCTCTTCCTCGGTAACCCCAGGGCCATTCCTATTATGGTCGAGGTGACTCAGCGAGGTCCATGTCAAGTTCCTGACAAGGATCGGGTAGATAATGTTCCAAATAGGCGTCGAGTTGAGCAAAGAGCTCGTGTTGAGACACGTAGGAGCCAGCGTGAGTGGCGGTGGCTCGAGCATGCGATGGCGGAAGGTGAGGGCAAGGGTAGAGGTGATGGACGAGGTAGGGGTCGTGCTGGACAGACTGGGAGGGATGGTCGTCGAGTTAGAGCTGGAGATAAGGGAGAAGTGGACATGATGATGATGACAGTCTTTACAAGGATGGTGATGGTAGGGATCATGATGGGGCTGATGGTGGACATGATGGCGGGCATCATGGAGGAGGTGACGGTGAGATGGGGAGTGGACTTGGAAGAGGTGCGCATGGTGGCGGTGGTAGAGGATCCCATGGTGGATACTCGTATGGTTCTAGTGTGGGTGATGATTTGGAGGAGGGCGGCGGGGGAGATGGCGGAGGGCCATTCGGTGATTACTTTGTCGGTGTCCCCAGTGATGACCAGGCTATACATGAGAGCCATACATGGGTTAGTCTAGGTCAGCTTCTATCAGACCTGCTGACCAGTGAGGGTCTTGATGCAGACTTTGGAGGATCACACTTCCCCATCCGATACATGCTGAAAATCGAGCTAAGGCGATACACCTGATGCACATAGGGCTACCAAGTCAGACGTGAATATGCACAACAAGCTAAGGCATGACAGAATGGATAATAAAGTGCCTGAAAATATCCGCAATCACATGTCTGATCCCTAAGTGACACTCTGTAACTACCAAGTGAGAACGACTAAGTAGGCGTGGTCTCAGCGACAGCGAACTTAGAATTATCCCTATCGTACAAAGTCACTATGAAACATCGTGACTTCTTCAGATTAGCCTCTATAGACTTCATCAGATGCCGACTAAACTGTTGTCCGGTTCCCAACTGGGCCTCTGCCTCTCTCCCCTTGCGAACAAATAGCTAGGATAACCTCCCGTACATGGATTTCACCAATGAACAAACTGGAAGGTTCCTCACTCCCTTCAATGTCAAATTCACACACTCGAAGATATTTGTCGTCAGATGTCCGAATCTCCTACCCTTATCCCGATGTTGAGTTCACATCGAATACTCAATCCTGTTAGCCTAGTCATACATGGCAGGGTTTTCAGTTCGTAGGATATCAAACCAGTAATCAAATTCAACCTCAGTCTTGACATATGCCGCGTTCACCAGAAGCCTGCGTGCATCCTTGCCCTTAAAAGTCAGGGCAAAATTTGCGGCCACATGTTGAATACAGAATGCACGCTATACAGCAGGTGGTAGCCAACCTCCGTCGGGAGCCTCAAGTGCTGCCTTGATACCGTTGTGCCGATCTAATATCACTAGAATACCCGATTGCGGAGTCACGTGCTGGCGAAGGTGGGATAGAAAAAACCGACCATGACTTAGCATTCTCACCCTCCACAAGTGCGAATGCAACCGGCAGAATGTTGGAGTTCCCGTCCTGGGCAATTGCAACAAGCAATGTACCACCATATTTGCTGTACAGGTGGGTCCCGTCAATACTGACTAACGGCTTGTAATGTCGGAAGGCCTCAATACACGGTGAGAATGTCCAAAAAATTCGGTGAAAATAGGCCTGCTCCTGGTCCACTTGCCCACCCACTCGCACAAGACTCGTCCTCAACACTGCAACACTACCAGACATCGTCATTTGTACACCTAGGACCCATCGCGGTAACTCATTATATGAATCATTCCAATCTCCGTAAATATGTGCCACGACCTTCTACTTAGCCAACCAAACTCTCCTGTAAGTCGGTCTAGAACCGAAATGTGCCTCTGTCACGTTCAGCAGTACCTTGATACACACAGCTGCATCAGCTCTAATCACTGGCAGTATGAATGCTGAGATCACATGATAATCAACACTCCTGTGATCACTCGATATCGACATGGCAAGACAAGTATGAGGTCTATTGTACTGTTTTACCTCCCAAATACCTCTACGCTGGCGGAGACTGATCTGAATCAACCATGTGCACCGTTGCCAAATTTCTTACACTTCCCAAAGTACTTGCGATAATCGGACTCTACTACTTTGTTCTGAACCCCGCGTCGGATGCTATAGGTCTTCACGCTTAACACGACCTCCTATTTATTCTGAAACTAGTGACCAACCTAAAACTCCGCTAGACTTTTGGTACTCTGTGTATCTCTTGCACCAAATCCAATAAGTTTGCTAGGAACCCCCTGCTATCTCATGGCATCCCAATCCAAAGTTGAAAAGTGCGGGGGTACTGTTGGGTCCCTGAGCTAGGCTTCGTCAGCCCCAGCAGGATTACTCGCTACTATATCATCACCGATATCATTGGCAATTATGTTCGGATCCACATCATCATCGTCATCATCATCTCGCAGTAAATCGTCTATACCATCCAGTGTGCCACCGTGTAATAAAACCGATGCCGCATCAGTAATACCAACTCCTCTATCGCCACTATGGTGTAGATCAGCTGCGAAGGACGGGGAGGCAATCACAGGCACGGATGACGAGGCACCAACAGGCCTCGAACTAGAACAGACTGGCATTGCTAGAGCTGGGGGATTCTGGTTTGAACCTCGTGAGCTGGAGACCACATCGACAAGCTTGGCCAACAGCTCAGGGGTCCTGACCTAAAAAAATTGTCGACGACAATGGAACAGAACCTCCAAATCCTTATCATTGCATATGACAAACGAATCGTATTTTACATCATCTCGCAAAACTGAAATCAGAATTCGATAGAATAGCTTCTCAACTCGTTTCACGCCTTGCAACCCCAGTTTTTGGATTATAGAATTTAGGAACTCAGCAAAGCTCGTTGTAGGTTTCAGAAAAATACTGAGAGGATCCTTATCAGTAAACTTAATTTCAGAGCGTGTTTTTTTCTTAATCGACCCTCTATAGTACACCAACACTATAAAACTATCCTCACTAGCCATTATCTTTCACTCTAATGGCAATAATTTCACATTCACATCATGTTTATATATGTTGGTGTCACAGTAAATCGAATTTACCTTCTTTGATTTATATGTTCATGGTAATTCGAATCAGTAAAGTTCGAATTATATAAGGAAATTATGAGGTGTTATTCGAATTGGTGTCATTCGAATTAGTGAGGTGTTCACATGCATGCATAATTCGAATCAATGTTATTCGATTTAATAGGGGTGTTCATGGATTGGATCCGATCCGTATATCCGTGGTGTTTATCCGAATCTGATCCGAAAATTGCAGATATGGATCCGATCCGCACACTAATAGGATTGGATTACGAATTTTATGTAGATATCCGCATATCCAATCTGCATATCCACAAAAAAAGGAAATAAATAAGTAAATATTCTTTATATATTTTATTTCAACTAATAATTATCATATATGTTGTATTATTTTAATTTATTATTTAAGAAAAGTATGTTTAATATTATTTTAGTAGTAAACATATTTAAAACAATAGAAAAAATGAATTTTATTGATATTTTTTAATAAAAAAAAGATTTTAAAAAGAGTTTTGTATTTTGCGGATATATCCGATATCCGATCCGATTCACAAATGTGCGAATCAGATCGAATCGGATCCAAGTTTAAAAACTGCGAATTTTGGATCAAATCCGATCCGATGATTTTAGTACGGTTCTGATCGAAATTTTGGTCATATCCGATCTGATATGCGGTCACCCCTACGATTTAATACAAGATTTCGTCCATGTATATATCGAATTGGTCAGATTCGATTTGCATTTTCTCTGTAATCCGAATTGCCCTGATTCAAGTTAGTGTTGGATTATATAATTCGAATGGATCTCATTCGATTTACATAACTGTGCCTTTAAACCATAAATTAAAAATATTATAAAAAATCTTTTATAAAAGTTGTTGCAAAATAAATATTTTTAAAATGTGTCCTTAAAACACAAATTAACTAAATTATTTCTCAATTTAATGTGTTTGATTCATTCAATTGTATTAATTATAACTAATCAATTATGTAATTTTATTTAATTAGGATAAATATCTTATCATTTAATATTTTATTTGATTCATTAAATTACATTAATCATAACTTCAAATATTTAATTTAATTAGAGTAAATATCAAATTATTTTAAATTCAATTCGATTCATTAAACCAAATGAATTATAACTAATTTATTATTTAATATGATCGATATAAATATTAAATTATTTAATAAATAATATATAAAGCAATGAAATAAATGAACTCAATTAATTTAAATTATTGTCTTATTATTTTATATATCCCTTTTCTCCTTCTCTATTTTGTACTTCACGTAAAATATTTGTAATTTTTTATTTTTGTTTTTTTATCTTAATTTTGCTAATATTTTTCTATGATTTTGTTTTATATTAATTTTTTTATTTATTTTGATTAATAATTCTTAAGGGTATTATTATTTTATTTAAAGATAATTTAAATTTTTTGTAATATTTTTATAAAAGTTGATTAATAGGTTCTTTTTTAAAATATTTTTCTGAAATTTTTTTAATAAGATCATATTTTAATTTTTCTATTTCATCTTTTGTATTAATTAATTATATTAATCTTCTATTGCAATACATTTTTTATCTACTCCACACATTATCTTTTCTATCTTCTTTTACTTTTTTTAATTGCTCTTTTTACTTTATTTTTAATTGTTTATTTTACTTTTACTTCTCATATATAGATTTATTATAATTCATCACATGTTCTTTTTGAATTTAAGTGATTTTTTAGGTTATATTTTACCATTGATGCTTTTATTTTGTTTAGTGTATTTTTTTAGTCTGTATTTAATATAATAATCTGTAAATATCTATTCTATTATGTAAAAATTAAATTTCTGCACTTAATGATAAAACTGTCGTAACATGTTTCTGATGGTGTTTTTCAATTTATTTCTTTTAACTCATTAAATTTATTTTATTATAATAAATTAACTATATCAACTAATTGATTTGGTTTTTTAAATATCATACAATTTATTATAATTTCTATCAATCAATTAATTGTAATTAAAATTGAATGATTATTTTGTTATGAAATTATTATTTCCTAATCTATTTATGGGCAATATATATATTAATTATAATCGTAAATTAAGCTATTTTATATTAAATGACTTATATAATGGCCATCTCATTTATTATCATAAATGCTGAACTAAATAAGTCATTATTACTTTTGATTTAGAATTAAATGAGAATAAAACCAGAGATACTATTTTATTTGGTCGTTCGGGTTTAATGGGTGTGACACTCAAATATAAATAGTGACTTCCGAATTTTGGTCTCCAACACATCAAAGCCATATCCGTAACTCTTTTTCCATAAAAGGAATTTCGATTCAACTCTATCAAGGATACAGAAGGTTTTCAAAGAACAAATGAATGATCTGAATTTGCACGAATTCTAAATGTTCGAACTTACGACGTTGTTTCAGTTCGTTGTCATTACGAGAATGACTCTAATCTATACGTGTCTAAGGATTAGAATAGATTAAATATTATTTAAGTAATTTATTTCTAATATTGGTATTTGATTAAATTAGTTTTAGAGAAATTTAAATTGTTGACTCAATTTATATATTACGATTATTCTTTTTGAATATATTGTTTTTTATATTTTTAATATAAAATTTCTTTTTTTTATGATTTTTAAGTTTATTTTCTTTCTCATTTTATATTTCAGATTAGTAATATAATTATTAAAAAATGTATTTAAAAAAATATTAAAATATCACTATTAAAAAAAAAAGAAAGTTACGTGAAAAAAAGGAAAACGAAAAATTAAAACATCACTATTAGAAAAAAATTGTTAATATGCGTACGAATGGAGTCGGAATTGAGGAATATATATAGGTATAAAAAATAATCATATATATAAAACAAAATAATTATAACAAAAAAATAATTAATATATGTGATTTAGATGTTTTTAATAACCGGTAACATAGAATTTAATAAAATATAATTCACATATTTTTTTATTTATGTATATGTATATAATTATTTATGTATATGTATATATATTAAGAAAAACTACCGTAATATATATATATATATATATATATATATATATATATATATATATATATATATATTTAACAAAATTAATATATAAGGTTATGGAAAGTTCTATCCAAATTTGACAAGAACAAGACGACTTACATAAAAATGATTCTCATGAATAGTAAGATAAGTTTATTATTTTCTATGATTCTTTCAAGTGATATTAGGTCCATTTTATAAATATTTTTTGTTCATATATTTTAATATTTTTAATAACCGGTAACATAGAGTTTAATAAAATATAATTCATATATTATATATATATATATATATATATATATATATATATATAGAATTATTTATGTATATGTATATATATTAAGAAAAATTACCGTAATATATATATATATATATATATATATATAAAGTTACGGAAAGTCTCATCCAAATTTGATAAGAACAAGACGACTTATATAGAAATGGTTCTCATGATGATAAGGTAAGTTGATTATTTTTCATTATTCTTTCAAGTGATGCTAGGTCTAATTTATAAATATTTTTTGTTCATATTTTAAGTTTATTTGATAAGTAAACCCTTGCAAGCAACATAGACAGTGCGATTTTATAGATTTATAAGTGCTAATAGCCTTTATATTTAATTTGTTTTATAGTTTGATAATAACTAATATATTTATTGGTGGATTTAACTATTACTATATTATTTATGATCACATTCAGTATATATGTCTGATTTATAGAAAAAAGTAGATTATTAAAACCGATTAATAACTATTTTAGAGTTAATTTAATTAACACTAAATAAAAAAAATAATACATAACATATTACTTTTTTATTAATCAAATTATTATAATTTAAATTAATTTTTAAAAAATAATTTAAAATTATAATTTCAATCTTATCACGTACATGGCACGGGTAATTATACTTGTTTTTTAATAAAAATAAATTTTTAAAAATAGTTTTGTATTTTGCGAAATGCGGATATATCCGATATCTGATCCGATCCACAAATGTGCGGATCAGATCGAATCGGATTCAAGTTTAAAAAACTGCGAATATTGAATCAAGTCCCATTCGATGATTTTAGTACGGTTCTGATAGAAATTTAGGCCATATCCGATCTGATTTGATATGCGGTCACCCTTACGATTTAATACAAGATTTCATCCATGTATAAATCGAATTGGTCAAATTCAATTTGCATTTTCTCTATAATTCAAATTGCCTTGATTTAAATTAGTGTTGGGTTGTATAATTCGAATAGACCTCATTCGATTTATATAAAAATGTCCAATTAAAAGATTCATGTAACATTTTTCATTTTAGGTGAATAGTATAATTTTAGTTTCATCTTAATTTAAATATACATTTTACCCTAAAATTTATCTGAAAAACGTGAATAAGGCGTTGATATGAAACGTGCATGCACAGCAGCATCTTTTTTAATTTTGAAACATTTCCCAACCGTCCCTTTATCATTTTGCTAACTCTCATTCGATCTCTCATCGATTGAAAATGACATTATAGTTTTTAACTATTAATTCTATCAGATATTTTGTCCTTTCTATTAATGTCTTTATTTAAAACTTACATAATTTACTCACATATAACATTAATTCGACACGCGTCAAAGAATTATTAAAAGAGACAAAATACCACTATTTTCGTCACTATCATCGCCAATATCCACCATCATTTTCTATAAGATTTTTATATTAGGAAAAATATAGATAAATAATAAAAATATTAAACAATATAAATAATAGACATATCAAATATTCATTTTATTAGGTGTACAGATGATTATTTTAATATTAAGATTTAATTGGATAATTTAGAGATATAGTGTATTTTTATTTGATTGATAGTTGTTTATGTTGTTTAAAAAAGTCATTGATTACCTAGCATAACTCTTTATATTAATAGTCAATTAAAATTTCTAACTATGTATTGAGATGTTATTTAACGTGGCACGTTAACAAATTTTGACACCATATTAACAAAGAAAGTAACTAAAAACCTAACATGATTAGTTTAAAATTTTTAAAAGATGAATTTAATTAAAAAAATATTTTGAAAACTAATTTAAAAAACGAATTATTTTTTAGGGACTAATTTGACTATTTATTTAAAAAATATTACTAAAATTAAAAAATATTTTTTATTAAATATTGTTAAAAAATATTACTAAAATATAAAAAATTATGCGGGCAAATCACATTATTAAACCAAAGTGGAAGAGAAATTACGTGATTCAACAAGCAAAAAACGTAATATGGATCAACCAGAAGCATGTTTCTATGTAATTTGAATCAAAGTTAATTCGAATTAGGAAATCAAGAGTAATTCGAATTATGCATGCATTAAGTCATAGGTAGTTCGAATCAGTAGTTTGAATTACGCATAAAGGTTGACTTAGGGGAGTTCGAATCACACTGATTCGAATTATGAGGGAAGCAATTCAAAGTGTAGTTCGAATATGACTCCTTCGAATTATCAAGACACCCACGTGAATTTCATGACATAAATATATTCCATGTAATTATTTTAATACACAACAATTATATCTATATGGAGCCATTGCTAAATCGAATTCAATTAGTTCGATAATATGAGTCTATAAAAAAATTACATTTTACAAAGTTTAAAAATTTTTATTACGTGATAAGTTAGTAAAAAAGTACATTACAAATTTTTATAGTACTAATCGTAACCATGTTTAATTTAAAAATTGTTATTAATATATCACATAATAAAAATTTTTAAGCTTTATAAAATGCAACTTTTTTATAGACTCATATTATCGAACTAATTGAATTCGATCTAGCATTGGCTCCATATAGATATAATTGTTGTGTATTAAAATAATTGCATGGATTATATTTATGTCATCGAATTCACGTAGATAGATTGATAATTTGAAGGAGTCAGATTCGAACTATACTTTAAATTGCTTCCCTCATAATTCGAATGGATCAAACTACATATGACTTAATGCATGCATAATTCGAATGGATCAAATTCGAATTACACTTCCCTGTTAATTCAAATTGATGTAATTTGAATTACTCTTGGTTTCCTAATTCGAATTACATAGAAACATGCTTATGGTTAATTCACGTTACATCTTTTGCTTTGATTAAATAACGTAATTTCTCCTCCACTCTAGTTTAATAGTGTGATTTGCCCAAATTATGCTTTTAATTATTATTATAATATAATCATACTAAAATTTACTCACGTATAGTTTATTTTAAAATAATCACTATAATTACTGTATCATAATCATAGTAGAATCTAGTTACCTATAATTATTTTGAAATTAATAGGAGAATTTCATCTAGTTAATTAGAGTTGCACAAAACATGATCACATGGTATTGTTATCATCATAATCTACAAGAACAGTTATAAGAATAAGATCCTATTTTTTCTCCCTCAATTACGCCTCTCTCTCTTTCTCTCTCAAACAAATTTTCTGCCATTTCATTCTCTTCTGTCCCCTCTCACACGTCACAACTAAAACAATTACAACAAAAACATGACGTCGTCTTCGTCCTCTTCGTCGTCCTCCTCCTCCTCGGAAGAAGAGGAAACCTCCCCCACCACCGCACCCGCCACCGCCCCCACCACCGCACCAGCCAACACCGCTGCCACCAACCCCGCCCACCAAGACAAGATCAAATCCGCAATGCAATCCCTCTCTTCAATCCTCTCATCCCCGCTCTCCTCACACGATCCCTCCGCCCTCTACCCTCCCATCTCCGCCCTCCTCCGCCGCCCAAACTCAGGCATCGGCGACAACAACCTCTGCCGCTGGCTATACGACACCTTCCAATCCTCCGTCCCCGACCTCCAACTCCTCGTCCTCCGCTTCCTCCCTCTCATCACCGGTCTCTACCTCTCTCGAATCCATAACCGAAAGCCTCAAGCCGGTTTTGAAGCCGTTCTGTTAGCATTCTACGCGCATGAAACAACCTCACGCGCCGGACAGCCCGTAACCGCCACGCTCCCTGATCTCTCCCACCCTAGCCTCTACCACGAGTCAAAAACTCCATCGCCTTCGAAAAACTCCGCCACGGATCTCAACATCGCCGTTGTTTCCCCAACGCTCGAGCCTCACGGAACCGTTAGGTCAACGAGAAGAGCAAGAATCGTCGGCGTAGCGTTAGAACTCTTCTACAGCAAGATATCTTCAATGCCGACAGAGTCGAAGGTGGATTTCTGCGAGTTTTGTAAGATTTGGGCGGGACAAGACGGTAGCATGTATAAACATTTCGAGGAAGAAAGAATAACAGAAATCAAAATCGACGTGAAAAAGAAAGAGAAAGAGAAAGAGAAAGAGAAAGAGAAAGAGAAAGGTAAGGGTAAAGGTAAAGGTGGTGGAAAGGCGGTGGAGGAGGCGGCGGCGGAAGGGAGGATACCGATGCCGTGGGAGCTGATGCAGCCTGTGGTGAGGATTCTGGCGCATTGTTTGATGGGACCGGGGAGTAATAAAAATGAGGCGGTGTTTGCGGCGGCGAATGAGGCTTGCCGGTGCTTGTTTGCACGGTCCATGCATGATGTGAACCCCATGGCTATATTGGCCATGAGGAGCTTGTTGAGGCTTTCTAAGACTCTTGATGATGACTTTGATCCAACTGAGTTACCTGTAACTGATATTATTACCCTTTAGATTGTTTTTTTTATATGAATTTTTAAGATATTATTTTTGGCTTAGCAAGATCTTCTAATCAAATTTGTTTTATCTATTTTTTTTTGAAGCAGGAAAAGATTAAATAGTTTCATGTGAAAAATTAAACAGTACAATTTATTGGTCTGAATAACTTGCACTTGAGATCAATGAACACACAAAATTTTGTTTGTACTACCTTGACGTGCGTTGTACATTGGGTTCAAGGATAG
The DNA here is from genome assembly GCF_059453495.1 of Arachis ipaensis. Lineage (NCBI taxonomy): Eukaryota > Viridiplantae > Streptophyta > Magnoliopsida > Fabales > Fabaceae > Arachis > Arachis ipaensis. The sequence continues at coordinate 5,932,654 of NC_142442.1, forward strand.
ATGATAGATGCTTAATTGTAATGCTGAAAACTAAAATAATACGTAAATGATAAACAGTAGTAAAAATTATTATACGTGAGAGAACTCAAAAAAGACGAATTGGTGGACTGGAGACAACAAAACTTGAAAAATATTGTACACAAAGTTATCAATAGAGTTATGTTGTTTATGCTGTTGGAATGTTAGAGTTCAACACACATGTAGGGAAGGACTGATTGGCTAAGGAGAGTTTCAAAGTTAATTCTTGATTCCATTTGTTGATAATCCTCCCAGTGATTACAGAAGGGAGTTATTATCCCTTTAATTTCTAAAAAAAATCACTCACAATTATTTTAATATAAATTAATAGTTTAAAATTATTAGATATTTTGTTATAAGTATTATTTATTTATTTTTATTTTATAATTTAATTTTTTCCGTTCAATAAAAAAATTTGTGTTCAACACTTTATTTTTTTATTTTTTTAAGGTTTGAGATTAACAAATTTTATTATTGTGGCAATATATATTTGATTTAATCATACATAGTAGCAGCTCGTTGTGTGTATCGTGGGTTTTCTATATTTTGAAGTTTAATTATTATGCATTTATTTATAATTTATAATTTATAATTAAAACTAAAACTATGCCGTATAAAAAATGTTTACTTGCATCAAAATTGTAATCTCAAACGAGGAAAGGTGAAAATTTGAGTGATCTTATTTAAAAATAAATAATTAAGAAATACTTTTACTTTTCTATCATATTCCCAGTGTAGTGGTGCACTATGGTCTATGGCGAGCCCACAGTCATGCGCCGTGCACGTGAGATGATCCCGCGCACTACAAACAGAAACACAGAAAATTAAATCAACTTTCGACTTTGATAACAGCGAACCGAGTTCCTTCTCAACAAACACTAGCCGTACGATGCAAATCCAACGGTTGACAAGGCGCGTGTGTACTTATGTCATATGCAACCGAAACCCACGCGACATCCACTCTCTCACTCTTCTTTCTCTCTCTCACATACCGTCTTCCTTCTCTCTCCCTACTCTGAAATCGCCCGGAGCTTCAGAAAACCCTAACACGGTTCTTTTGTCCCCTCAATCTCGTTGTTGACGCGAGTTGAGGTTCTTCAACGCCGAAATTTGAAGGTTTTTTTTTTCGAATTAATTTATCATAGCTATACTTAGCCTTTTGTTACTGTAAGTTAGGGTTCCTAATTTTCCGTAATGATTTCTGCAACAGCTACTGTCTATAGATGATTTTTCTTTCCTTCCGTTCCTTATGTGAATTTCACTATAAATTTTGCACTTTTGCAGTTTTGACCTGGAATCAGAATTTTTTGTTATTTTTTAAAATTGAGGATTGAAATTGTGTCATGTACCTATGATGTCACCCTACTTAAATGAACTTTTTGTTTTGTTAGTATGTTTTGATATATGAGATTTCTGGTGAATTTTGTCAGTTTTGAATTGATAACGTACACTTTAAACAAGACTTTGTCTTTATCATAAATAGTTTGTTTGTCACAAATTGTTAGCTTCATTTGGTATGTTTAGTAACATCTATCATGTTTCCTTAATTTTCAAAAGAAAATTCCAAAAAGCTCGCTTGTGTTATTCTTTACTTTTGTTAAGCTTCATTTCATTATTGAGAACATTGGAGGTGGAATTAATTTAACAGGTGTGAAGAGGACATGATAGCGGCATTTTGTTTAAAGAAGTCCAGGGTGGTGGTTGAAGAAGATCAATTTCCAAAACTTCAGGAGCTGCATTGTGTAGTTTTGCATTTACTTGTAACCTTGGCAACTTAGATGGTCTTTCTGTTTGATATGATTGAAGGCATTGGTTCTTGATGCATGGTGTTACCCACGAAATAGTTGCTGAGTAATTTTGCAGCATAAATTGTTGAAGGTGGATGTCCAAGTGGTACTTAAACATGGGGGAAAGAAGTGGCCATCTATCTGCTACAGATGATGGAGCTGCTGAACCTAGTGATGGGGAAGTTAACAATGCTGAAAACTCTGGTTCTCATGTTGAGGATGGGGCTTCCGAGCCACATCTTGGTATGGGGTTTGAATCTGAAGATGCTGCAAAGAATTTCTATAACGAGTATGCCCGACGTTTGGGTTTCACTCCCAAAGCTAGCCCGCAGAGTCGTTCAAAACCTGATGGGGCAAATGCGTATCGGGAATTTGTTTGTGGTGGCGATGGTTTAAAAAGAAAGCCTAATGAAACTTGTAATGCAATGATTAGGATAGAGCGAAAGGGTCAACATAAGTGGTTTGTTACAAAATTTGTGAAGGAGCATAGTCATTCCACGTCAAGTTCCGGTGAAGTGCACAGTCTTCAGCCACGAAGGCACTTTTCTAGTGTTGGAAGAACAATGCCTGAAACTTACCAAGGAGTGGGGCTTGTTCCCAGTGGTGTCATGTATATATCTATGGATAGGGCTCCTGGGAATCGCAATTCCACTGAGAACATTCATGGTAGTAGGAATTTTCCTGCAGTTGGTGCTAAGACTAATCACCAAGTTTCTGCAGTTGCTACCAAGACTAATCACCAAGTTCCTGCAGTTGCTGCTAAGACTAATCACCAAGTTCCTGCAGTTGTTGCGAAGACTAATCACCAAATAAAAAATTCTACATCAATTAATTATACTGTTAAACAGCCTGTTCAGAAGAAGACACTTGGGAGGGATTGTCAGAACCTGCTGGAGTATTTTAAGAGAATGCAGGCGGAAAACCCTGGTTTCTTCTATGCTATACAACTTGATGAAGATAACCATATGTCTAATGTGTTTTGGGCAGATGCAAGATCAAGGAGTGCTTACAATCATTTCGGTGATGCAATTAGTCTGGACACAACATTCAAAGTGTATCAATACAAAGTGCCATTTGTACCATTCACTGGGGTAAACCATCATGGCCAGACAATTTTATTTGGTTCTGCACTCCTTTTGGATGATTCTGAAGATTCTTTTGTGTGGCTTCTCAAGACATTTCTGACAGCAATGAATGACCGCCACCCCATTTCTATCACTACTGGTCAAGATAGAGCCATTCAGAGTGCAGTTTCACAAGTTTTCCCCCATGCACGGCACTGTCTAAACAAGTGGGATGTCTTGAGAGAAGGTCAGGAAAGGTTGGCTCATGTATGTCACATGCATCCAAATTTTCAGGGTGAACTTTATAATTGTATTAACCTGACCGAAACGATTGAAGAGTTTGATTCATCTTGGAATTCTATTATGGAAAAGTATGAACTTGGAAGAAATGAATGGCTGCAGTCATTGTACAATGCTCGTGCTCAGTGGGTCCCAGCATATTTCCGTGATTCATTTTTTGCTGCAATATCTCCTAATCATGGATTTGATAGCTCTTTTTTCGATGGTTTTGTTAACCCGCAAACAACATTACCAATTTTCTTTAGGCAGTATGAACAAGCTATGGAGATGTGGTTTGAAAGGGAAATAGAATTAGATTCTGAGACAATTTGCAGCCAACCTGTTTTGAAGACACCTTCACCAATGGAGAAACAGACTGCTAATCTTTATACACGAAAAGTATTTTCAAAGTTTCAAGAGGAACTAGTTGAAACTTTTGTTTATACTGCAAACAGAATTGAAGAAGAAGGGGCAAATAGCATATTCAGGGTTGCTAAATTTGAGGATGACCAAAAGGCATATATTGTCACATTAAACCATTCCGAGTTGAAGGCTGACTGTAGTTGTCAAATGTTTGAGTATTCAGGCATTCTGTGTAGGCATGTCCTTACTGTTTTCACTGTTACTAATGTACTTACTTTACCATCCCATTACATCTTGAAACGGTGGACAAGGAATGCAAAAAGTTATGTTGGATTGGATGAACATGCCAGTGAATCACATGGACTGGATTCTATGACATCTCGGTATGGCACTCTGTGTCGAGAAGCCATAAAATATGCGGAGGATGGGGCAATATCTGTGGAAACTTATAGTGCTGCAATGGGTGCTCTTAGAGATGTAGGAAAGAAAGTTGCTGTCGCAAAGCGAAATTTTGCAAAAGTTGCACCGGCTAGTAGTAGGAGTATCAGCAATGCTCATGATGACAAGAAAAACCAGACTTCAAGATCAGATACACCCCCTCTTTTGTGGCCACGGCATGATGAAACAACAAGGAGGTTTAATCTTAATGATGCTGGTGCACCTGTTCAACAGTCATTTGGCGATCTAAACTTCCCTAGAATGGCTCCAGTATCTGTCCAGCGAGATGATGGTCAAGATGAAAACATGGTAAATGAATGAGAACTTTTTTGGTTTTGTTTAGTTTGTTTATTTACTGTGTTTCTGCTATTGGAATAGGACTGGATGGTGTTGAACTGGTCTTTGGGTTCATTCATGTAGGTAGTTCTTCCCTGTATGAAATCAATGACATGGGTAATGGAAAATAGAAGCTCAACTCCGGGGAATAAAGTAGCTGTTATCAATCTGAAGGTATGGTCATAGTAATCTAAAATAGTGAGAAAGAGGCAGTAGAATTCTTCATTTAGTCAAAGTTGGTTGAGATACCTATCCTTGCCTGAGAAGTTTATGGAACAGAATTAACTTAAGCCCTTTTTGGGTATAAATGCCTTCTTTATTTTGTAGGAGACTTATTTGTGGCATAATTCTTTGCTTTTAACTTGCACATTTTAACAAATAACAACTGGTTAGGAGCTCAAGTTCCTTGCATATTTCAATTGCAGTTACAAGATTATACCAAGGTTCCATCAGCAGAAACGGAGGTTAAGTTTCAGCTCTCTAGAGTTTCTTTGGAACCAATGTTGAAGTCTATGGCCGGCATCAGTGAACAACTTTCTACACCAGCTAATAAGGTTGCTGTAATAAATCTGAAGGTGTGTTGATTAATGATCACTGCTGTTTTGTTTTTCCATAAGAATATTTTTGAAACGCATCACTTTGTTGTACCATGCTATGTTTTCTTTTATTCCTTCTTTTGTAGGGGGGAATCGGGACTTAGGATATCTAAATGTTGTTGTTGATTTGAATTCACGAGAAATACTTGTTATTGATAGGCTTGTGAAGGACGATACTTGTAATTAGTCTTTCACTCTTTCTGGATATAAAAAGGGAATGGAACTAATAAACTCTTCATGACAGGCCTAGTATCTCAAAACTAACTGTAATTGGCAAAATTGAAGCCATATTTTGATACAACCAGCTTCTATGTGGTGCAATAATTTCATTCATGAAATTTTTGTAGAAATCATTTGAGACCTGTTTATTTTTGGCACTACGCAGAAGAGTGTGCCTTTATTTGTCCTCTTGATGACCTATATCTTCACTCTCGCACAATATCACATTTCTTCTTCATTTTTGGGCAATACTTGATGTTTCTTTTTATTTTAGTTTTAATTGTATGGACAGTCTGGTTTCTAATAATTTTTTTTCTTTGATTTGATTCTCCGTCTCTATACCTTTGATCAATGTTTGGATTGTTAAAATTCTTTAAATTGTTTCAGCTTCAAGACTCCGACACAATTTCTGGCGAGTCTGAAGTCAAGTTTCAGGTTTCCAGGGACACATTGGGTGCTATGCAACGATCAATGTCCTATATCCGTGAGCAACTTTCTTCTGATGTAAGTTATCTTCTGTTATCATCGTGCAAATTTCAAGAGAGCTAATTACTAAAGGCTTAAGAATCCTGTTAAAATCTGTTGATTCAGGTGTCCCTTGTTTTATGCCACCATTGAGTGTGTTCTCTAGGGGGATATTAATGCATTTATGTGGTGAAATTTGGCAGGGCTATGTGCAGTCAGATCCTATCTCTGTAACGAAAAGGCAGAAGAAGTGAAGCATAGATTTTTATTTTTGTGCCCAGGTGGGGTGTGTTAATCATATTTCTGGCAGATTGGTGACAATGGCAATGGATACCCCGATGGCTTAGAAAATCTAGTGTTTCTTTTGTTTTGGTTAGTCTCTTTTTCTATGTAAGTTTGTTTGTCTAACATATTTGTATATGTATCATATCGTAGGCAGCACGTTGTTTATATAGGAAGCCTTTTGTCATGTCATTCTGCATAAGTAATGTTTTAGTGTCATTTTAGGAACTATATCCCAGGCTGGTCACAAAATCACCTTGAGTCATCAATATTCACAAAGTAATATAATGACTAGGAGTTATTCTTAGATTATTTCGTGGTGGTTATCTTTTATGGAAATTTTAGAAAAGAAGCGACATCGAACTCCAATGGCAAATCAACAATGTTTGTTTGTAAATATTTCAGTGATAATATTCACACTCAAATACCATAATCATAATGTTACTGCCCCAAAAAGAATATAGCAATGCAAAACTAGAAATGTTCCATGTAAATAACCTGTTCAAATTCAAATTTCACAGAGACTTGGATGACAAAATAGTAGTTATAAAATCATCCAATGATCTCAGTGAAGAACCTTTCACTTCTCCATTCTCTGTTGTTGCTTCTCTCATAAGCACTGCAATCTCTTTCGCTTTCGCTTTCATCTCTTTTCCCTTCCCTCCTTGATCCATAACTGTTTCAATCACATTCTTCACTTCCTCCCCTGAAATAACACTTTCAACTGTTGCTGTGAGTATAACACCCACACCCAATTCTTCCTCTAACATCTTAGCATTGTAAGCTTGTTCTGCTGCCAATGGCCACCCAATTATTGGAACCCCATAACTTAGGCTCTCCAACATTGAATTCTGCCCACAATGGCTTAAAAAGGCTCCTGTTGAACTATGTGATAGAATCTCCAATTGGGGTCCCCATTTATGCACCAACAAGCCTCTCTTGCTCTCCTTCATCCTCTCTTCGAACCCTTCCGGCAACCATTGAGTGCCGAACTCTCCATTCATGTCATAACCGAAAGGTGGCCGGATAACCCAAATAAACGGCTTCCCACTCTTTTCCAACCCCTCGGCTAATGCCATCATCTGGGAAGCACTGATTGTGTTCTGTGATCCAAAAGATATGTAAAGAACAGAACTTTGATCCTTGGAATTCAGCCACTCAATGCATTCTTCAAGAGCTATGCCAGAAACTTTCCCTGCTCGTTGTTTTGAATTTGAATCCTTTATCTGAAGAGGACAAACACTCCAAACAGGAAGGTTAAGATACTTCCTCAGAAGATCCAAGGCAAAAGGCTCAAGCTCCTCAATTGTGTAGCAAATCCACCCATCAGATTTCATAGAAAGTGCAATCTGTGGAGGGAAGAATTTGGACCAATCATCATTCCCATCAGCTAGCCTTAACATCCTATGCAAGTGAGAGCGCTTGAACCTGCAGCAGCAGCGACGGATCCAGAAAATTTTAGTATCGAACAAAATACAATATAATATACTAAAAACCAAATATGTAAAAATTCATATTCCAAAATCTGAACCTATAATTTTCAGGGAACCCAGGTATCCAAAACTCTTCAGAATCTGTTTTCCTGTGAGGAAAATGTGTCCAGATAGAGATGTAAGCCAAAGTTCCATAAGCACCACAAGTTGAGAAGGAAATGTTCTTGGTGCCACAACTTTTTGCAACATTGGTGACCCAACCAAGAAACACATCAGAGATTACACAAAGTGGAGGGTGACCCTCTTCTACAGTGATCTTCAATATCAAAGAACGAAGAGGGTCATCAAGGCTTGTAGAAGCATTGAAGAGCTTGATCATGGAAGTTAAGGGAAGCTTCTCTGTGTTCTCTATGTTTGGTGGTAGACCATGTTGGATTCCATTGAAGGGTAGCTCAGAAAGTTGAAGATGATCATGAATTGTTGTGGAAGAAGAGGAGGAGGAAAGTGCTGATCTGAGGTATTGAATGTTAAGGGGAGTAGTGGCTATGGTGATTGTGAAGTTATTGTTAGTTCTTTGTAGAATAAGTTTTGCTAGTGCTAGGAATGGAATTAGATGGCCATGTGCCATGAAAGGTATCATTACTATGTGGCCATGTTTGTTGTTCTTTGAAGGATCTTGTGCCATTGGAGAAGGAGGAGAATGATTAGAGAACTTCAATCTCTTTCTTTCATTCATTCATTCTTCCTTTTGAGTCTTTCTTATAAGAAAAAAGTGTACAGAAGAAAAAGAAACATGTGAATTAGATTAGTCCACGTATATTTTTGTATTTTTTGGTATGAATGAAAGCAAACAAGTTATATTCATAATTTCATACTTCACTTTACCAAAATTTTGGTGGAATGTAGTATCACTTTCACTATCATGGGACACCTGATTTGGAAATAAGAATGATTCTTCCTAGATAACTCAAGACAATTAGAGTTAAAGATATAAACTTAACTTGGTATCTATTAATAATTGAATTTATATGACAATTTTTTATAGTTGTAAATGATAATTTACTACCATAAGCAACTATGTAGACAACTGAAAAAAGGAAGGAAATATGTAGGTGCAAATATATGCAAAGATATCTCTCTTTTTTGGTAGGTATCTTTTTTGTAGTTGTTGATGTAATGTATTTTGAATTAGAAATAATACAAGAGAGAAGTAGATGTTAAGAAATTATTTTTTATTTATTTATTTTTAAATTAGACATTATAGGAACACACTTTCTTTATATTCTGTGTCATGTTTTAACTATTAAATTTAAGAAAGAATCATATAGATGACCTATTCGAATTAAAAAATTAATAAAATTGACAATAAGAAAGTTTGATAAAAACATTTTCATATAATAATACTTTTATTGCAATCTTCTAAACTTAAAAATGGGAATATCAAAATCCAATATGGAGAAAAAAAATGTAGATTTATTATGAATGGATTCTTTCTAAATATAATAATACTTCTTCCTTTTTAAATTAACTAGCATATGTATCCACATATTGTATGGGAAAATAGGCAAAAATATATAAAGTAATTTTTTTAATTTTTAAATGAGAACATACATAATTTTATAATAAAAATTACTAACATGCATAGTAATTTTTAGTCCTCTCTTTTGAATTCTAACAGCAGTAATCAAAGGCAAGTGGATCCAAGGAGAGAAGTTAATGCATTATTAGAAAATGATTAAGACTTCTCTTCTAATTAAAATAAGCAACATTAATGGAAACAAAAAAAAAAAAAAAAAAACTTAACATTTGATATCACATCTTCACAAAGTTTTAGTTTTGTAAGATGACTTTCACAAAATCATCTATTGCTCTGATTGAAGAGCCTTTAACTTCACCATTTTGTGTAGTTGCTTCTCTCATAAGAACTTCAATCTCTTTAGCCTTCACCTTCATCTCTTTTCCCTTCCCACTTTGTTGATCCATAACCATGTCAATCACATTCTTCACTTCCTCCCCTGAAATCACACTTTCAACTGTTGCTGTGAGCATAACACTAACACCCAATTCTTCCTCCAACATCTTAGCATTGTAAACTTGTTCTGCTGCCAATGGCCACCCAATGATTGGAACACCATAACTTAGACTCTCCAACACTGAATTCCACCCACAATGACTAAGAAATGCTGCTATTGACTTATGTGAAAGAATCTCCATTTGGGGTCCCCATTGATGCACCAACAAACCCTTTTGAGTGTTCTTCATTCTCTCTTCAAACCCTTTTGGTAACCATTCATCACCATTGAACTCTCCATTGATGTCAAAACCAAATGGTGGCCTTATAACCCAAATAAAACTTCTCCCACTTTGTTCCAACCCTTCTGCCAATGCCATCATTTGGAAAGCACTGATTGTGTTCTGTGATCCAAAACATATGTAAAGAACAGATCTTTCATCCTTCAAATCTAACCACTCAATGCAGGGTTCAAGACCCTTGCCACGCTCTTTACCTGTACATACAAATACGAATATTGGATTCGATAAATAACAAGAACCCTAAACAACAAACTGATTGTTTCTCCCCATTTCTCATCTGCTTGTTCATGCAACTTTTAACTTTTAAGAATGCCTTTAAAAGCACTTAAAAGTGAAAATTTTAAAGTTAGTTTGTGTTTATTAAAACTAAAAAGCTTAATATAATCTCATACATTAATTAATATTTAAATTTAATTTTTATTTATTATAATATTTTTAAATATTAAAAATTATTTTACCAAATACATTTGTTGCTTGTACTTATTACAAGCTATTTTTAATTTAATTTATTAAATATAGACGTTACAACTTTTAAAAACTAATTTTTATAAGTTACTTTTAAAAAATAAAAATTTTATCTAACCAAGTCTAAGTGTTAGTTTGAATTGATTTTTTTTAGTTAAAAAATATTTTTATTCAATTTTAAACATATTTAGATATATTTTTTAAAAAAATACTTAGATTAAAAAAAAATAAAAGACATTTTTAATATTTAAAATTTAAAAAAAAAATTATTGAAATGTGAAATAGCTTTTATTTATTAAAAAAAATAATAGATATTTTTTTTCAAAAACCAATCTAAACTCACCCAAAACCAATGACATAGCAATTTAGATGCAAAAAGTTATAATTATTTGGACATTTTGGTGGACTGCAATATAATGTGCCTCATTGAACTTACATCTTCATGTGAAGACATCTCTAATCATCTTCACATCAGTTTCTTTTTTTTTAATTATATTTTACACTCCCTGTATATATAAGGTGCAAATTGTTTTGAACTATACCTTGAAGTGCAAGTGGTTGAAGAAGTGGACCAAAACTCCATACAGGAAGATTAATGAAAAACTTTCTGAGAAGTTCCAAACCCAAATTCTCAATCTCCTCAGCAGTGTTACAAATCCACCCATCAGATTTCATGGACAGTTGAATCTGGGAAAGGATGAATCTTGACCAATCACAACTTCCATCAGTTTCTCTCAAGGTGCTATGCATGTGAGAGCGGTGAAACTTGTAATTCTGAGGGAACCCCGGAATCCAAAACTCGTCGGAATCAGAGTTTTTATGGGGAAGATTGGACCAGATAGATATATAAGCCAGAGTTCCATAAGCACCACAAGTTGTGAATGTTATGTTCTTGATTCCAAAACTCTTTGCAACATTGTTAGCCCAACCAACAAACACATCAGAGATTATGCAGAGTAGAGAGTGGCCCTCTTCTTCTTTGATTTTCAAAATCAAAGAGCGAAAGGGGTCCTCAAGGCTCAAAGATGCCATGGTTAGTTTGAGCATTGCATCTAAAGAAGAGAGATTCTTAGTGTTGTCTGAATTTGGTGGTAGACCATGTTGTGTAGGATCAAAAGGTAGCTCAGCAAGGTGGACATGGTTATGATCATAATAATAATGTTTGATGTGTTGAATGTTTGAGGGAGTGGTGGCAATGGTGATTTTGAAAGAAGTTGTTTGTTGGATTTGTTTTGCTAATGCTAGGAATGGGATGAGATGACCTTGTGCTAAGAAAGGTAGCATTACAATGTGAACATTTTCATTGCCATCTTTCTTTGAATACTCTGCCATTGGAGTTTCAAGGGTGTGATAGCTTGGTTGCTCTTATTGCTCTCTAAGTTAGGAATAAATAGGCATCAGTCATTCTATCTAACCAACAAATATTACTATTCTAGATTAGCATTTTACTAGCAATATTTACACTAACATTTACAAGAAATTTGTACACAACAACAAATATTAGAGCAACTGTGTTACATGTTAAAAAAATAATTTTTTGAGTAGACAGGTACTTAACAGAAATAATAAGATGAATGCATGTGATATAAGCTACCAAAATTTACGTGGAGATTTATACAACTGACAAAAATTGCAGGTAGAATCTGGGCGATGATATTTGCGTGGAGATTTATACAACTGACAAAAATTGCAGGTAGAATCTGGGCGATGATACTTATGAATTTGTTCGTAACTGCAAAAAATAATTGCAAACTACGCTAAAATCAAAACCCAATCACTAATCAATAAGAATGCTCATCTAAAAAATACGCACTTTACTGGATATCATTAACCGAACAAATTGATAACTTTGTAAAATTTCTCTTAGAAATAAAAATTATAAAACTTAGTTATTTGATTACATTAAAAACTTTCAAAAAATGCATTATTATTAAATCTTTAGAAATATAATCGATATTCCATCTTATAATATGCATGCTTGTGCCTTGGAAATAACTCTCTCCATTGATGAGTTGAATGTTTAAGGGAGTGGTGGCAATGGTAATTTTGAAAGTTGTTTGTTGGATTTGTTTTGCTGATGCTAGGAATGGGATGAGATGACCTTGTACTAACTACTAAGAAAGGTAGCATTACAATGTGGACATTTTCATTGCCATCTTTCTTTGAATACTCTGCCATTGGAGTTTTAAGGGTGTGATAGCTTGGTTGCCCTTATCGCTCTCTAAGTTAGGGAATAAATAGGCATCAGAAATTTTACCTAAGCAACAATATTATTATTTTATATTAATATTTTACTAATAATAATTTATATTAATATTTATAAAAAATTTGTACACAAAATTTATAATTTATACTCATATTCTTTAAAATTTATATATATAAATCAATATAATTTATATTTATATTTATTAGAATTTATACACATAAATTAATAAATTTATTTGATGAATATAATTTGATATTTATGCTATTTAAATACTTACCAAAATTACTAAAAATTACTGATCTAAAATTTTTTAAATAGACAATATACTTTGCATGACAAGTACTCCTACTATCATGATGGTACGTTACTTAGACATATTCGATATTTTATTTAAATAAATTAATGAATTAAATATTAAACTCACTGTGTTACATGTTAAAAAAATATTTTTGAGTAGAAAGTTACTTAACAGAAATAATAAGATAAATGCATGTGATATAAGCTACCAAAATTTACTTAGAGATTTATACAACTGACAAAAATTGTATGTAGAATCTGGGTGATAGTATTTATGAATTTGTCGTAGTTGCAAAAATAATTGTAATTTGTAAATTACGCTAGAATTAAAAACCCAATCACTCATTAGTAAAAATGCTCATTTCAAAAATACGCATTTTATGTGAATATCATTATAATTATTGAATAAATTTATAATTTTGTAAAATTTCTCTTAGAAAAAAAAAATTATAAAGTTTAATTATTTGATTACATTAAAAACTTCCAGACAATGCCTTATTATTAAGTCTTTGAAAATATAATCTGTATTCCATCTTGTATTCCATCTTCTAATATAAATGTTTGTGCATTGAAAATAACAATTCGTAGTTACATATCTTAGACAATAATACTCTGTTGAGTACAAGTTACATGACAAATATGAATGCATGTAATGCACATATAAATATTAACTAGCTAGCATGGCCAAAAAAATAATTGTTTATCTTTTTTTCTAACCCTCTTCTTTTTTTTTTTTACTATAAAAGATAAAAAAATTAATTTTAATTCACACACAATTATAATTATATTTATTATTTTGAATGACTATTTAATGAGCTAAATATTAGACCAATTATGTTACATAATAAAAAAATTCTGAATAAAAAGTTACTAACAGAAACAGATGAATGCATGTGATATAAGCTACCAAAATTTGCTTGCAGATTTATAAAACTGACAAAAATTGCATGTAGATTTTGGGTGATGGTACTCATAAATTTGTTCGTAGCTGCAAAAATAATTATAAAATATGCTAAAATTAAAAATTCAATCACTAATCAATAAGAATGCTCATTTAAAAAATACCCATTTTATGTGGATATTATTACAATTGCTAAATAAATTTATAACTTTGTAAAATTTCTCTTAGAAAGATAAAAATTACAAAACTTAGTTATTTGATTACATTAAAAAATTCAGATAATACATTATTATTAAATCTTTAAAAATATAATCTGTATTCCATCTTGTAATATGCAGGGACGGATTCAAAAATTTTACTACAGAGGGGCCAAATTTTAGATAATTTTTTTCATTCCATAAAAAATAATTAACATGTAGTTATTAGAGTTAGTTTTTTAAAAGATTCATCAAAATATATATAATTATAATTTTTTCACAATTTTATTATTAATATGATAATTACATAAAAGAAATAAAACAATATCAATAGTATATTATAAAATTATAAAATGCTAATAATTTATAATGTGTTTAGTTAAAAATTATCACATATCTTATTAATTAAAATTAATTCTTTCAAAAATTTTAAAAAATTTGAAAATAAATTATAAATTATTAATTATTTGAAAGACACAGTACCCTTGTAGAATACAAGATATTTTTTTTTTTACCAAAGATAGGAGACTCGAACCCGCAACCTCTTAATTGAGTATGGGGAGACTATGCCATTTGAGTTATAATAAGTATTTTTTACAAAAAAAAAAAATAATATGTAAAGTACATAATGTGATTACTAAAATATAGCTACGTAAGTCATTATTAATATAATAATATAAATATTAAATATATTAATATAAAAAAATAAATAATTTTTTAAAAATAAATATAGAGAATATTATATAAAAAATAATTTAAAAGGTACAAAGATTTGAGGGTATGATATTAAATTAGTTAAGTAAAAAATATTAGTAAATTAAACAATTAAGACATAAATCTATTACATAGTAAAAATAATACATATAAAATTATTAAATTACATCATATTTTTTAAACAGATATCTCATATATAAATATAATTTCTTAAAATTTTGGGAGGGAACGTCGCGCCCCCTCTAAGTGTGTGTTTGGATTACAGTTTACAAATAAGAGTTTGAATAAAATTGATTTTGCAAACTTGATTTTGATGAAAAGTAAATTTGTATTAAAGTGATTTATGTTTGGCAATCTTTGCATCAAAATGAATTATAGTAAAATAAATGTTGTTTGGATTATACTACTCAAAATCACTTTTAGATAAAAAATTACTAAAATAGACACTAACTTAAATAATTTTTGTATATTATCTTATCATTTTAATTTAGATAATTGAATAAATCTTATTAATTAATTCTATAATAAAATTAATATTTATACACTAAAATAAAAATAATATATAAAAATTGGCAAAATATATTTTTAATTAAAACTAACAAAATATAAATTTTAGAGAGTACTAAGAATAATAAAAAAATTAAATATTTATCTTGGTAGTAACTGAAATAAATCAAAAAAAATTTATGATATTTTTTATATAGTATATTTTTAGTACTCTTAGTACTCTTTTTTAGTATGCTATAATTTATTATTATTATTTATAATTAATTTTTTATTTAATTTACTTTACCTAATAGAATCAATAAATCATATTATAAAAAGATAATAAAAATAATACAAAAAATTATAATTATAAAAATGTATAATATCAAATAAATAATTAATAAAAAATAATAATAATAAATAATTAAAAAAAGAGTTCATGTAACCAAAAATAATAATAAGAATTCTATAATAATATAATAACATGCATAAAGGATAAAATTGCTAAAAGGTAAATAAAGATGGAGTATTGATGGCTAAAAGCTCGTTTGTGAAACGCAGAAGCTCAAAATTGTAGCTTCTTGTAAACGTGGTTTTAAAAACAAAATCACTTCTGCGTTCATAAATCAAAAATTTCCAAACAAGTTGACGAGGGTATTTGGGATGGTGTGGCTGTTTCTAGAGGAGGACCTAGAGTTTCTCACTTGATGTTTGCAGATGACCTCCTCCTTTTTTGTAAAGCAAAGAAAAATCAAGTTCGGAATGTTGTGCACACCTTGGAGTTGTTCTGCAAAGCTTCAGGTATGAAGGTTAACATTGAAAAATCTAAAGCTATTTGTTCTAGAAATATCTCTAATAGAAGGAAGGAAATGTTGTCTGGTGTTTCTCATATTCCTTTTACTAGTGACCTAGGCAAATACTTGGGGGTGAACCTTAATCATCCTCGAGCTGCTAGGTCTATTTTTGCGGACTCTTTAGAAAAGATCAAGAATAGGCTGGCTAGTTGGAAAGGTCGGCTCCTTAACAGAGCAGGCAGGCTTTGCTTAATTAAATCTGTTGCTTCTTCTCTTCCTATTTATCAGATGCAAGTGACTCTTTTTCCTACTTCAATTTGTCAAAAGATTGATTCTGTGCTTAGACAATTCTTGTGGAAGGGAAAGGTGGGGGAGCGATGCTTAAATTATGTCAAGTGGAGCAAAGTTGTCACTCCAAGAAAATATGGAGGCTTGGGAATTAGAGATACCCAGTGTGTAAATTTTGCTTTATTAGGAAAGCTTGTTTGGCAATTACTGCATAATAATGATAAGCTTTGGGTAAGAATTATGTTGGCAAAATATTTATCTGGGAGGTCTTGCTTTTCATCCAGTTTTTCTAATAATGTTTCAAGCACTTGGCGAGCGATTTATAAGACAATAGAAAAGCTTCGTGATGGTTTTGATTGGTGTACAGGCAGGATGTCTCAATCCTTTTGGTATCATGCTTGGCGACCATGTGGAACGCTAGCTCATTTGGTTCCTTTTGTGCACATCTCTGATTCTCACTTGAAGCTAGAAGATGTCTGGTACCATGGACATTGGCGGTGGGATATTCTTTGCACAATGATTCCGGAAGAAGTTAAACTTGATTTGATGCTCTTTGATCCTATCAAGCAGGCAGGAGATAAAACAGGTTGGTTTTGGACAAACTCAAATACTCTCACCTACTCGACTAAAAGCGGGTATGAATGGCTATTGAAGAAGAAATTTGGCTGGAACAATAATGAAAATTGGCTTTGGCTTTGGCGCTTGAGAATACCGGAGAAGATAAAGTGTCTGCTCTGGCTTTGTCTCAACAACGGAGTTCCCACAGCTAGTTACCGGTTTCAAAGAGGTCTTGCTACTTCTGATTTTTGTCAGCGATGTTATCTTGCTCTAGAGGATATTAACCACTGCTTTAGGACTTGCCAAAAAGCTCGTCAGATTTGGATTAGCTTAAATTTGGAAATGACCGCTGAGGACTCTAGTTTGGATTTTGTGTCTTGGATTCGTTCTAACCTCAACAAAAATGAGTTTCTCTTTGCAGCGGCCTTTTGGTGGATTTGGAGGGATAGGAACAATGACATCTTCCATCAAGATGATCCATGGAGTAAGGAGAAAATTGTTCACTTAGTTCAACATGCTGCTCGCGATTTCTCTAAGGTTGTTACTAACCAAAAACATATTATTCCTTCCTCTTTGCAATATAACTGGGAACCACCTCCAATGAATGTCTATAAAGTGAACTGCGATGCAAGCGTTTTTAAAAATGGGCAATTAGCGGGCTTTGGATGTATTATTAGAGACAGCATGGGAATTTGGATGAAAGGTTGTTCTGCCAGTATACCTCTTTCTAGTGTTCTCTCTTGTGAGCTTCATGCTATTTGGAGAGGGCTTGTTATGGCTTGGGATTGCGAGTATAAAGAGGTCATATGTGAAACTGATAATCTTGATGCATTTCTTCTTGTTTCGCGAGGCACAACCAGCATGATTACGAATGACTCTGATCTGCTTGGCAAAATCAAAGAGATGCTTCAGCGCAATTGGACAGCTACTTTAGTGCTCATCCAGCGTACAGCAAACAGAGCGGCTGATTTAATGGCTAAGACTGCTGCTTTAAACAAGCAGGTGTACCTAGAGTGGTTACAACCCCCTAATAATTTAGACATTATTATTAGAGAGGAGTACTACTCTTTATCTTAGGTGTTTTTTCTTTGTGTTATGTTCAGTCACCAAAAAAAAAAAATCAAAAATTTGCCAAACCAAAAATTGAAGCTTTCAAAAAGACTAAACGTGCTTCTTCTCTTGTAATGCGTTTGCCAAACACACCCTAAGGGTAACATATATACTTGTGCATTGGAAATAACAATTCCTAGTACAAGTTACCTAACAAACATGAATGCATGTAATGCACATATAAACATCAACTATCATGGTCAAAAAAATAATTGTTTGTCTTTTTTTTAAACCTCTTTTACATTTTTTTTACTATAAAAGATAAAAAAATTAATTTTAATTCACACACAATTATAATTATATTTGTCATTTTAAAAGACTATTTATTGGTCTAAATATTAGACCAATTATATTTCATATTAAAAAAAAATTCTGAAAAATTACTTTAAGTCACAGAAACAATAAGATGAATGCATGTGATATAAGTTACCAAAATTTGTTTGGAGATTCATACAACTGACAAAAATTGCATATAGACTCTGGTCGATGGTACTCATAAATTTCTCGTAGATGCAAAAATAATTATAAACTATGCTAGAATTAAAAATCCAATAACTAATCAGTAAAAATGCTCATTTTAAAAATACGTATTTTATGTGGATATCATTACAATTGCTGAATAAATTTATAACTTTGTAAAATTTCTCTTAGAAAGATAAAAATTACAAAGCTAGTTATTTGATTACATTAAAAAACTTTTAGAGAATGCATTATTATTAAGTCTTTGGAAATATAATATGTATTCCATCTTGTAATATGCAGGGACGGATCCAGAAATTTTACTATGGAGGGGCCAAATTTTAGATAATTTTTCATTCCATCAAAATAATTAACACATAGTTATTAGAGTTAGTTTTTTAAAACATTCATAATATATATATATATATATATATATATATATATATATATATATAATTTTTTCACAATTTTATTTTTAATATGATAATTACATAAAAGAAATATAATAATATCAATAGTATATTATAAAATTATAAAATACTAATAATTTATAATGTGTTTAGTTAAAAATTATCACATATCTTATTAATTAAAATTATTTTTTTTTTAATTTTAAAATTTTAAAAATAAATTATAAATTATTAATTATTTGAAAGATGTAAAATGATACCAAGCTTAATTCAAGTGAATTACAAAAATAATTATAAGAAAATAAGAAGGTTGGTGATGTACTCTCAGATCATTGAAATTTAAAGTAATGGAAGAAGAATTAGAAAGAAGTAAAAAGAGAGAATAATTGATTAAAAGAACCACCACAGAGCATAGTTGTCAGAACCGAACCGGTGATCGAACCGGTCAGATTACTGGGTCACTGGTTCAACCGTTGGGTCACTGGTTGAACCGATAGAACCGGTCGTACATAAATAAAAAATATAAAATAGTAAAAAATTGAATAAATTGACAATTAGATCTTTAAAATTTTTGACTTCAGATTAATTAGCTATTGAAAAAAAAATAAAGTACCAATTTAGCCATTCAAGATAGTAAACGATGAACACATTATGTCCCTCCATTAATTTATCATGTGAAATTTAATGGTAATATTTATATGTCCTTACTAATTAGTCCTAAGTCGAAATCTTCGAAAACCTACTAATTCAATACTCTAAAAAAATTAAAATAAATATCTTTACTAATATTTTAATATGTAAATATAAATATTAAAATATTTGATACTTATTTTAATAATTTTATAAATTCTAAAGAATTAAAAAAATTGAATATAAAACTAAATATGAAATAATCCAGTTGTGTTTGTATATAATATATAAATTAATTAGCATATGAAATTACAAGTGAATACCTTAGCATATGATACCAAGCTTAATTCAAGTGAATTACAAAAATAATTATAAGAAAATAAGAAGGTTGGTGATGTACTCTCAGGTCATTGAAATTTAAAGTAATGGAAGAAGAATTAGAAAGAAGTGAAAAGAGAGAATAATTGATTAAAAGAACCAGCACAGAGTACTGAGTACCAATTACAATATATATAGCAAAAGGGAAAATAAATTACTAACTAATAGTACTATAATTATGTCTAACAAACTAACCAACTTGACAGCTATACAAAAAACAAACTCTATTATGTTACAAAAGACACGGTACCTTTGTAGAATACAAGATATAAGATATCTTTATAAATTTTTTTTAGGGCAAAAAACCATATTGAGCCAGAGCAAGAAACTTGTAACCAAAATGCGCCAAATCCAATTTCGTTTCAGCAATGAGCCAAAGTGTATTTTAATACAATTCGAACCAAGCTGGTTCGAATTGCACTCCTTCATAATTCAAACCAAGATGGTTCGATTTAGTGTTCCACGTTTTTGAATAATTCGAACCAAGATGGTTCGAACTTCTCCAACACATAATTCGAACCAATAAGGTTCGAACTTCTCTCATGCATAATTCGAACCAGGGTGGTTCGAATTATGCTTTGTATTCGAGTCCATGTAATTCGAACCAGGTTGGTTCGAATTACTCCTAATGCACTCCTTCATAATTCGAACCAGGCTGGTTCGAATTATGTGTGATTCGACTATATAAGGAGTTCGAATCACCCTCATTCGAACCATTATCCCTCCCCCCTACCCCACAAAATCTCAGAGAAAACGACCCAGATTCTCTCCGAGAAAGACCTGAACGGACTACTCTGCTGATGGGGGACGATCCGGCACGGTTATATCGGTTGGACGGAGTCGCTCATATAGCCGGGGTCATCAACGACGAGGTTAGTACGGAAATTTTTTTTGATTCAAGCGTTAGTTGTGCCTTAGTGGTTTTGTATCTTGGTTAGACGGTAATTTATGTTAGTGGTTTATGTAGGTGGTTTAGGTGAGGGGATTATGTAGGTGGTTTATGATAGTGGTTTAAGCTAGCGGTATAAGTTAGTGGTTTATGTAAGTGGTTTAGGGTGGTGGTTTAGGGTAGTGGTTTTTGTTAGTGGTTTAAGTCAGTGGTTTTTGGTAGTGGTTTATGTTGGTGGTTTATGTTAGCGGTTTTTGTTAGCGGTTTTCGCAAGCGGTTTTTTTATGTGGTTTATGGTAGTTGTTTAATGGTAGGTGGTTTAAGTAAGCCGGTTTATTGAATTTGTTTCTTGTTAATGGGTCTCGTTAATTGTGGTATATGCTAGCGGTTTAGTTGTGTGGTTTAGGGTTTGTTTTCCAGTTAGTTATCTTTCATGTAATGTTATGCTGTTTAATTTAGAAAAATGGTTAATGTAAACCTGTTTATGGAAACCGTTTTATGTAAACCCGTTTACGTAGACCGGTTTACTGTGAACCGGTATATGTGAACCGGTTTACTGTAAAACCTGTGTAGTTATATATCTCAGTATGGGGTTCTTTTCATGCGCAGCCCGAGCGATGCATTAGGAGCATGAGGCGGCAGCAGGGCATGCGTCTTGATGACAGATACGTTCCATACTTGCAGATGGCAGGGCTATACCATCTTGCACGGCTGAACGACCGGTGGTTCCGGCTAGACGAGGCGCTCGTCAGTGCATTCGTTGAGAGATGGCGTCCCGAGACGCACACTTTTCATATGCCGTTCGGAGAGTGCACGATCACACTCCAGGACGTGGCATACCAGCTGGGTTTGCCAGTCGATGGCCGTTACGTGAGCGGGTGCCTGTCAGAGTTCCATATATACATCGATGGAGGCCGTCCACCCTGGGTCTGGTTCCAGGAGTTGCTAGGAGTTATACCTCCTCCCAGTCAGGTTCAGAAGTACGCAGTGAACTGCAGCTGGTTTCAGGAGACCTTTGGTGAGTGCCCTGAGGATGCAGATGATGACACTGTTCGCCGATATGTCCGTGCGTACATCATGATGTTGCTAGGCACGCAGTTGTTTGCGGACAAGTCTGGCAACCGGATTCACATTAGATGGCTTCCATATGTAGCGAGGCTGGAGGAGCTGGGTACGTACAGCTGGGGTTCGGCAGCACTGGCCTGGTTGTACCGGTGCATGTGCAGAGTGGCAAACAGACATGTTGTGAAGTTAGCGGGCCCGCTCCAGCTACTGCAGTCTTGGATCTTTTGGCGGTTTCCTCAGTTTAGGCCTGCAGGACATGAGACGTTTAGCTGGCCGTTGGCGTCGAGGTACTATACTGGGCCTATTCTTTTTCAATATGACTTAGAGAATTGCGTGTATGTTAATACTCTATTGCATAATGTAAACACAGATATTAGTATATGTAACTCATGTGTATGTTGCAGATGGGCAGGTTACAACCCTTCCGGTAGCGAGAAGGGTCCGAGAGTGCGGTCGTGGAGGCTTAGGATAGACCGGTTACAGTCCAGGGAGGTTAGTCTGCTAATTAATAACTGATGCATTTTAGTTAAATATTTTATACTTGGGTCGTACAGTTGCCCTGATAAGGGTCGGTTTGTTCTGCAGTTTATATGGATGCCGTACAGTAGCCCCGACGTACTTCAGGTGTTGCACCCGGCGGTTTTGGAGCCTCGGCACATGGCGGTGTGGCGCAGTGTGACCGCGCTGATCTACTTTGCTGTCATAGAGTGGCATCAGATAGATCGTGTTCTTCCTCAGTTTGGAGGGGTACAGGCCCCTCCGCGGCCCGCCTTGAACATCGACTTTCTGATGTCCAAGGACGGGAGAGGCGGCGATCGATGGTTCCCCTCTTCCATGCCGAAGTGGCATGCATACTGGGACGCTCGTCATGACAGTGTATTGAGGTTCGACGTTGTTGCCGACCCTGGACCGTCTCATCAGTTCCTTCAGTGGTGGAGTCAGTATGGGAAGAGGTTCTTGGCCCCGGACATTGACCTGGGGGATCCGAGATCAGTTCCTATCCCAGTTGAGGCCTCACAGCGGGGTCTGGGGCGAGTGCCTGACATGGATGCTCCGGATGACGTGCCTGACAGGCGCAGGGTTGAGAGGAGGATGGGTGTAGGGACACGGAGGAGCCAGCGTCAGTTCAGGTGGCCGGATCATACGGCGAGGAGTGGTACTGACCTTGCGGACGACCGGAAACTGCCTCCGACAAAGAAACATGACTTGGAGGTCCTCATCACTACCAATCGTCAGACAATCATACTTCACCGTATCGTGCAGGATCGTGACTGGAATGCGATAGAAAAACTTCTTAATCCGCTTTGCACCTTCCAGGCCAAGTTTCATCAGCACAGCTCTAACCAGGTCATCATAGCTTGTCGTTCGATTCACCACAATATAGAGAGGATTCTTATCTGTGAACTTCACTCCGGACCGAGTTTTCCTCTTGATGGATCCTTTGTGGTGTACCAAAACAGCAAAACTCTCCTCCTCACTAGCCATGTTACGTCCTCTAATGAGAGCAATTCACGTTTACAGCGTTTATATAGAGCTCTGATTCCTACTAATTCGAACTAACCTGGTTCGAACCATCATACATGTAATTCGAACCAAGCCGGTTCGAATTACTACAACCAACCTCTCTTTGGTTCGAACCAGGTTGGTTCGAACCAAGAAAGCATGTAATTCGAACCAGCCTGGTTCGAATTACTACAACCACGCTCTCTCCCCATAATTCGAACCAACCAGGTTCGAATTACATGCTTTCTTGGTTCGAACCAATCTGGTTCGAATTATTCAAACTTTTCCAGTAGTAGTTCGAACCATGTTGGTTCGAATTACTAGTTAATACAGTTCGAACCATGCTGGTTCGATTTATATAAAAATGCCTCTTGGCTTATTGCTGAAACAAATTTCTGTTTGGCGTATTTTGGTTAAACTTTTCTGCATGTGGCTTAATATGGTTTTTTGCCCTTTTTTTTAATAACATAAATTTAGAAAAGAAAAATGAATATTTTTTACAAGAAAATAATATCTAAAGTACATAATGATAATGTGATTACCAAAATATAACTACGTAAGTCATTATTAATATAATAATATAAATGTTAAATATATTAATATAAAAAAATAAATAATTTTTTAAAAATAAATATAGAGAATATTAAATAAAAACAAATTTGAAAGATACAAAGATTTGAGGATATGATATTAAATTAGTTAAGTAAAAAATATTAGTAAATTAAACAACTAAGACATAAATCTATCACATAATCAAAAATAATACCTATAAAATTATTAAATTACATAATATTTTTTAAACATATATCTCATATATAAATATAATTTTTTCAAATTTTGGGGAGTGACGTGCCTCCTTCTAGGTGCGTCCCTAGTAACATGCATGCTTGTGCATTGGAAATAATAATTCCTAATTGCATATTTTAAACTATAGTACTCTCTTGAGTACAAATTACCTAACAAATATTAATGCATATAATGCACATATAAACATTAACTACCATGGTCAAAAAAATAATTGTTTGTCTTTTTTTTTAACCTCTTTTACACTTTTTTTTTTACTATAAAAGATAAAAAAATTAATTTTAATTCACACACAATTATAATTATATTTGTCATTTTGGATAACTATTTAGTAGTCTAAATATTAGACCAATTATGTTTCATATTAAAAAAAATATTCTAAAAAGCTACTTTAACAGAAACAATAAGATGAATGCATGTGATATAAACTACCAAAATTTACTTGAAAATTTATACAACTGACAAAAATTGCATGTAGATTCTAGGCGATGGTACTCATGAATTTGTCGTAACTGCAAAAATAATTGTAAACTACGCTATAATTAAAAGTTCAATCACTAATCAGTAAAAATACTCATTTAAAAAATATGCACTTTATGTGGATATTATTATAATTACTAAATAAATTTATAACTTTGTAAACTTTCTCTTATTATTATAATTACTAAATAAATTTATAACTTTGTAAACTTTCTCTTAGAAAAGTAAAAATTATAAAGCTTAGTTATTATTTTTTTTACCGCAACCTCTTAATTGAGTATGGAAAGACTATGCCATTTGAGCTATTACTCATTGGCATAAAACTTAGTTATTTGATTACATTAAAAACCTTCACACACACTGCATTATTAAGTCTTTAGAAATATAATCTGTATTTTATCTTATAATATGCATGCTTATGCATTGGAAATAACGATTCGTAGTTGCATAGGTTAGATTATAGTATTTTATTGGGTACAAATTACATAACAAATACAAATGCATGTAATGCACATATAAACATCAACTATCATGTCCCAAAAAAATAATTATTTGTCTTCTCTTCTAAATTCCTTTTACACTTTTATTTTTACTATAAAAGATAAACAAATAATTTTAATTCACACATAATTATAATTATATTTGTCATTTTGAATAATTATTTATTGAGCTAAATATTAGACTAATTATGTTACATATAAAAAAATTAAATAGAAAATTACTTAACAAAAACAATAAGATGAATGCATGTGATATAAACTACCAAAATTTGTTTGGAGATTTATATAATTGATAAAAATTGCATGTAAATTATGGACGATGATACTCATGAATTTGTAAAAATAATTATAAACTATGTTATAATTAAAAATCTAATCACTAATCAGTCAAAATGCTCATTTAAAAAATATGCACTTTATGTGCATATTATTATAATTACTAAATAAATTTATAATTTTATAAATTTTTTCTTAGAAAAGTAAAAATTATAAAGCTTAGTTATTTGATTGCATTAAAAACCTTCACACATTACATTATTATTAAGTCTTTAGAAATATAATTTGTATTTCATCTTATAATATGCATGCTTCTGCATTGAAAATAACGATTCGTAGTTGCATATCTCAGACTATAGTATTCATTGGGTACAAATTACATAAGAAATATGAATACATGTAATGCACATATGAACATAAACTACCATGGCCAAAAAAAATAATTGTTTGTCTTCTTTTCTAAACCTCTTTTACACTTTTATTTTTACTATAAAAAATAACAAAAATAATTTTAATTCACACAAAATTATAATTATATTTATCATTTTGAATGATGATTTATTGCGCTAAATATTAGACCAATTATATTACGTATTAAAAAAAATTTCGAATATAAAATTACTTAACAGAACTCTGATACCATGTCATGATACCACTCTGATACCATGTCATGATACCACTCATCTCAAAAGTTTCAGCTGATGGAAAAAAGGTAACACTAATGATTATATCTCTAATACTAAATCGGACATCCCTAAACCTCTATTATACATATTGTACAAATATTCCATTGACTCCCTATACTTCCTCTAAATTTATAACGTTGTAACATTTCTCTTGGAAAAATAAAAATTACAAAGTTTAGTTATTTTATTACATTAAAAACTTTCACACAATGAATTATTATTAAGTCTTTGAAAATATCATCTGTATTTCATCTTATAATATGCATGCTTGTGCATTGGAAATAACGATGTAGTTACATATCTTAGACTATAGTACTCTTTTGGATATAAGTTACATATAACAAATATGAATGCATGTAATGCAAATATAAACACATCAACTACCATGACAAAAAAAATAATTGTTTGTCTTTTTTTTTTCTAAATCTCTTTTACACTTCTCTTTTTATTATCAAAAATAAAAAAATTTAATTTTAATTCACACACAATTATAATTATATTTGTCATTTTAAATGATCATTTAGTGAGTTAAATATTAGACAAATTATGTTACATATTTAAAAAAAATTCTGAATAAAAAATTACTTAACAGAAACAATAAGATGAATGCATATGATGTAAACTACCAAAATTTGCTTGGATATACAACTGACAAAAATTGCCTGTAGAATATGGGCAATGGTACTCATCATGAATTTGTCGTAGCTGCAGAAATAATTGCAAACTATGCTAAAATTAAAAATCTAATCACTAATTAACAAAAATGCTCATTTAAAAAATACGCACTTTATATAAATATCATTATAATTACGGAATAAATTTATAACTTTGTAAAATTTTCGTTAGAAAAATGAAAATTACAAAGTTTAGTTATTTAATTACATTAAAAACTTTCAGATAATGCATTATTATTAAGTCTTTGAAAATATAATCGGTATTCCATCTTGTAATATGCATGCTTGTGCATTAAAAATAATAATTAGTAATTGTATATTCTAGACTATAGTACTTTGTTGGGTTCAAGTTACATAATAAGTTTTTTTTTATTTAATGTTAAACTAATATATATGATATAAAAAAATTAACAATAAAATATAAAAATAATTAAAAAATATATATTAATCTAAACATCAAAGTCTACAAATAAAAACTAATTAAAAAAATGAGAATACCACAAAAATAGAATTGTTGTTGTGTGGCCTATGATTCCAACCACAAACTTTTCATTTAGAAAATTTAAAAGAAAAGTATATGGAATCAAAAGGTTACCAGCCAACAACTAAACAAAATCATATTAATTTATATTAATAATTAATTAATTTTAAATTTTTTAAATTTTTTAAATTCAAAATTTAAAAAATTTAAAAGATTAAGTAAACCCAATTAAAACCTATAAAAACGTTCTTCGTCTCTCTCACATTAACCTACCCACCTCCAACAATCACACACGCATACCTCTCTCTCTCACCGTCAGGCCCTCTTCGCCTCCCCACCGCGACCCACTCCTCTTCTATCAGCGAGTCGCCGAAACCAACTCGGTTCCCGCTAGCCTCAGCACTCCCCATCACCGCCGCCACAACCTGCTTGTAACCGAAGAAGGATCTCTTCATCCCCGCCGCCTCTATCCCCTGCATCGCTTGCAACACCTCCACCACACTCTTCTTTTCCGCATAAACCCTCATCGCGGCCTCCACTATCTCCGTCCCTCCCTTCGGATCAACCTCCACCTCCAATATCTCCGGAACCATACTCTTCATCTCCCTACATATCTTCGTCACCTCCACTAGCTCCTTCGACCGGAAGCAATTACAGAGACTGTATATGGCTTCACCTGTTCAAGGCCAAGGTACCCTTTCTATCCAAAAGCAACCAGTTCAACAAAGTTTGGCTCAGCAACCTTTCGCACACATGCCCATGTCTTCTATCACCGACATCTACGTTTTGGGATATTAGATGCCGTTTTGATGATTAAAGAGACTGCAAACTATACACTTGATCTTAGTCAAAAGGAGTCCTTGAACATTTACAAAAATATAAAAAAATTCATTTAATATGAAAAAAATTCTAATACTTAACAAAAGAAATATCCAGTTATATTTTAGTAAAAATAATTAAATATCCATAAAATTTAAAAAAATTATGAAATTCTTAAAGAAATAGAGACATTCACATTTATAATACAAAAAAATTCGAAAAATATATAAAAGAACATCCATTTATATGAAAAAGAAACATTCTGATACTTAGCAGAAGAAACATCCATGTATATTAACTCGTAGAGATTTTGGATTCACCCAGAGATATTTGGCTGATTTTATGCTAATACCTTTTTGGTTCTGGCTAATACCTTTTTGGTTCCCTAGCATTGCTCAAATTTAAATGGTATAAGTAAAAAGTCATATGTACAGAATATACTGTCTAAATTTGAATTGATGAATGCTCCTATAAAGATGTGTAAAACGTCTTTTTGTAAAGACGTTTATGTGTTATATTATTATTGGACGTATTAATAAATTGGTTATTTTTAAATTTTTTTAATAAATTAGAATAAAATTGATCTTTTTATAACAATAACAATAAATATAATTGTTATCAGACCGATCAAACCGATCAACTTACATAATCCATTGGATTATAGTTTTTTTTTTCACTTCCTGTTCCATAAACGATGTCGTTTGGCATCCCTAAACTCTCACACTCCTCTCTCAACACTAGACTGAACTTGGAGCTCTTTTAAGTTAGGGATATATTTGTCTTTTTATCAAAATATTTAAATATGATTCGGTTCAGATTGTGTAAATCAATCGGATCAAATCGGGTCTAATAATTATTGTTAGAAACAAGAGACTAAATTAGAGAAAGGATTTGTGTATTATTGAGTGTATTCAAATTGTCTCTAATGATACAATGTAGAAGGATATTTATAGGTGTTAAGAAAATCGAAATAATAAAGACGTAATATCCTATAATAAATATTCAGATATGCTAAATAATACTAATTGATCTAATTGATCCTAATTATATTCTAACATCCTCCCTCAAACTCAAGTGACAACTTGAGTTTGAAACTTATTTAAAACAAAGAAATAAAGATAAAAAAATGCATAAATTGATAGAACGGGTGCAGACGGAACTATCGGAAGGAAGCGCAGATGGAACTGCCGCTTGTCTGAAGGAAGCGCAGATGGAACTGCCACTGTCTAAAGAAAGTGCATATGGAACTGCCACTGTCTGAAGGAAGCGCAAATGGAACTGCCGCGGTCTGAAGAAAGTGTAGATGGAACTGCCGGTCGCTGTCTGAAGGAAGCGCACATGAAACTACCGAAAGGAAGTGCAGATGGAACTGTCGCTGTTTGAAAGAAGCGCAGACGGAACTGCCGAAAGAAAGCAAACGAAACTGCCACAAGAAAATACAGATGGAACTGCAACAAGGAAACCCAGACAGAACTACCACAAGAGAACGCAGATGGAACTGCCACGAGGAAAGCAAACGGAACTGCCGAAAGATAGTAAAAACTATATGATTTCTTCATGAGAATAGGAAAACAGTGGATGACATTGGTGTTTGATCATTCAATTTGGAAATACACAAAACGGAGAGAATAGGCTAGTCGGTGAGGTGAAAAAACATCAAAGAAGTGACAAAAATGAAGAGGAAAAATGACATGGAAGAAA
Organism: Arachis ipaensis; assembly: GCF_059453495.1. Taxonomy (NCBI): domain Eukaryota; kingdom Viridiplantae; phylum Streptophyta; class Magnoliopsida; order Fabales; family Fabaceae; genus Arachis; species Arachis ipaensis. Next base: position 5,962,018 of record NC_142442.1, read on the forward strand.
AGTAAGAAAAATACGGCAATTTCAACCGGAGAAAAAAACCTATTCTCCTCAAGAAGGATATCATGGCTTTGATACCTTGTTAGAAACAAGAGACTAAATTGGAGAAAGAATTTGTGTATTATTGAGTGTATTCAAGTTGTTTGTAATGATATAATATAGAAGGGTATTTATAGGTGTTAAGAGAATCGAAATAATAAAGACGTAATATCCTATAATAAATATTCAGATATACTAAATAATACTAATTGATCTAATTGATCCTAATTATATTCTAACAATTATAATACAGACAATTAGATTTATGATTGTTGTTATAATAAATCAATTTTGTTCTTATTTATTAAAAACAAATTATTAATCGGTTTAATAAAAATGTCCAATAATAATATAACACATATAAACGTCTTTAAAAAAATACATTTTTAACCTCTTTAAAAAAATATATTTTTAATGTTTTTATGAAAGTGATTTCCATTGAATTTGATCCCAACCGTTAATAAATTTGTAACGATCAATTTTTTTTGTGTATTTGTAAAAATAGTTTTCTCTGTTCTCTTGTATCAAGTAATTGCTTGTTTTTACTTATAAGACACGTCACAATCAACTCTAATTCAACGTCATCGCCTATTTTACTTTACTAAGAGTGATCATAGACTTGGATATTAATATTTAAGTCTTTTTTCATATAGGACGAAAATTAAAAGCGAACAATTAATATATATATATATATATATATATATATATATATATAATTTATTGATTAATTTTTTTATATTTATAAATTAAAAAAAAATGTTGCAATTCAACCTTACCATGCGTGGAACTTAGTTAGGTCTATTAGCTTAGGAAAACACTACAAGTTTATCAATTTGATCTTATATATTAATTATGATGTACAAATACGGGATTCAATACGAGAAATAGGAACACCATATATATTTGGGAGAAGTTTTATTTGGGTTTTAAGGCCACCATTTGGTTTTGACATCAATGGAGAGTTCAATGCAGATGAATGGTTACCAAAAGAGTTTGAAGAGATAATGAGAAATATACGTCGTCATTATTATTATTATTTTTAAAACAATTTATTAAGAAGTTTTTTCATTTATGATGTATTAGCTTTCCTCTTTCTATTTACTTGTCTTTGATTAGTTTGTAATGAGATGGCTACTTATACAAAGGTCTCTCGTGTAAAGTTATTTATATGTGAAGATGATAATTAATATATATTATATTAAATAATTTAATTAAATATATTAAATTATCTAATAATTTTTATTATCATTTTTACTTAAATATATTTTCATATGAATAGTAATCAGTTTGCAATCATGTATATATTTCCCTCCATTTTTTGGGTCAGAAGAATGTTATATACACTGCTTTTATGTATGCTTTTTACTTTTGGTATAAAAAATAAGAGTTTAATTTTGATATATTAATAGTATAAAATGTTTTATACAGTTATATAATTATATTTATTTTTTTGGATTATTATTTTACCGTGAATGTGAAATATAATTATTTTTGCTAATATAACGTTACGTAATTGAATGTACGTGTATCAAAATTAAATTCTAAAAAGTAATTGATAAGAAATGAGAAGAGATAAAATAATTTATTTTTAAATTTAATTTTGATATATAAAGTAACGAGAAATGCTAAAGACCAGCAGATTTTGTGATTTGTAACAATCAATTAGTCATTATTAATATTTTTAATGGTGTGAGATTACTCATTTTTCTTTTATTGGTTAAGTGTCGGCCAAATTTTAATAAAAATACTGGCCCTAGACTTTCTCTAAAGTAATTTTTATATTTCACGTTGAAAAAATGTTTTAAGTTAAAAATTTTGATGTGTGCTTATTTTTATTTTATAATTTTTTGTACAATTTTTTAACTGTACTAGTGTATGTTAGCTGCTACCATTATTTTAGTAAAGAAAGTGTTGTTCTTATTATTCTTATAAATAAAAAAATATTTATATATTAATTCATATAATTTTGAATAAAATAATCATTATTAAAATAACTAATATATTATAATAAAATATTTTAATGGTATAATTAAATATTTTCATAAATATTAAAAATATAAAAAAAAAAAAAAACATTTTCGAACACAATTTACTCGGATTCATATATAGTTCCACACACAATTTTCAAAGACAATTAATTATCTATCCTTGGCTGGGGACCTTCTCATTGACCCTAGTCACCCAACTAGGGTCAAATTTGGCATGGCCCCACACAAAAAGTTGACACATTTATCATTCTCTTATAAAGAAAATACATATATAGAGTTACACCATTTAAACTTTCAATTGAAAAAGCCAATTAGACATTTGAGATTAGTCAATTATTAAAGGAAGAGTTTCAAGGGTACTAAAAATATTGGTGTTCTAATTATTTTAACTGTTAATTTGAATTATAAAAAATATATATAATATATATTAATTAAAATCGACGGTTAAAACAATTAGAACATTAATATTTTCAATACATTTGAAATTTTTCTATTATTAAATGCTATGTCAAAATCTAAACAAGTACTTGACATATACCCAACTTCCATAATCAAGTAGTCGAAATTCTGAAACAGAACACAGCTAAGTAGAAAGTAGGTAGTAGTTACAAGTTAGTTTGTAATAAATGCATTATATTCTATTATAAAAAAGTTTTATCAATAAAAATTGATTTTTTAAATTAAATTTATTTTAATTTTTTTAATAGTAGTGTTCACTACACGCATGTCAAATTGCCATGTAATAAGATTTCATTTATTTTATGTCTATGAGACTACATTCGATTTTTTTTTTATTTTTTTGTACACGACTACATTTGATTTTAATGGTAAGTGATATATATAGAGGTATGGACACAAAAATTAATATATTTACATCCTGTTTATTGTTTAACAATAAACTGAACACAAATAAATTATAAAAAAATATTGTTATCTTTATTTTCTTTCTCACACCATTTTCACCTTCACCATCTACCACAATTATTTTATTCCTACCACCGTTTCTTCAAAAAATATCAACCAAAATATGCGACGACTAAAATTGGTAATATAAAATATTCTTAAGGATAATTACGAAAAAAATTTAATTTATGTCTTTTTCTTTATATCTTTTTCTTTGTGTGTCCTCCTCTCAATTTAGAGAGAATGTAAAAGACACTTATTCGTTCCAGACATAATTTTGTATTTTCGTGTGGATTTTTTTAGTGTCTTATGCTAAAACACAAATGCAATCCAAAAGACAATAAACATAATAGCATATGTTTACCAATTACCATTTATTTGCTAAGATAGATTTTTAAAACACTATCACACATATACATATAAAAATACTTGCATTTAAATACAAATATTTATTACAGTTTTATCCTTATAAAATTTTTAAAATTCCATTACGATACATTGTAATTCACGTACACCCAAGACAAGAACTCTAAAGGAATCATAGATACGGATTTTTTTTAGAAATAAAATAAAATAAAAATCATATTTCCCCAAACATCATTTTTAAATTTTAATTCTCTAAATACAATTTTTTTGTTTAGAGCAAGTTCGTCGCACCCTAACGAACTCTATAAAAATTATAGAATTCACATTACTTCCGGTGAACTTTCTTTAATTTTTTTGAACCCCGCATTTTTAATTCATTTTAATCCATTATCATCATCTTCAAATAGTATATAGATCTACAAACAGTATATAGGAGTACACAGAAATACACAAACAACAAGCATGACTTCTTCAAGAATTTTTTTAATTATAAATAAAAAAAAAGTCATATTTAACAATGACAACTATTATCATCATCTCCAGTAAGTTATATTTAACAAGAATTTTTTAAATTATAAGTCGTATTTTATTTTGAAAAAATTTATTTATATTTTTTAACAAAATTTTTAAAATAAAATACGACTTATAATTAAAAAAATTCTTGTTAAATATGGCTTATTCCGGTGTACCTGTGTATTTCTGGAGACGATGATAATGGTTGCTGTTCATACGCTGACCCAAAGTTAAGGCCAAGATCCAAATGAGAAGCCCAATCTAAAGGATTGACCCTCTCTCTACACCGACCTTCCCTCAAGAAGTCGGTTCTTACCACGACTTGCTCCAAAGAAATCGGGGACGAAGATTAGCTGGCAGATAACACTCATTTAAATGTGTAACTGCTCCTAAAATCTCTCAATCCACTTCTAGGAGCCATATCCCAACTTTTCTAAGATAAAGGGACGGTTATTCCTCCTTAAAAGGTGGAACTACTCAACTACTCCAACGGTGGTTATTGGTTCACCACTATAAATACACTGACACCCCTCAGGTATCACTAAGTTCCAATATTCTCTAAACTTGCTTAGACCCCTGCTGACTTAGGCATCGGAGTGTCTTTGCAGGTTTCACCCCCCATTGTCTCACACGAACAAGTCGGACGGAGGCCCAAAGACATAAATTCGCTCGGAGGCTTCCTTCCTCAGACGAGTGGGCCAACCTAACGAGTCCAACCTATTAATCTCCAGTTACCCATCGTAACATTGGCGCCGTTGTCGGGGACCCGAGAGATCAACCAGTAATGGCGGACAATTCACTAGAAGATAGTCATACGGCGTCCGATTCTGAGCAAGAGAATATCGACGCTGGAAACCATGATGCGAATATGGCCACCCACCAGGGAGGCGCTGATCAGAATAGAGAGGGTACTTCAGGATTGAAGGATTTGAAAGCAAACTCTTTTGACGGGCGCGAGTCCGGAAAGGACAGGCCACCCCCATGCGGCCGACCTTATGGGGCTATTCCACGGCCACCAAGGGCGCTTGGAGCAGCTGGAACAGGAATTGGAACGACAGCGGGAGGCGGAGAGAAACTTAAGGAGCGAGATAGCGCGACGAAAAGAGTTAGAAGAAAAGCTTTTAAGGCTGGAATCCACTCTAAAAAGTCGGAACTCCCACCACGATCGGGAAGATTCCTCCCTAGGAGGAGAAGATCCGTTCAGTGAGGACATAATGAGGGCGAAGGTTCCAAGAAATTTCAAAAGCCTTGATATGAACCTCTATGATGGAACCACTGATCCGAAGTATCATTTAAGTAACTTCAAAAGTCAGATGTATCTGGCTGATGCATCTGATGCTACTCGTTGTAAAGCTTTTCCGACTACCTTGTCGAAAGCAGCAATGAAGTGGTTCGACAACCTCCCTTCAAGGTCGGTCACTAGTTTCGAAAACCTCTTGCAAAAGTTCTTAATGCGGTTCTCCATCCAAAAAGATAAAGTAAAGCACGCACCTAGCCTCCTGGGGGTAAAACAGGAGGTCGGGGAGTCTTTACGGGACTACATGGAAAGATTCAACAAGATATGCCTGGAAATTCAAGACCTGTCCACAGAAGCAGTTATCATGGGGCTCGTAAATGGACTTCAAGAAGGCCCCTTTTCCCAGTCCATATCTAAAAGGCACCCCGCCTCCTTGAGCGATGTACAAGAAAGAACCGAAAAGTACATCAACATGGAGGAAAATGCCCGATTACGAGAACCGAGTTGGCGACCTGGGCATTCTAATTCATCAAAAGAGAAAGAAAGCGAGCCCAAGAAAAAAGAGGAAGTCGGCTCTGAGAGGCCTCGGAGATATCACTCTTATACTCCTCTGAGAGTTTCCCTAGTTGACGTTTACAGGAAAATCTGCCATATTGAAATACTATCTCCCCTTAGACCCATCAAAAACAAAAAGGGAGGAAGTCGTGGGGACTACTGTGAGTACCATAAGCTATATGGTCACTCAACGAATGATTGTTACGACCTTAAAAATGTGATAGAAAAGTTGGCCAGAGAAGGTCGGCTCGATAAATATCTCATGGAGAGATCGGACTATCAGGGAAAAGTAAGCGAGACGACGAGGACCGGAGAGATCCACCTCCACAAACCCCAAAAAGGCACATACATATGATCTCGGGGGGGTTCGGAGGAGGCGGCCTCAAAAAGTCGGCTCGCAAAAGACATTTGAAGGAAGTCTACCAGGTCGAGGGCCAGGTTCCCGACCTTCCCACTATCTCATTTACCAAAGAAGATGGACAAGGAGTCATACCTGGACATGACAATCCGGTAGTAATAACCATGATCCTTGCCAATGCCCATCTTCACAGAACTCTGGTGGATCAGGGAAGCTCCGTCGACATCCTTTTCAAACCAGCATTTGATAAGTTGGGATTGGACGAGAAGGAGTTAAGAGCCTACCCTGACACCCTGTATGGACTGGGGGACGCGCCAATAAAACCACTAGGATACATTCCCCTTCACACCACTTTTGGAAAAGGGGAAAAATCCAAAACTCTGAGCATCGACTTCATAGTCATCGACATAGGGTCAGCCTATAATGCCTTAATAGGCAGAGAACTACCCTAAACCGGCTCGGAGCGGTGGTATCCATCCCTCACCTTTGCACAAAATTCCCAACACCAGAGGGAATAGCGACCATCAGGGGAGACCAGAAGTTAGCAAGAAAATGCTACAATGAAAGCCTAAACCTAAGAGAAAAAGGAAAAGAAGTGCACACCATTGAGCTCGGAGGAGTCAGAGCTAGGGAAGAACTACGACCGCAACCAGGGGGAAAAACTGAGGAGGTACAGGTCGGAAAAGAGGAAGGAAAAAACACCAACATAGGAGCCGACTTGACAAAAGAATTGAAAGAGAAGCTCATAAAGCTCCTACGAGAAAATTCCGACCTCTTTGCCTGAAAAGCTTCAGACATGCCCGGGATAGATCCCGAACTCATGTCACACAAACTGTCAGTTTACCCCGGATCGTGACCTGTTCAACGAAGGAGGCGGAAGCTCGGACCCGAAAGGGCTCAAGTGGTGAAAGAACAAGTACAAGTGCTCTTAGAAGCCGAATTCATCAAAGAGGTCAAATATCCGGCCTGGCTAGCAAATGTGGTGCTGGTCGAAAAACAAAACGTCAAATGGAGGATGTGCGTCGATTACACCGACCTAAACAAGGCGTGTCCAAAAGACCCTATCCACTTCCAAGCATTGATACTCTAGTAGACTCCAGCTCAGGGTATCGATACTTGTCGTTTATGGATGCATACTCGGGATACAATCAGATCCCGATGTATAAGTTGGATCAAGAAAAAACATCATTCATCACACCCAGAGTAAACTATTGCTATGTGGTCATGTCGTTCGGCTTAAAAAATGCGGGCGTCACATACCAAAGGTTGATGAATAAGGTGTTTACATCTCACCTCGGAGGGCTGATGGAAGTCTATGTAGATGACATGCTAGTAAAAACCAAGAATGAGACCGAACTCTTGGAAGACCTCATACAAGTATTCAACACCATAAGGTTGCATGGGATGAGGTTGAATCCCGCGAAATGCACCTTCGCAATAGAGGCTGGAAAATTTCTAGGGTTTATGCTTACACAAAGGGGAATTGAAGCCAATCCCGACAAATGTAAAGCAGTCCTAAAAATGAAAAAGCCCGACTTGCTTAAAAGAGGTCCAACAGCTAAATGGCCGACTTGCCGCTCTCTCCAGGTTTTTAGTAGGTTCAGCGTTAAGATCCCTACCACTTTTCTCCTTACTAAGAAAAGGATGCAAATTTGAATGGACTCTTGAATGCGAAGAAGCATTTCAGGAATTCAAAAGATTTCTGAGTCAACCTCCCATTCTGACCCGACCTAAAATCGGGAAAGAACTCGTACTTTATTTGTCCGTAGCAGACAAAGCTGTAGCGTCATCTCTGATACGGGAAGACAAGGTCGGGCAGCATCCTGTATACTTCACCAGCAAAGTTCTACAGGGCCCTGAGTTAAGGTATCAAAAACTCGAAAAGTTCGCGTACGCCTTAATAGTAGCCTGTCGAAGGTTACGGCCCTACTTTCAGGCTCACACAATAAGAGTCAGAACGAACCAAGCCATAAAGCAAATCCTTCAAAAGACAGATATTGCGGGTAGAATGGTTCAATGGGCAATAGAGTTATCCGAGTTTGACTTAAAATATGAAACTCAGACAGCAATAAAAGCCCAGTGCCTCACCGACTTCATGGCCGAATATGCAGGAGACCAAGAGGAAGAATCCACCACGTGGGAGTTGTACGTGGACGGATCTTCTAACAAAACAGGAAGTGGAGCAGGCATAATACTGGTGAACGAAGGGGGAACCCAAATAGAAGTCTCCCTCAAGTTTGAATTCCCAGCTTCTAACAACCAGGCAGAACATGAAGCCTTGATCGCAGGACTAAAACTGGCAGAAGAAGTCGGTGCAACAAAAATAGCGATATACAGTGACTCTCAGGTAGTGACCTCTCAGATAAATGGAGAGTACCAGGCTAAAGACCCCAACATGAAGAGGTACTTGGACAAAACCTTGGAACACCTTAGGCGCTTTGCAGAAATCGAAGTTAAGCATATAACTCGGGATCTCAACACCAGAGCAGACGCCCTCTCCAAGCTAGCAGGTACCAAACTAGGGGGAAATAATAGAAGTCTAATCCAAGAAATTCTCCAAGAACCCTCTGTCGCAAAAACAGAGGTCAAACAAGACGTCCTTGAAGTTTCCGGGTTGAACCTCAGGTGGATGAACCCCTTGATCGAATATCTAAAATTCGACATCCTACCCAAAGAGGAAAAAGAAGCCAAGAAAATCTGGAAGGAAGCACAAAACTACACTCTGGTAAGAAATATCCTTTACAAAAGAGGAATATCAACACCATTGTTGAAGTGCGTTCCGACCTCAAGGACGACAGAAGTGTTGGAAGAGGTCCACAGTGGCATCTGCGAAAATCATCTCGGAGCAAGGTCCCTGGCTAAGAAGGTCATCCGAGCCGGATTCTACTGGCCGACCTTGCAGAAAAATGCCACCAAATATGTGAAAAAGTGTCAACCATGCCAAATGCATGCGAACTTCCATGTCGCTCTTCCCGAGGAGCTCATAAGTATAACTTCCCCATGGCCTTTTGCTAAATGGGGATTGGATCTATTAGGACCCTTTCCCCAAGCGATGGGACAAGTAAAATACTTAATTGTGGGAGTGGACTACTTCACAAAGTGGATAGAAGCAGAACCATTAGCCACCATTACCGCTCAGAGAAGTCGAAAATTCCTATACAAAAACATTATCACGAGGTATGGGGTACCACACTCTATTACCACGGATAATGGCACCAAATTCACCGACTCAACCTTCAGAAACCTGGTAGCCAGCATGAAGATCAAACACCAATTCACCTCTGTAGAACATCCACAAGCAAATGGACAAGTCGAGGTAGCTAACAAAGTCATACTGGTAGGGTTAAAGAAAAGGCTGCAAGATGCAAATGGAGCTTAGGCTGAAGAACTCCCCCAAGTATTATGGGCTTATCGGACGACACCTCAGTCTGCCACAGGGAAAACACCTTTCCGACTTGCTTATGGCGTAGAAGCCATGATACCAATTGAAATCAGTGAGCAAAGTTCAAGGGTGAGCCTCTACGATGAGGTGGGAAATATACAGGGGCACAAAGAAGAGCTTGAGCTACTCTCTGAAGTCCGAGAGCAAGCCCAGATAAGAGAAGCAGCATTGAAACAAAGAATGACGATCAGATACAATAAAAAAGTCATTCGACGAAGTTTTACCCCAGACGACCTGGTTTTAATCAAAAACGACATTGGAGTCAACAAATCTGGGGAGGAAAAGCTCGCTGCTAATTGGAAAGGACCATACAAAATTAGTGAAGTCTTAGAAAAAAGCTATTATAAAGTTACCAACTTAAACGGCACCAAGCTACCGAGGTCGTTGCATGCTTGTAATATGAAAAGGTACTATAGTTAAAAATGAACTCCACTCCCTGGTGTACTCTTTTCCTAACTTCATGGTTTTTCTCCCAAAAAAAAAAGATTTTTCCTGAAGGGAGTTTTTAACGAGGCATCAAAGTGGAGGCTAAGGGACTACAAATTTTTAAAAGCCCTTAGTAGCAAGAAAGTACCTTCACAAACAAATAAAGATCTTTTTTTACAATATCTCTTATAAATTCCTTTTTCGCTTTTTACTATTTCTACGAAACGCGCCGACTTAAGCTCGATAAAACGTGAAAATCTCATGAACCGACCTAGATGGTTGTCAGGATAAAACGACAATGTTTAAGTCGGCGTAAAGAGGTTATGAAAGTAGAGCATAAAAACTCGGAAAACGGTCGGCTTACAAGTCGGAAAGCCGAGGAGAAATGAAATACATCACAAAAATAACCTAAGTTACAGGAACCCAATAAATCAAAAATTGAGTATAAGGAATATGAAAAGAGAAGAAGAAAATCAATCGAAGGCATAGGCTGTCCCTGATTTCCACAAACTCAAAATTACTTAGAACGAGAGACAGCCAAGCTAAAAGATTTTCAAGAAAAATATTTTTGAAAGAGTTTTACTCGCAAAAATAAAAGAAAAACATGCGCGTAAAGGTGCCCTAAACCCTTATCCAAAAAAGGGTATTTTTAAATATTTTGTTTATGACCTTAAAAGGCCAAAAAATGTCAAGTAATTACTACTAAAAAAAACAAAATATAAATAGTGTTTAAAAAATAGGGGGGCCCACAGGCCGGACCCCTTATAGCCACAGTCATTTAGGGAAGAGGAAGATCACCACCACCAGTAGAAGGGCCGTCACCACCAGGACCCGGGAGAGAAGTCGGAGCAGCATCAGAAGAAGTCGGAGCATGCTGGTCGGGGACGTCAGAAGGAACCTTCGAAGAACTCGGAATGTCTCCTTGAGGAGGAGACTCTATTATCCTTTGACCTCGGGTCTTCAACTCGGAGTCCATCTCAGGTTGGGGAGGGGAGACGATCGCACCATTTATCACGATCTTGTCAGGATCTAATGGAGAAAGGTCAAAGTCGGGAGCAATAACCCCGACTTGCTCCTTAAAGATCCCCCACGCTTCCTCTGCCCCCTCAGAAATGGAATCCTCCAAGTCCTGATAAGCGTCCCGACACCTAGAGAGATCCTTTTTCAAGTCCAAGTTCTCCGTAAAAAGCCTGATATAATTCTGCTTCGCCTTCTCCTTAAGGCCCTCCGCCATGGCATACTGGCCCATCAGCTTCTTCTCCCTCTCCCGAATCTTATCCTTCTCCTCCTTTAATTTGGTAACCTCCTCCTTCAACTTCTTTTCCTCTTCCTGATATAAAGAAATCCTCCCCTCGAGTTCCTCAACTCTTAGGGTGGAACCCAAGGAACTAAGGGGAGTATGTTCAAAAATATCCAAGAGCTTAGTACAAACCCCAGCCGCCCGAACGCTTCCCTGAACTATAAGATTTAGATGGTTCCGAATCATAGCATCATCCATACTAATAGTTGAATGAGGAAAAAGATGGGTTCGGACAAACTGAAGACCATCAAATGCAACCCCGGAAGAAGAACCAAAAGTCTTCCGTTTCTTCTTCTCGGGTTCAGGGGAAGGTCGGGGCGGAGGGGGAGGAGAAGGAAGAGAGGAAGTAGAGGAAGAGGATACCATAATGGGACGGGAGGAAGTCCCTAAATTATGAGGAGGAGGAGGAGGGGGAAGGTCGCCAGTGGCCCTTGCAGCATCCACCCGCGCCCGAGACCTTTTCTTGGCATCTTGGACTTTTTGGTAGGAGGAGGCAGAAGCTTTCTTCACCATTTCTGAAAATAAAGAAGACAAAAAAAATTAAGAAGTCGAAAGAAGTTACAACAAGTCAGAATAATCAGAAAACAATCATATCCACCTATTTGGGCCCGAACAAAACTCGGAGACCCTTGAAGAAATCTCTTTGTATCCAAATAAGGGGCCCTCTCCTAAACTTCTCGGAGGAACCCCACGACAGCTTCTTCGACTTCATCCAGATCATCTAGACCATACTTCTCTATAGGAGAAGCCTCCAGCCAGTATAAAGGAAAGCGGAAAATAGAATTTTCATCCAAGAAAAAAGGGGTGGTGACTCTCTACAGCTTGAACTTTAAAAAAGAAATTTTTGAAATCATGGAAAGATTCGTCAAAAAGGTTGAACTCTCCGACCTTGAATAGCTCGAAAAGACACCCACTGTTGTTTATTGTTTTGCCCACTAAAGGGCTTGGTCATGTGGAAAAGATAAAAGAAAATCCTCAAAGAGGTCGAAAAATCCAAAGCCTGGCTAATAAGTTGGTAAACCTTCAGGAAACCCCAAGAGTTAGGATGAAGTTGAGTAGGAGCGACACGACAATGGTGCAGAACAGAAATCTCAAAAGAGGAAAAAGGCAGAAAAACTCCCAGACGAATAAAGAGACTCTCATACATAAAAAAGAAATGATGGTCTTCATCAGAAGCCCTTCCAAAACAAACCCGGTCTTCCGGACCCGGGGCAACCAGTTCGTATTTTGGCTCATCCTCATCAGAAGCACAAATTCTATGATGCGTGCGAAGGTCAGCGATGTAGTCAGTATCTACAAAAGGTTCTTCCCCTAGAACCGTGACATCCACCCACTGAGCAAGGGACTCTACAGAAAATATCTTTCCCTAAATAAAAAGGATAGTGAAACCTACAAAGAAAAAAGAAAAAAGGATAAAAAACATGGTGTCTAAAGGGGCCTGGGTCAGATCCTCAGACAAAGCCGCTAAGCCTACGGTCAACACTTCTCTCAAAGTAAAAACATGCAGATAAAAAGCATTTGTAAATAAGAGAGAAGATAGAAGGACTAACCTTTGTTTAAGAGAAGGAAGAGGCAATAGTGGCTCAGAGAGAGGAGGAGTCCCTTCGAACAGAAGTTTCTTTCGAGTAGAGAAGGCAAATGCGAAGGTTTTCAGAAACGAAACAAAGAAAGAGAGGGAAAGTATTTATAAATACGTTAGGGGAATAATGGTAAAAAAGGAGGCCGTCATTAAAGAGGTGCACCGTTACCAATGTAACTGATCCTCGCGTGTGAATACGTAAATTCCTAACAGACGCGACGTTTGATTGGACGCGACTATTGAGAAATTTTAAAACACGTCGATTCTGAAAAATCACATCGGTTCCTCATCAGGTCGGCGACGAACCCGAGTTAAAATACTCGACCCCAACTCCTAAAGGAGATTTGGGCTCGAGTAGGGGCACTGTTCATACCCTGACCCAAAGTTATGACCCAGGTCCAAATGAGAAGCCCAATCTAAATGATTGACCCTCTCTCTACACCGACCTTCCCTCAAGAAGTCGGTTCTTACCACGACTTGCTCCAAAGAAGTCGGAGACGAAGATTAGCTGGCAGATAACACTCATTTAAATGGGTAACTGCCCCTAAAATCTCTCAACCCACTTCCAGGAGTCATATCCTAACTTCCCTAAGATAAAGGGACGGTTATTCCTCCTTAAAAGGTGGAACTATTCCACTACTCCAACGGTGGTTATTGGTTCACCACTATAAATACACTGACAACCCTCAGGTATCACTAAGTTCCAATATTCTCTAAACTTGCTTAGACCCCTGCTGACTTAGGCATCGGAGTGTCTTTACAGGTTCCACCCCCCATTGTCTCACACGAACAAGTCGAACGGAGGCCCAAAGACGTAAATCCGCTCAGAGGCTTCCTTCCTCAGACGAGTGGGCCAACCTAACGAGTCCAGCCCATTAATCTCCGGTTATCTATCGTAACAGTTGCCATTGTTAAATATGGCTTATTTTTTTAATTTATAATTAAAAAAATTCTTGAAGAAACCCTACTTGTTGTTTGTATAGTTTTGTGTACTCCTATATACTATTTGTAGATCTATATACTATTTGGAGAGGATGATAATGAATTAAAATGGATTTAAAATGCGGGATCCAAAAAAAATTAAAGGGAGTTCGCAGGAGTAAGGCGAACTCTATAATTTTTATAGAGTTCGCCAGAGGTACGGCGAACTTGCTCTAAAAAAATTGTATTTGGAGAATTAAAGTTCAAGAACAGTGTTTGAAAAAATATGAATTTTTTTTATTTTATTTCTGAAAAAAATCCTCATAGATACTCCTATAAAATATCACTCCATAAATATTAAATAATTCGCACTCCAGTTTTAAGTTTTATTGGTCAAGGTAATTTGCATTTGTTTAATATTTTGTTCACTCAAAAAATGATAACAATGTAATATAAACATAGACACAAGTCGTTTATGTATTCTATTTTTGTATTAAAAAAAATCATTAAGCACAATATCAAAAACTTGTTAAATATCTCTTATTGTTAAATTTAAATTTGAAATTCTAAATAATATTAAAAAGGTAATTTATTTTATAATAAAAAATAATTAATATTAGCTAATTAAAAATTAATCTGTTAATTATTATATTTTTAAATGTTCAGATATTATATTTCTAACTAAATTGGTAACATCTACCAAAAAAAACACATAAATAAATAAAAAAAATTTAAATTGGCAAGGGTAGGGTAAGGTATGGTATGGTATAATGTAGTTGATCAACTGAAAGAGGTAGTTCTCCTACCCCAACTGTACCCAATTAATATATAACATGCATTCAACCGCAATTTCTAACATCTCCATTCCATCACCACACCAATTAACAACTTTCATTTATTCTTCTTCCTTACACCTTAAAATTACTTGTTATTATTATCATTATAAAAATTCCAAATTTTCAAACCCCATTTTCCTCACTCTTTTTTTGTGTGTGTAACTAGCTAACAAACAAAACACACACACACTCTCTCTCTCTCTTCCCAAATCCAGGTAATACTCTCTTCTCGCCATTGATTTTGCATGCCTCTCTTCTTCGTCAATTTTCACTGAGGAAACTCTTCTTATGTATCTTAAATTTATTTCCTTTTTTTATTTTTTGGGCACTAACTCTGCTAAACTGTGCCGTCTCTGTTTGTGCGTTCTTTGGAATCATCGAATTCTTTCTTCGTTGAAGTTCGAATCTTTTTGCTAGTTCCTGCAACCCCATTTTACTTTTTCTCAAAAAAAGTTGCGAATTTTTTCCATTTCCTGCTTCAAAATTGTATGATTTTGAAATTCGGAACTTTCGTGTGATATCGGGTTTTTGGATCTTAAATATAATCCTTCGATTTTGTTGCTGACAGTGTTTATTGAAGTCGGTTTGTCTCAGTTTCAAGGATGAAGGTCACTTTGGTTTCTCGGAGCGGAAGAGAGATTGTGAAAGGTGGCATTGAGCTCAATGATTCTGTATGTCTCTATTCTCTTCTTCTTCATATTGTTTTTTTTTATTATTATTATTTTTAGTTCACTGGTAGTTTTAATTTATGATTTTGATATCCCTAATTTTTCACAAACCAAACTTCCGAATTTTGTGCATCTTTGTTAATTGAGAGCTTTGTCTTAGACAGTTATAATTTATGGTTTATTCCATTGTTTCTTTGACACAGGCTACTGTAGCAGATCTTCAACGTGAAATTCACAAACGAAGTGAGTGAGTTTGTGCGTTTCTGCACTATTTTTTGTGTATAATTTTCATTTTAGAGATAATATAATATCACAGTTATTTATCTGGGCTAGATTAATGAAAATGTCTGATAGATATTACTAGATATATTGTAAGCTTCTCCATTATGGCCTTATTGGTTTATGCAAAATTTCTGTGCTTACTATTTAGTGTTTAATAAGGTATTCATTTGTTGAAATTCCTTTGATCTTTTAATTTGTAAATAAAGCATGAATTAATCTTTTTTCACACTGTAAAATGAACTTGAAGTTTTAGTACCACCTGTTAGATTCACAAGTCTTTCTTCAGTAGTTTCTTACATGAATCTAGTCTTTTGCTATATTGTTGAACTTGAAACTTTTGGAAACTTTCGACTAATGAAATTCAACCTAAATCTTGTTAGGTAGGTGAACTAGAAGAATTGTTTTTCATAATTTAATTCACTACACTTGAAATGATAAAAATGCTTATATAGCCAGCATTGAGTTTTATAGATCATTAACATGATTGTAAATTTCACTTTAACAGCTAAGAAGTATCCTGAAAGGCAGCGCTTGACACTTCCGGTCTCAGCAGGATCAAGGGAAAGGCCCGTTGTCCTTAATTCCAAGAAGAGTCTAAAAGAATATACAGATGGAAATTCAGGAGCCTTAACTGTAGTATTCAAGGACTTAGGCCCTCAAGTTTCTTACCGCACACTCTTTTTCTTTGAGTACCTGGGACCTTTGCTTCTCTATCCAGTCTTCTATTATTTCCCTGTCTACCAATTTTTCGGGTACAAAGGTGAACGTGTCATCCACCCTGTGCAGACATATGCCTTGTACTATTGGTGTTTCCACTATGCCAAACGTATTTTCGAGACATTTTTCATCCATCGCTTCAGCCATGCTACTTCTCCTCTTTCCAATGTGTTCCGCAACTGCGCATATTACTGGACCTTTGGGTCTTACATTGCTTACTATGTGAACCATCCAAATTATACCCCAGTAAGCGACCTCCAAATGAAGATTGGGTTTGGGTTTGGCATAGTGATGCAAATTTCAAATTTCTATTGCCACATTATACTTAGGAGTCTTCGCAAACCTGAGGGGGACGGTGGATACCAAATCCCTCGCGGATTTCTCTTCAATATTGTTACCTGTGCAAATTATACCACAGAAATCTATCAGTGGTTGGGTTTCAACATTGCAACACAAACTGTTGCAGGTTATATTTTTCTTCTTGTTGCTACTTTGATCATGTCCAACTGGGCTTTTGCAAAGCACAGGCGTTTGAGGAAGGTATGTTTCGTTTCCCTCTCTAGTTTGCAGTTATTTAACTATATTTAAGTAAATAAAAAACAATTATAAGTTTGCTAAACTGTCAGATTTTAGAGTTTTGAAAGATTTGATTCCAATAAGATGTTAAACATGTTGATTGAAATCTGCTACTTATAAGAGTCTTATCTGTTCTTGGCTATCTGAATTTAGTTCTTTTATGGCTATTGTTTGTGGTGGATCAAATGTGATATAAACGATTAGCTTATGATACCCTTTTAGAAATTTTTAATTGATGAATGTTTCATTGTTGGTGTTTGCAGTTATTCGATGGAAAGGAAGGCCGACCCAAGTATCCTCGTCGATGGATAATATTGCCGCCATTCCTGTAGACAAGTTACCACTTGCTGGTAGGATTCAGAGACTTAGATTGTAGTATGATGAAGTTTTTAGTGAATCCTTGAGAAATTGTCTTTCAATTCTTAGAATGTTTTAGACTATAAATTTTATTCCCAAAAAACGTTGATGTTAGTATGTTGCAGAAAAATCTGCAATATCATTTTAAGATTATACTACTGGGAATAACCGTTCCTTTAGAATATGCATCTTGTGTTGATCAATTTGATGTTTGTGTTTTGTTTTGGGGTTGGTTTGTTACTTTTAATCTTTACTTGGTCCAATGTTATTATGTTGGAAACTTGCAGTCGTCTTTACGTGAAGTTGTTAGTTGAGAACTATTAGATGATTTGACATGTTTGACTAAATTGTTATTTAACAATTTTCAACTAGCAACTTCATATAAAAACAATTGCATGGAAATTTTTTCCTATTATTATTCATCAGTTTGGAAAATGATCGTTTAATATTCCACTGTCTTACACCCCCACAATACCGAGGCTTAAAATCTACCACACCATGTAATGTTACTTATTTTTGTGCTTTTTATTTGTTGCTTGAAAAAGTTCTCCAGCTATTCATTAAAGGCATTTTATTAAGGAGTGTCATACTTTTTAAGGTAATTTGCTAATTAAGTTAATTTTTTTAGTAAAATTATATAAAACATACGTTTAAAATTTATTCATTTATTTGTTACTTCTAATCACAGATCATTTTCTAAGATGCGTTACATTTTTTTTATTTTCTGAAGTGCATTAACATTTGTTCCAATTCTCCTTATTTTATACTATAATTCATCAAAATATTGAGTTTTTACTTGTTATTGCTCTTGTCCGAACCTTGGACCAGGTTTATGTGCAATTAGAGTTTTAAACATATTGCTGGTTAACTAGGATAATATAAAGCCACTAACCTTTACATAAATTCCATTAACCTTTTGAAAGTGCAGATACGGATACACAGTGCTACTTGGATTGTTGTATCTACACTAGTTATGTTGTAAGGGTTTCTCAAAATCATATTTAACAGAATCCAAAAGTCCAAGTATAATGCCTTAATCTTATAGGATGTGGCAGACATTTTATCATATGTTAGTAACCTTTAGCCATGGATTTTATGCGACTAATAGCTTGTTCTCCAGTCATTATCGAGGATTAAAAACATTTTGTTTCTCATATATAGATGGAAATGATCCAATACACATGAAATTCGTTCTTGTTTATGTTCGCGAAAATATTTCTCACATGTCTTCAACTTTTCTTCTAACTAAAGCTTTGATAAGGAACAATAAACTTCCAATACCTATTCTTACTAATTTGTGGCTGCCACAAGCCTACAACCCAGTTTTAAACATTATAAAAAAATTATAAAATAAAATAAACAAAAACTGTAAAAAATAAGATGCAAAATTAACTACCATCCCAGTCGTCCAGCGTATAAAATGAGTAAATGTCGTAACGACAAAATTCTTGAAAATTGTTACCATCAAATCCCACTCTGATGATGATCCCATATACCGCATTACAATTTTATATCATCATTTGTAGATCCAAAAATAAGGCATGCTTCTAGCAGTATCAACTAGCAGATATAAATATGCACTGGCCTTCCATGTATTAGACAAACATACAAATGAACTAAGATAAAAGCCAACCCATTATGCCACATTTCTCATCATCTTCGCATTCCTCGTCCACGGCCACGGCCGCGGAAGGCACCTCCACGACCTCTACCACCCATAGCACTTGCGGCAGCATCTCCTTGTGCACTCTCAGACTACACATGTTGAGCAGACGAGACATTCAAAACCAAACACAAATTTCTCCTACTGATATACCGTGAAATTATAAATATATTCACTATACTATTTTTTACATGGCTCAAATCATGAACATGAAACGGACTATGAAGTGATTTTAATTGCAAACAACAAAACTAGTGATGAATTGATAATAGCTATCAAAGGAATTGGCTGGCAGTGACACTATAAATTATTATATGGGAAGTTAGGTATATCAAAAATCCAAGTCCAAGGCAGTATGCAATTACTAGCTGCTTAAAGAGCATGTGTTTCGAGCTTTTTGAAACTAATGGTGGAGACGAAATAAGTCGATAGGAGAATAGTGTCATCAATGGTTCTAGCGAAATATAATACATGAAACAAAAATTAAAAGATGGAGAAATATAATTGTAGAACTAGTCAGAAATTCACCTTGGGGTTTTTAACTGTTTCATCCACACTTAGTATTAAGCATGCGGCTTCTGTAGCAGCATTTATAGCATTAATCTGCAAAATTGTTGATTAGATTAAACACCACTGACATCAACATTAAAATAAGAGTATAAAGTCAGGCAGATACCTTGACAATTGCAGGCTCCCAGACAAAGTTAGTAAATGAGTTAGCAATTCCACCAGTGCTTATATCCACTCCATATGGTGCTCCCTCACCTGTAACAATCAGGAAATGATAACATTAGCCATTAACGTAGCCAAGAATGTTTATTATGCAAATGATCTTAATTATCCATGAGTATCAAACAAGCAAAATTTTAGTACAACACAAGCATCATGCATAAAAGAAATTGTGTGTTTAAGACATTGCAGAAAAGCATGCATATTGGAGGAATTGCAACCAACCAGATGGAAGTGCATGTTTCTGTCTTAGTTTGTTCAGCACATCAGTCGCATCAAACCCAGCATTGTCACATAATTGTCTGGGTATAACCTGAAAATTACACCATAACTCTAAGCATCAAAATTAAAAAAAATATAACATAAAATAAGAAGGGAAAACCAGAAGAGGGGGGGAGGAAAAACAAAAGCCTTCATGTCTCACTTCTTACACTACATAATCTAGCATGCCTATTACAATATGTATTTATTGACGCAATTTCAAGATAAGGTCATTCTAACGTGAATTCAACTACCAGACTACTTGAATTGATAATGCTTTCTTCCCAGCTTCCAACATTTAGAACAGAAATTAAAGTCTCAGATGCAACGAGTACTTCTAAAAGACTCGGAAAAAAGAATAATACTAAGAAAAAGTTAGGATAGTCACAACATTTAAAAAAATGCAAAAGAGGAGCCTTTTGTTCACACCCCAAATATAATAGCAAGGCATAATCTTCAGTGAAAATACTAATTCATTTTGAACATGACAATGCTGGAACTTATAAATTATTACATACAACATTTTGTATCACTGAAGTTTGACTAAAGAAATATATACATAATAAAGAAAAGTAGTACTCATTGCTTTGCATCATTTTACAACTTAAGACATTAAACAAAGAAGCTTTTGACGGAAAGTTATCAAAGCACCCATTACTCAGCGTTGAATGACTTACAACAGAATAATAGCATAACACATAATACACCACAACCATAGCCATCATACTCAAATTCCAGAGACACTTACCTCTAGAGCTTTTGCATATGAGTTAATGAAAAGCTGAGACTTTCCTGCTATTGTCCGTGCATGTTGCCTAAGGTATCGACTTATCTCCATCTGTCAACATGAACCACATATTAACATCCACATCAATCAATTAATAATTCATCAAGATATCAAACTTATAAATTTTGGACACGTACATCTATAGCACCTCCGCCAGCAACTACAGTTGAGTTTTTCAAAGCCCTCCGAACAATCATGATTGCATCATGCAAACTTCGCTCTGCTTCCTCTATGAACTGTAAGAGAATCAATTATAAATCCAAGAAATGATAGATCTATATAGAAAGACATATAGACAGGCAGTGCACAACCACTAACCCACCTGATCAGCTCCTCCACGAAGAACTATGGTTGCTGTTTGTCCAGATGGACATCCACTGAATATGTTGAACCTTTCATTTCCAACCTGCTTCTCCTCAAAAACGTCACAAGTTCCAAGTACCTTCATGCAAACAAATCACAAGAATTTTAGCAAATAATATACTACAAAACACAAAGATCAATCCCAAAAAATAATGCACAACCTCATCAATGATGTTATTGACAGATGTTTGTACAGTTCCACCAGTTGCAGCAGCGACCCTTTTTAAATCTTCTTCTGCTACACGACCAGCACAGAAAATGTCTCGATCTGCGAAATACTGTTAAAATAGGACAAATAATAAATGTTTCTGGAAGTTGTTAAGAAAGCAAGTAAAAAAGAAGCATGCAACATAAGTCGCAATTTGGAAAGGTTTAATGATTTCTGTGTGCCTGAAAGGACAAAGAATATGGAATAAAGTAAGATAAGACTTGACCAAAATTGGAGAATTAAAAACCTGTGTAGCAAGATCACCAATTGCCAATCGTGAAAGAACTACTTTTGCACCACTGTTGACACATTTATCCAATTTGTCATAAATAATATTCCATTCGGCGTCAACAATTGATTGATATTGTGATGGATCAGATAATCTGTAAAGAAAACGAGAAATAGAGGGGAATCCATTTAAGCAGTTAATCTTTCAATAGAATCTCAGTAGTATCAATAAATAAAAAACCAGATAAAATTTCAAATATAGCCACCTGATTTCAGCATTTTCTTTCTCTGATTTTAGCTCCAATTCAACGTTTAGCAGTAGTATCTTTGGATTGAGAAACTTCTTTGGCTGTTGCTCAAACCCGGCATATGAAAATGTCTTTTTGAAGGCAACACCATTTACTAGAAATGAGTCCCGCATGTTACCACCGGGAACCTGTAAATTAAACACCAAATTGATTTACAAAGCACAACCCTAGAACAACACCATATCTGCAACACAATGGTGCAAAAACAATCAATGCACATACCTTCTTGATACCAATCATGTTCAATCTGTCATCATTTCCAATTGCAATAACAGCATCCACAACCATCGATGCAAAGAATTCTTTCTCTCCACCAATAAGTTTTGAAGAGAGCGTGGTAGAAGCACACTTTGCAAGCAAGCTTTTCTTCTCTTCCAAACTTTTACCCTCTATGCTAACCGCCAGCTCTTTAATCTTCTCAATCGCCTAAACCAACAATCAATCACAAATGAGAATCTCACACAAGGCCACAAATCAAGGCACAATCTCAACTACAGAAGAACCAAATTTCAATACCAATGTGCATGCAGTCCTATAGCTCCTAATCAAATTCTGAGAGTGAACACCGTCTTCGATGAAGGGCTTGGCCTCCTTCAAAAACTCAGCAGCAAGCAAAACCACAGTGGTGGTTCCATCACCAACCTGCAAATTAACAACAATGGTGGCCATTCAGTTATAACTGTTACCAATTGACTAGCAAGTTAGTTAGTTTCCTCCTTCCATCATCATTTCTAAATTAGTTAGTTTACTAATATTCTAGCATTTCTAAACCCGAAATGGAAAGAACCAATTCAATCATTCTCCATTCTCCAATTACATTAACAATGACACACATCAGAAGCAAAAACAATTAAAAAAATGCAGGTCCAGAAGATGGATCTGAGCTGAGGTGAGCGAGTGAGTGAGTTGAGAATGATGTACCTCGGAGTCCTGTGACTTGGCGATATCGACGAGGATCTTGGCGGCAGGGTGGACGATGTCAAGAAGCTTCATGATGGTGGCGCCGTCGTTGGAGATGGTGACGGATCCCTTGTCGTCGTGAATGAGCTTGTCCATGCCGCGTGGGCCGAGGGTGGACCTGACGACGTCGGCGACGGCGGTGCAGGCGTTGATGTTGCTGACTAGCTGAGCCTTCCCCTGAGACGTGTCCGTACCTTCCTTCAGCAGTATGATCTGCGGTTGCTGCAAACACAGAGAGAGAGAACACACCACACATTTCTTCAATCTAACTGCACTTACACAGAGAAACATAAACAGAGAGAGAGAGAAAACGTACCAGCATAGCTGCCATGGTTGCGAGAGAGAGAGAGAGAACTAGGGTTTAAGTTGGAAGTTAAACGAGAGTAGGAGGGTGAAGTTTCTGGTTGGTTCGTTCTGTTGCACAGGGAAAGTGAGAGTGAGTAAGTCACTAATGACGCTGAGTCCGATTCACAGTCACCTTTTGGGCCTTTCACCCTCACGGCCTGTTTATATTTTTTTCCCACCCCAAAAGGATTAATATTCACCTTGCTTTCAGAACCAAAAAAAAATATTCACCTTGTTTTGTTAATCACCAGTCTAAATAAACATGCAGCATAGAGCATAGACTACTCTAAAAAAAAAAAAAAAAATAGAGCATAGACTACAGAGTCCCAAAAAGAAGAAAGATATAGTATACCAGAATATAAAGGAAACAAATTTTAAAAATAAGACATGCTCCGTCACAATGTATTATATTATGTAAAAATTTTCAATCAATTCAATAGATGCAAAGTTAACATTCACGGTAAAAGCTCAAAATAAAGCCAAACTCTCTTCCATAGGTAATAACTAATTTCTTATGGGTTAAACCAACCACTTTTCCTTTTCCATGTGAGAGAGAGAGAGGAGTGTATCTCACAATGATGTGAGAAGAGATGAGTTTTACGCTGGTATGGTTTAAACAATTCGGACCCTTCGATTTGTTTTATTTTTTAAACCAACAATCAGAAATTGGATGGTTCGATTTGTGATTTTGAAAATAAAAAAAATTTTAATGTTAAAATCGAACCGTCCGATTTTTATTTTAAAAAATAAAAAAATACAAAATACAAAACGAACCTTCCGGTTTGTAGTTTATTTTTTTCTTCAAACAAATCGGACCGTCCGATTTGAATAAAACACCATATAAAAAAAAAAACACCAAATCTTCCAATAACAATGTATTACACATATATTTAAACAATATAAAAAAAAATTAGCCTAAACCAACCCTATAAGCTCTTGGGGTGTATATTTGGTTAGAAGATAAAAAGAAAAGCAAATTTTACTTAAATAAATTTCACGAAAATTATATGAATCTATAATACTTGAGAGGAATAGCAACAACCATTACTTGAATCCATATCTATAATACTTGAGAGGAATAGCAACAACCATTACTTGAATCCATATCTGTCCACTATATGCTCATAATAAAAAAGATAACAAATGGTGCAAAACAATATATAGGATCAGCCTAGTTCAACACTATTGACAAGCTAATTGGCCTAAGTTTTCCGCAATTCAGTGTTCCACTGTTGTGAATCAGTTCTAATTATAAAGATAAGGGTGCTCGGTATGATTAAGTGATAATTCTTATGCTTGAAAACAGCAGCAGCAATGTGCCTATGAACTAGTTCAACAAAACAAATAAATGAGAATATCTCTGTAATATCCAGTGTGGCTAAAAACTGAAAGACATAGGAAAGGAGTTGTTCAATTCAATGAATAAAAGATACTTCGGAAGGCAATGCAACAAGACAAACCCCTATCCATTCTGGTCCCCCAACTAAATAGAAATTAATGTATCAATGGACGTTGGTACATACACTAATCATATTATATCATAAAAAAGAATTATAATACAACACATCAAATGTCTCGGTTAAAGAAAATATCAACACCCATCCAATGATTCTGCAGGGTTAGGTTGTCAAAGCTTGTATTGTGAACAGAGGATGATCCAAAAGGAGCCCCAAAACAGGTGGTGAAGGATCGACAGAAACCAATCTAAAGCCAAAAGTTGATGCCAGCAATCTTACTCATGTTTTCAATTTTCCTCTGCAATTCAGAAAATTTCCCCCCAACTCAGAAAGACCCTTTTTTGTGCTTTTTTTTTTTTAATTCCAAAACTTCACAACAAACAGTGACCTCAACCACGTCATCTGGTCTTCAAGAGGTGCAATTAGATACATCTCTGCTTGATCTGTTGTATTTCATATGGCTCCTGACTAGTTGTCCAGCCGCAATAGCAGACATCAGAGACAGCTCTCCTGCTAGAACAGCGCCAGCAACAATTTTGGCCAAGAGTCTTGAGTTAGATCCCGGTGATTCCTTGCTCGCCCCCTTTACACCGAGCAAGTTCAAGCATGCAGACTGAGATGCAAGTTGAGTCCCACCCCCAACTGTTCCCACCTGAGAAGACAAGTAGTCACACAAAGATTTAGCTATTAAAATCGAAGGGAATAACAATAATGAAGCTATTGGATTGAGATGCAAAATTTTAAATCACCTCAATGGAAGGCATAGTCACTGAGATGTGAAGGTCCCTCCCTTCGTTGACGGCTTCCATCATGGTGATGCAATGGGAACTCTCAACATTCTGAGCTGGATCTTGACCAGTGGCTAGGAAAATGGCAGAGACAATGTTACTAGCATGGGCATTATATCCTCCAAGAGCTCCGGCAACAGCAGAACCAGCAAGGTTTTTCAGCATGTTGAGCTCAACCAAGGCTGCAACATTGGTCTTCAGTACCTTTGTCACCACTTCTTCTTTGATAATTGCTTCACAAACAATTGATTTGCCACGACCCTCAATCCAATTTACAGCAGCGGGTTTCTTGTCCGAACAGTAATTTCCTGAAGACCAAGTCAGCAGTTATTTAACCATCACATCGTAGATCTAGTATTCCCGTTAAAATAATTTCAGCATACCGTGATTATAGACATCAAAATCAAATACCGGACAGAGAGATTAATAGAGTCTGACAGAAAAGATACCACCAATTAAACTGGAAAACTAATAAAATGTGTGGATTAACATGGTAAAAGAAATAATCAGATAAAATACTAGATCATAAGGAATCCAAGCAAATGAAACATAACTGTTGATGATAATTCTGATTGTGATGTCATGATTCCTTTTTTCTATTTTTAAGTTTTTAAATTAAAAATTTGTTTCAGTGTTCATAGTTTTAAGAATGTATGGATACACAAATTAAATATGAACATTCTAACAAATAAGATTAAATTGAATGCATACTATTTTCACACACAGAAATTATGTGCTTGACATTTCTTTTTATCAAAAACCAATTAATAATAAAGGTTTAGGAATATTGGTCTGATTTTAACAAGCAAATGGAACAAACAAATCAAACTCAAATAACTAACCAACTTGACAATGTCCACACAATAACCTCTACAATCACACCATTGCAAGGCACAATTCTCCAATTCAAAACAGATAAATGATAACAACATAATATAATATATATTTAAAAAGCAAAAATTTCACAGATGATATAATGAAATTGGACCACTTCCATAATTGAATATGGACGAAAAACCAAACAATGCGATCGCATATTAAAAAATATATATATATATGTCAATTGAATGCTATCCATCACATCAGGCATACCAAATAACATCACAATCAATTTAAGTTGTGAAGAGGAATGTAAAATTACCAGAGATGCCAATGACATCCATGTCAGGGAAATCGTTTTGAAGAAAATCAAGAACGTTCTGCACTCCTTTGGAAACCATGTTCATCCCCATGGCATCACCAGTGCTGCAAGTGAATCTCAAATAAACGTTCTTCCCTGCCATAGCACACTGAACACCCTGAAGCCTTGCAAATCTACTGGACCTGAAACCACGCATAAAAACATTATCAGATCCAAATTTCAACACAAAAAGAAATATCCTAGAAACGAGTCCACAATCTAGCCCTCCGTCTCTTCACTTTAAATAAGGGATCAACATCAAACTCGGAACACCAAAAATACAAATAAAAACAAGAGAAAAAAGGAGGGGGGTATTTATAACAATAATCTCTCCACCAACAAAGTCTTTCACGGAAGAGGGAACAAAGGGGGCGCAAAATCAAAGGCCAAAGGCCAAGGCATTAAATTGAGAGGAACCTCTAAGAAGAAACAAAAACCAATAGACTAGCGTCTAAAACTAAAAGTGCTCTAGACCTTAACACCCTCAAATTTCCTCTTTTACCATTTTCGGAAACAAATCATGCAACTTTCAAGTGAAGGATATAACTACAGCTATAATTCTCACCTAACAAACACTACCCAACCCCAAAAAGAAAAGACACACACTTGTCTTATAAGACTCTAATCCATGCAAGAACAATCCATCACCATCAAAACAACAAGATTTTCCCACACACAGAAGTACAGAACCATCAACCACCACCATTACAAAAAGAATTTCACACATCCACATAACGCCCATCTGATACAACTTCTGACCCACTTTTAACAAGAGTCAAACAAAAATAATACAACTTAATTATTATGGCATAAATAAACAAGTTTAATCCTAGTGTACCAAACTTAAATCCTTCAAACAAATATTTTACTTTAAAAAAAAAAAAAAAAGCACCAATTTATATGCATGCACAGACATTCATTCAATCATATACTGCCAAAGTCATTCAAATGAATCCACAAAGGATTAGATGACATTTGCCGGCAAAGCAATTAAAATATAAAGGATAAATTAAAATAAAATAAACAAGAACACCAACCTGTTGAAAACAACGGAAAGTGTATCAAAATTGAGTGGGTCCTCCAAGAAGAACTTCAATTCCGCCGCCCTCTTCGCAGTGCCGAACCTCACCACCGGAGCCCTCGACATCCCATCCCTCAACACAACACTGCTGGCCCCACCGCAGGCGCTGATTGCCTTGCATCCCCGATTTGTGCTCGCAACGAGGCACCCCTCCGTCGTCGCCATCGGCACAACATACTGCACACCGTCCAGAAGCAACGGCCCCGCCACACCTACCGGAATCTGAACGTACCCCACCGGCATCTCACAACACTGCCCCAAAATCGAATCGTAATCGAACCCTTCCAATGGCAGACCCTTCAAGGATCTCCCGGTAACGCGTTGCAGCGCGTCGCGGCGAATCGCTGCGGCGCGAAAACAGTCACCGATACGCGACTCAAGCGAGTACGACGGTGTCCTGCCGTCGACGACCGAGCAGACAATCTCCTCATCGTCGGCGGAGGAAATCGACGGAATTAGGGTTTCAGGCTGCTGCGGCTGCGGCTGCGGCGGAGGAGTAGGGAGGATCTGAGTGGTGCGGCGGTGTTGCTCAAGTTTTTGTTGTTCGTTTTCTTCTTCTTCTTCTTCCCATGCGTCGTTGGAGTTGCGGGCGATGAAGGATTGGACGAAATCGATGCCGAAGAAGCCGAGGAGGTAGATGAAGGAGGCGATGAGGGAGACGATGGCGGAGATCTCGGAGAAGGTAAGGAGGTGGAGAGGGGTGGAGGTGCGGATCTTGTCGCGCCAACGGTGGAGGAGGTAGTAAGCGACGGAGAAGAAGAGGGTGAAGAAGATGGCGTTGGTGAGGTAGAGAGGGAGGGGGAGGGCGTCGGAGGCCTTGGGAGGTGTAGTGGTGGTGGTGGTGGTTGTTGGTCTCTTGGCCGCTGCGGTGGCGTTGGGGGGAGGGCGGCGGCGGAGGTCCATTGTGAAGGGAGGGGGGGTGGGAATGAGAAATGAGGAATGGGAAGAATAAAAAAGGGAATGCGAAGAGAGAGAAAGAGAGAGAAGCGTGGATGCCAGCGAAGGTGGTGAATGGGGAATGCTGAGCTGCCACCGGGGACCCTTCAGCTGCCTTGCTGTTTCATTTGCTCTTTCTTCTCTTCCCCACTACATGCATACCTTCTTCAATTTTCAAACCTTTCTTTGAAAATCAAAATATTCATTTACAATGTCCTCAATATTTAAAAGCATATAATCATTCAATATTTTTTTTATAATTTTACTTAAATAATTTAAAGTGAAAGATTACATTTTATTAAATAATAAAAAAATTTAAAATGATTCATTTTTTAAAAAAAATTAAATTAATAATTAAGTAATGACTAAAAATAATAAATTCTGATAACTTTTAATATATTTTTTTTACATATTTTATTAAACAAATAATATAAAAATGGGTAAATCACTTAATTAAGCTAAGGGGAGCAAAAAATTACACAATTCAATCAAACTAGAAACTGGTTCACGAATCAACCAATGCACATTTATATATAGTTCGAATTAGCATGTTTCGAACTTGATTTACATGTAATTCGAATCACATTTATTCGAACTACACACACCCACTAATTCGAATCAATCTGATTCGAATTACACATAGAGTAGGGTGATTCGAACTACACCCAAGCACGAAACGCCAAGTAATTCGAAACTGGCTGATTCGAATTACACAAAGTTTAATTCGAATTACACTTATTCGAATTATACAAGACCAAACGTGTATAAATATGGTGTGAACGTTGAGTTGATCTCATTAGAGTGTAAAAATGGCTAGTGAGGAAAGTTTTGTTGTGTTGGTTCATCACAGAGGGTCGATTAAGAGGAAAACACGATCTAGTGTGAAGTTCACCGATAAGGATCCTCTCAGCATTTTTATGAGGCCTACGACGAGTTATGATGACCTTGTTAATTCTGTACTACAGAAACTTGGTCTGCAAGGCGTGAAACGGGTTAAGAATTTTTTCTATCGCATTTCAATCTCAATGCTGCAAGAAATCGTTAAGTATGATTGTTTCACGATCGGGAGTAATGAGGACTTGTAGGTCATGTTTCATTGTCGTCGGCAGTTTTCCGAAGTTAGGACACCTAAACTGTTGGCGAAGTTGGTTGATGTGGTTTCTAGCCCGGGGGGTTCGAACCGGAATACCCACACTGTAGGCACGGTAGCCGGTTCTAACTCCAGACCTGTTGGTGCATCTTCGTCCGTCCCTGTGAATGAACCTCCGGTCGAGCCTGTCGCCTCCCCTTCATTTGCTGTTTATCTCAACTGTAGTGGAGGCGGTGAGGTTGGAATAGGGGAGACTGTGCCGAACTCTTTACAGTGTGCTGCACCGGCTGGTCTAGGCGATGCATTGCTGGATGATGCAAACGATGATGATGTGGAGCCGGATATCATTGCTGATGACAGTGGCGATGATATTCGAGGGAGTGAGCCAGCTGGGGCAGGAGGTGGTTCTAGTTTTGGCACACAGCAATACCCTCCGCACTTCTCATCTTTGGACCTGGATGCCATGAGACAGGAGGGGGCTCTTGGGGAGCCTGCTGGATTTGGTGCTAGAGATGCCGAGGGGTCTGCAGGTCTGACAGAGTTTCAGGTTGGTCAGCGGTTTCAAGATAAAGATGAGGCTGTGTTAAGTGTGAAGACGTATAGCATCCGACGTGGGGTACAATACAAGGTGGTGGAGTCTAACTATCGCCGGTATGTTGGGAAGTATTCTAAGTTTAGGAATGGGTGCACATGGTTGATTAGGCTAAGTCTCCGGTAGCGCAAGGGTATTTGGGTGGTAAAAAGGTACAACGGACCACATACGTGTCTCGCGACGTCCATCTCTAGTGACCACAGGAGTCTGGACTATCATGTGATATCGGCATTCATCATGCCAATGGTTAGAGCCGATGCATCCGTCAGCATCAAGGCTCTCCTGAATGCAACGGCGGCACACTTTGGATCCAGGCCAACCTATAGGAGGGTTTGGTTGGCAAAACAGAAGGTCGTTGCCCACATCTATGGTGATTGGGATGAGTCGTACAATGAGCTACCGCGGTGGGTGTTAGGAGTTCAGTTAACGATGCCTGGTACTGCTGCAGTTCTTAGGACGAGTCCAGTTGCAGTTCTTGCAACACTGAGATTGGAATGCGATATAAAAACTTATTAACCCGTTTCACGCCTTGCAGACCAAGTTTCTGTAGTACAGAATTAACAAGGTCATCATAGCTCGTCGTAGGCCTCATAAAAATGCTGAGAGGATCCTTATCGGTGAACTTCACACCAGATCGTGTTTTTCTCTTAATCGACCCTCTGTGATGAACCAACACAACAAAACTCTTCTTACTAACCATTTTTACACTCTAATGAGATCAACTCACGTTCACACCATATTTATACACGTTTGGTCCTGTATAATTCGAATCAATGTAATTCGAATTAAACTTTGTGTAATTCGAATCAGCCAGTTTCGAATTACTTGGCGTTTCGTGCTTGGGTGTAGTTCGAATCACCCTGATTCAAATTACTCTATGTGTAATTCGAATCAGGCTAATTCGAATTAGTGGGTGTGTGCGTGTGTGTAGTTCGAATCAATGTGACATGTAAATCAAGTTCGAAACATGCTAATTCGAACTATATATAAATGTGCATTAGTTGATTCGTGAACCAGTTTTTGATTTGGCTGAATTGTGTAATTTTTTGCTCCCCTTGACTTAATTAAGTAATTTACCTTATAAAAATATATAAAGTAATCAATTATTTTTATAATTATTTTGTATTTAAGTTAATAGTCAATACTAAGTCATTTCTATTTTTTTTTTCTAGATCATTGACCTTCTAGTATTATTTATAAAAAAAATTCACAAATGTAAATAACTATTTTTTTCATTATGTTTACTTTATATTTGAGATAATGTTAGTCTTTTTTTTTTTTGGATAAAAATGGTTGTCTATTGACATTTTTGTATGCATGATGGACAATTTCGCAATTTAAAAAAAAATTGATTAGTCACCTAATATTTCTATATTTGTCTCATTAAAAGTAAAAAAAAAAAATTTTTTTAGTAAAATTTGTTTTTTTTTTCTTAGAAACTAATTATTTATTGTAGAAAAGGGTCAAAGGAATGGGAAACTATTGGTTATATACTTATATATTAGTTAAAAAATTGTAAATAATTTTTTTTCTTCGAAAAAATTTTGTTCTTTTATTTTATCTATTTATTTGTGTTATAGATGAAATGTTGAGGGCCATTGGACATGTGACATGTCTATTCCCTTCTTTCCTTTGAGTATATTTTCTGCTTATAAGTCATAAGAAGAAAAAAGTATCAACCCTTAATTTATTTAAATCCAGAGATCATTATAGTGTTTACTGTTTAGAGATCAATTTTTTAAAAAATAATAATATAATTAAAAATTTGTAAATTAAATCAATGTATAATGTGAATTTCGAAGACTATTTTAGAATTTTAGTCTGTAAATTATTTATTTATATCAATTGCAAATTAAGAATTGTTTAATATAAGTAAAATCTTTTTCCTTTTTGACAACAGAATATAGGTAAAAGTTAATAGTTGTATGAATATCATTCCTGTAATTTTTTAAAAATCTTATTGAAAAAAAGCATTTTAGAAAATAGTGAGAGTAGTTTTAAAGAGACTTCTACTATGTTTAAAATGTCCTTATGAGTTTGCTTTGTTATTCTTCCAAGTTCCAATACGATTTTGATTTTGCTTAATCAATAAAAAAAGTCATCGTCACAAAAAAGTGAAAAACATACCCAACAAGGCATGTGCCAGAAGTTTCCAATTTCGAACTTACTTTGCATTTTAATTATACCTTTCCAAATGGGAGTCAAATAATATTTGGTGTTTTTACAATTATTGAAAAGGTATAGAATAGATAAAGGGATCGCTTTAATATTATTTTAGTATAAGCATTAGTTATCTTTTAAGGGTTCTTTTTTTCCCCTTTAGGCTTAGTGTTAATTATTGAGGTTTATAATGACCAAAAGAAAAATTAGGAATATTTACCATGATCTAAAGCAATTAAACAAAGTTCTATATTAAAACCATAATATTTGAATATTTATAAGAACCTAAAAATATAACATTGAGACTTAAACATTAGCACTCGTTGAAAAAACTTAACACATAAGCAAACTAATATCAGTTGATTAATGATGAAGAATTAAAATTTTGAAGTTTCAAAAAATTTAAAATGAAACACATTACATTTAGATACAGAAAATCATTTGATGTGTTTTACACTTAATAGAAAAAATAGTATGCCAACAATAATATGACCAATTATTATATGTTATTCATTTTTTTTTTCATTAAAATAATAGATTTGATCCTTAAAATAGTTTGGCCAATTCATATGCAATTTAAGAATTCAGTTTCATTGGTACAACATTTTGTATGGTTCTTCTTTATTAAAAGAGTAAATGGCTTTCCACATAGAAACAAAATAGAATAACTTTAAATTCATTAACACGTTCTCATAATTCCATCAATTACTACAAATGACAACTATGCAAGTTCAATCAATCTAAATGGGATCTCTCCATATATGCATTCATGTCTTTTTGCATTTGCATTGTACCTTTCCACCATAATAAAACCCTAAAACCAATTGCTTTTTTTTTTTCTTTATTATCCTAACACAAAACTTTAAGGAATGATCCAAAAAATACAACAAAACATAGGGCACTGACAGCATGACTTGCCAGGGAATAAGCCAAATTGTTGGGCCTCTCTGAATTCATGAAAAGCTAGTTATCAATTGCACACAACTTTGAAATCCCCGCAATTGGAAAAAAATCATGGTTTATGTGAATTAATTCCTAGTGATTATCTCTAATTTATTGTTTTTAGTTAGTGTGAATGTGTGATGAGATTAGAGGAAATTAGGGAAAGAATTGATTAAGTTAGAGAGAAATAAAAGAGAGATCATTCCTGAATTCTAAAGATAAAAAGATATCGATTACTTTTTTTTTTCTTTTAATTACATTCTTACTATCTCTATTTATAATAAATTAATAATTTACACGGACTAATAAAACTATCCTAATTGGGTCTTGAGTTTATTACTCTTTTTTTACTCATTACATTTAGCTAGGGAATTATATCATTATTTCCACATAAATGTTTCATAAACAATTGAGCCAAATAAATATTCCAACTTATAACAACTATTTAAGTTTAAACTGTTAACTATGAAATAAATTTTCAATGATAGCACACAAAAAATAACAAGAAACCTTGGTATAAATAATGTAATTACAAATTATTCAAATGCCCTCTATCTCAGGATACCCCTTGCGAACCATAATGGGTTTGAATTTCATTGTTTGCCTGTATCTATTCCTAATACATTCTTTTATTTTCTTATGAACTTCATCCTCTAACAAGCTACTTTCACCTGCTTTGCAAACTGCATCACAAACCAATGCATATGTATACTCTCTAGGTATTAACCCTCCATCAACCATCTCAGTAAGAAGATTCCAAGCATCAAGAACCTTGCCAACTTCACAAAGGGCATGAATGATAGGTGTGTATGAACTCGAACCGGGTACTCCATGATTCGACCTCTGCATATCCCTTAACATCTCAATAGCTCTATCAATCTCATTCACTGCACTGAAGTATCTTATTAAAGAATTATAAGTAACTCTATTAGGGACACATCCTTTCTTCTTCATGTCCTCAAACAACTCCAATGCTCTCGCAATGCGATAGGTCTTGCAGCAACCATCTATTAAGGCATTGTAAGTCACAACATCAGGAACAAATCCCTTGAAGAGCATGAGCCGGAAAAGGTGATTCGCTTCCCACAACCTCCTCCTTGTGGCCTTCTTGCACCCGGTTTGTATAGCGTGCCTACAATAAGAGCTTATCAAAATGGTATAAGTAAATGTATCCGGTGGGCACCGGAACCCCGGCAACTCCATCTGCTCAAGAAAGAACCTAGCCTTCCTGAAATTCCCAACCCTACAAAGCGCATTAATTAATGTATTGTAAGCATAAATGTCCGGTCTGCAGTCAAGCTGCCTCATCCTATAAAATGCAAACAATGCTTCATTAGCCAGCCCTACTTCTCCTAGGACTTTTATCAAACACGTAACGGTCTCGGTGGTCACAAGCTTGGAACTCTCTTTTCCAGACATCTCTTTCAAAAAATCCCAAAGAGCAGTGAATCTATCTGCTCTGGCCAACACAATTGCCATCTCGCGACACGTGACCTCAGTGTGGTGGAACCCAAAGCGAGCCTCGACCCATCGGAAGAACTGGAGGGCTTTGTGAAGACCAAGGTTCACCCTGCCGGGGTCCCTGTGTGCAGCAGGGCCAAGCACAAGGAGGTTGTGGTGGAACTTTCGTTGTTCTTCATTGAGGTTGCGCTGTCGGAGAGGAGTGCGGTGTCGGAAACTGGTTTGGCAGCCAATCGAGCGAGGGGACCTAAAGAAGCATGAGGGGATGAACCGAATCACTTGTGAAACAGCATCTTCTGTCCATGAGGGAGAGGGGGAAGGAGGTCGATGAGCATGTAAGGGAAGGTCTTTGATTATAGCGGCGAGTGTTTGCTTAACGAGGTGTATGTGAGAATGCCACAGAGGCTTTGCTACCATCATCCAAGAACTCTAGTCTTCAATAAGAGACATGCAGAAGAATACACAATGCATCTTAAATCCAAGAAAAATACTACCTAAACAAGGTTAACTATTCAAATCAGAAATTCAAACTATGGACGATAAGAGCAGAGATTTTATTACAACTGACTTCAAGTCTTAGGGACTTGATTCTTGAAATAGGTGGAAGCAGTTAGTAAGCCAACAAAGCATATTAAAAGCCACATAGAACAGAACTATATTTTAGGAGTATGTAAGCTATCAATTTATATACCAAAGGTTTTATTTATACTCAATCCAACAAAGAAATATTAAAATAACAAGCTTGCAAATATATAGTGCTGTGTAAATGGAAATTCTTCTGGAAAATCAGTAACAAAATAATAAAAAAACTACATTGAAAAAAAAACCTGGTGGGTTAGGGAGAAGATGCAGACGAGCTGCGGAGAAGACGGCGAGGAGGGACAGAGCGAGCTAGGGGTGTTATCAATTCGGTTTTGGACCGAAAACCAACCGAACTGACCAATTCGGTTGCTACAAGATATCAACCAATCGGTTGTGTTGTTTCCACCAAAGCGAACCAAAAGCGATTTGGTTCGGTCGATTTTATCGGTTTTTAAATCTTAATTGAAAGGAAATCATATACATTCTCAAATCCAAATGTTCGATAAACAAAATTAATGAGTACATCACATCCAAATTCAAGATACAAATGTCTTATAAACCAACATCTATACACTAAAAAATTTAAGTAACTAAATAAAATCCTGTCACAAAAATGAACACCAAGAAATTCTGCATATTAGTAGCAGAATAGCTAGTTTTGCTTAATTAGACACATTCAACTATCGAGCTTCAAGATTTTTCATCAAGCTATTGAAACATATAAGCTTCAAGAATCATAAAATTGAAACAAGAAGTCAACAACTAAGATAAAAAATCAAAGCAACAACATCCACCTCGATTCACTTCGACAACAATATCAAGCTAAGAAAGCGTTCTTTCACATCATTCATTTGTAGCAGCAATAACAATAAGAATTATATTTATAGCACCAATAATAACTACACTTTTAAGTATAATAAAACTTACATGGTTAATACAAATTGACTACCTAACTGAAGATAAAATTATAGAGCCAATTAGCCAAATACACAATTAACTTTCATACACCAATACGCTAACAGACTTTGAATATTTAAAAAACAGCAAAGTTCATATCGACTAAATCGAAGAGACTGAAAGAGAGAAGAAATCATTACATTAAATTGAAGAAATCTTCCCAATCGCTCCGACAAAAGAGACCTTCTTATCAGTGTAGAACTATATTCATACATAACTATATTCAGGGCTTAATTCAGAGAAAAAAGAATCAGAGAAAAATAAGAGAGCAACAGAGATTCAGAGGTGGTTATTTTCAAAATAGAAAAAGCAAATAAATAAAATACTAATCTCCGAGGAAGACAGTAGCAGGAGAGGAAGCTCCGTCGTGGACTGCCCGGGGACGGAGTGAGGAGTGAGGAGAGTGAGAGCCGCCGGTAAGAATGGAGAGGGAGTGAGACGGTGGGAGTGAATCAGATTCAATGGGAGAAGAGAGTGAGAGGACAGGGGGAGGGTGGGATGGGATGGGAGATTGGGAGCTCTGATTCAGAGGGTTTTTTTTCGCATATTTCTTGTCAAGAATTAGTCCGTGGCAAATCTAAAACTTACTGTTTGATACTGGGCAATAAATTACTGTATAAACCAAGGTTCCGAGAACCGGACCGGTCATCAAACCGCTCTGATCACTGGTTTACTGGTTTACTGATCTAACCGGTCCAACCATGGTTTAACCGAAAAAACCGTTTTAGAATAAAATAATAAATAAATTACAAATAAACATCCTAAAATATAGAAGAAGCTTGAGTGACTATCGTTGGAAGTTTAGAACTAGGAGGATTGGGATTAACAACATCATTCGACACAGGAGGTAGACAAATTGTTATCCATATATGTATTATTATCAAGAATTGCTCCATGATTAATATTATCATCCATAATTGAAATCAATAAATCAGCAAAACAATCACAATCTAATCTAACTATAAATCTAATCTATCTATCTGAGCATAATTAAGTCACAAAATTGCACAACACAACAACAGCATATTAGTATTACTCTCCCAGCAGCTAAAAGCCTAAAAGTAAATAGAAGTCATTCCTCTGCTCATCAAACACACACTACAAAGCTAACCTCACCTATTACCATCTACTTCTCATTCCTTTGATTCCTTCCCTTAGCTTCTTAATTCACAATCATGGCCGTCTTCACATTCGAGGATGAAATCACCTCCCCCGTGCCCCACTGCCAAACTTTACAATGCTATGAAGGATGCGGATTCTATCACCCCTAAGATTATTGATGACATCAAGAGTGTTGAAATCGTTGAGGGAAACGGTGGTCCTGGAACCATCAAGAAACTCACCATTGTCGAGGGTCAGTAACTATTCAATTCAGTAAACATACTATATATGAGATAATCATAGTTGTGAATTGTGATAATAATGATATATATGCAGATGGAGAAAGCAAGTTTATATTGCACAAAGTGGAGGCAATAGATGAGGCTAACTATGCATACAACTACAGCGTTGTTGGTAGAAGGACCCAACGGAGAATCCATTGGGAAGCTGAGTGTGAAGTTCCACTCCAAAGGAGATTCGAAGCCTGACGAGGAAGACATGAAGAAGGGTAAGGCCAAGGGTGAAGCTCTCTTCAAGGCTATTGAGGGTTACGACTCGGCCAATCCTGCTCAATATTAGAACACTTTGTTCAATGTTGCAGTTGTTTTTTCTGGGCATGTTTGTGTGCAAGTGTTTCAAGTAATTGGTTTTTTTCTATGTAATCTAAAACACAAAAGACACAACCCTGAGCTAAATAATTAAACAATCATCTACAAATTTTACAAAAACACAAAGCAGCAGCAGCAGCACAGCAGAGCCAGAACCCAAAAATCAAATAATCATTCACGATTTCAACAAAAACACAAAGCAACAGCACAGCAGAGCCACAAAACACACAACACACCAGAACCCAGAACCCACAGTAGCACACCAAAGTCAGAGCAAATCAATGATTTCAACAAAGCACAAAACCCTATAATCATTCAATGATTTGTTGATTTCAGAACAGAGATTCAAAGAATAAAACGAAAATCGAAAAACAAGTGCACACCAAAGCCACTGACCTTCGAGACAATGGCGACGAGACGATGGCGACAGGACGACAAATGGAGGATGGGCGCCGAGCGAGGAAGAAGACATCGAACAGGGGATTTGACTTGGATAACGCCGACAGTACAAAGAGAGACTCCTCGGACAGCCACGGAGGGTGGCAATGGGTCACTCCGTTCGGCCGCGATGGAGGCTAGCTAGGGTTTTCCCTTTGTGTTTTCTTTGACTGAAGGAATGAATGAAAGTAACAAAAGAGAGGACAGAGACCAGCAAGCAGCAACGCGTTATTCTTTTCCCCCCCTCGAAACGACGTCACATTAGACAAACCGGCCGGTTATCGGGCGGTTCGGCGGTTTTTCTCCGGTTCTATATGAACGGTTTAGTGATGAACCAAACCGTTTACAGCGTCGGATTTCGGTCGAACCGGTTCAACCAGTCAGTCCAATCTAATTTTTAAAACCATAATATAAACAAATAAAATTCGAATTTCAATATTTATTTAAATAGACTCAGATTTAATTTGAGTAAATAATTTAATTATTTTTTTTTAAAAATAGCTTAAACAATAAATAATTATATTAAAAATAGTTTATAAATAAATTATTTTATATTTAAATTTTTAATTCTAAAAGTATTTATTTTAAAAAAATATGATAAAAAATTTGTTATTATAAAAAAATTATTACTTAAATAATTTTTTAAAAAGCTATATTTTAATTTTAAAAATTATACTAGACATTAATACTATACTTTTTCATAAGTTAAAAGTAAAAAAAAAATTACTTATAAACTTATTCAAACAAATTTTAATTGGGTGTCATTATTTTGATAAAAAAATATCTTTTTCAATAAAAAATATTTTTTTTTATTTTTTAACGTGTTTAACAAATTTTTAGTTGTAAAAGTAAAAACACTAGAAAAATTTTAAAAAAAATATCTTTTTTGAGAAGATATAATTTATATCTTTTTTTAAAAGATCTTTTTTCCTTAAAAAAAGATGTTTTTCGTGTAATAAATAAACAAAAAAATACTTTTATATCCTTATACCCAAACATAATTGATAAATAAAAAGATATTTTTACATGAGATATCCAAACATAAAATTTTAACTTTTCCATATAATCTTTTAAAAAAAATAACTTGAAAAAAGATTTTTTACCTAACTTGATTGCTCTGTTTGAGTGCTAATGAAGACAGAAGAGACAAGTCAAAGCTGGAATATGTGTTATTTCTGTTCGATTTGGTTCAATTTTTTACGAATCCATCATAAATCGAACCGAACCAATTGATTTAGTTAAAAAAAATCTAAAAAAATATAATTTTTTCAGTTTTAAAGTAGGTTGTTGCAAAATTCGATTTGATTTTACAATAAACCCTATACATGAATTAGGAATTAGAATTTAGAATTTAAAATAAAAAATAAATAAGAATTATAATTTATTTAATAATTAAATTCGTACTATTTTATTTTATTGATATCTTTCACTTTACATAATTTATTCTACTGACCAAATAAATAATATAGTATAATTGAACAAAATGAATAAATAAAAGACCTTGCAGTTTACATTAAAACACCGCAATATTAGTCGCACTTAATTAATATAAACTTGTTAAAAATTGGCAATAACAAAGTAATGAGTACAGAAAGAAAAAAAAAAAAAAAAGGAGAAAAATATAATATAAGTCAATTTAAATTAATCTCTTTTTATTTTTAATTTTAACATTTTAAAC
Source organism: Arachis ipaensis (assembly GCF_059453495.1). Taxonomy (NCBI): domain Eukaryota; kingdom Viridiplantae; phylum Streptophyta; class Magnoliopsida; order Fabales; family Fabaceae; genus Arachis; species Arachis ipaensis. The sequence goes on from NC_142442.1 coordinate 6,001,981, forward strand.
ATTAAGATAGTGGGAAGTTCCTATAAAATAACTAACCTATTTTTCAACTGGTTCCACTTGACTATACTCCTAGTTGGTTAAACTGGAAAAAATTATGAACGAGTTACAGAACTTGCACAATCTGTTCCTGTATCATCAATTCCATCATCATCTTTATCATCATTGGATTTTGATTTTAATCCTTGTGTTTTCTCCACTTGTTCCATATCATCATGATTATGCTTATCCACTGCCTTCTTTATTCTTCTTCCGGAACCACTTTTGTGTTTCCTCTTCATACTCACTCGAAAGGATATTGGGAGTGGGAAGCCCCTTAATGATGAATCTGAGAGAATCCTTCCACATGTATTACAAGAACTATAACACACACAACATTGGAAAACATAGTGAAATCATAAGTATAATAAAATTTTTCTGAATCATAATTAATTTAAAACTGTTGATGAATGAATTAGGAATATATATATATATGTACATACTATACTTACTTGGACCAAAAACCACTAGAGTAGGTTTCGCGTTTGACTTGGGAAAACTTCACACAATGGTCGCACCACTCTTTGTCCTTCTGTATCTCCTCCGTCTTTGTCATTGTCACTTGTCAAGTTGAAGAAAGGATTGAGAATTGGCTATAAATATAGCTTTCTGTTGAGTACTTGGGAACCAAGGAATGAGACTTTGATTAGGTTATGTGTGATATGTTCAACAGTTTCACACTATATATAACAATAACAAAGATTCTGTTTGATTCTAAAATAACGCATTCCACCTTTTTAGGATTGATTTTTATTTATGACTTTATGTTGCTTTGTTTAAATAAATAATAAATAATTGGTACTAAGTTACTAACAATATGGGAAAAATAAATAAATAAATAAATAAATAAAAAGATTCTTTCATAAATAATTGTAATTTGAATGAGATTATTTAGATTTGATTTTTAAATTAAAAAAAAAAAAACTCTAAGATTAGAATTAGATGAATTATGTAATTTTAACCGGATTTTTTATTTTAATAAATAAATTAAATATAATAATTATCGAAATAAATAATTTAAAAAATATTTACCAAAATAAATATTTTTTTTTCAATTTTCGTATATCTCGTTTACTGTATAAACTAGATAGATGTTATCTTGTTTATATTGTAAACGAGATATATGCATTAATAAATAATTAAATATAATTTTTAAAAATAATAAAAAATATTAATGCTTTTAATTTGATCAAACTCTTACAAATGGAATGTTTCAAATACTAGAAAATATAAACCGTCCATTTTAAATAATAGAAAAATAGACTGTCTATTTATCATGTTAACACGTTTACTTTGAAAGTCACATAAGTATACCGTTAAATTGCCCACTATTAAAACGGTTATCTTGACTCTTAGAATCATCCAATCAATCAATCGCTTGTTACATAAAAATTTCGTTTGTTGCATGGGAGTTGATAAAAATTTGAAATATAAGTTAGATAGAACTCAATGGAGATGGATTAATTGGTTTGATGATTCCATTAAGAGTCAATCCAAGATAACCGTGTTAATAGTGGGCAATTTAACGGTGCACTCATGAACGTGTTAACGTGCTTATTTTAAATGGACCGTCTATGTTTATTTTAAATGGACCGTCTATCTTCCCTCTTATTTAAAATGGAAGGTTTATCTTCTCTATTATTTGAAACATTCCATCTTTAAGAGTTTGGTCAAATTAAAAATATTAATATTTTTTATTATTTTCAAAAATTATATTTAATTATTTATTAATGCATATATCTCGTTTATACAAACTACATATATCTCATTTACACTTTAAACGAGATACATGCAAAATTATCTTGTTTATAGTGTAAACGAGATAAAAGAAGGATATTTATTTCGGTAAATATTTTTTAAATTATTTATTTTGGTAATTATTATATTTAATTTATTTATTAAAATAAAAAATCCAATTTTAACCATCCATTTTCATTCATGTAATTTTTTAAATAAAAATTAATCTAATTCAAATTTTTAAAACTTTAATTGATTTATAATTTTGATTAGATAAACAATTTTGACAACTATAAAGATAAATATCTAAAAATCTCAATACTAATTTTATTTTTTACTCCAAAGAACTATGCTCAAAAGTGTATTTGCATCAAATAACATAAACTAATTGTACAAGCTATAAATTCGCAACTTTGCCTACGCTGAAGGTAAATTAAGTACTGCTAACTTTGTAGAAGAAAATTAAACTAATCTTTTGAAATCTTTTTTTTCTTTTTTTGCTTGCTTTGTTTCAAATAACCTTGTTGAGATGTGGCTGGTGATAAAAATACTAAAACAGAAAAGAATAGATTGTCAATTGATATTGTCAAATATAATATTATCACACTATATATTTTAAAAAAATATTATTTGCACACCAAATTCAGCAATTAAAATCAATCACCTTTATATAATTTAACTTATTTTTAATGTGTTTTATACTCCAATGTATCCTCTACATTGATAACTGATTTTTGTAGCTAATTTTAGTGTATATTTTTAAGGAAACTAAATTTGAGAGATATTATATGTTAAAAAATCACGCTTAATAACACCAATTAAAAGGAAAAATTGAAGATCCATTTTGGCCAATACATTTAGAAAAGGGACCATTGTGGTACATGTTACAATCTAATTAGGCAAGAACGAGTGAGACACAATGCAACCCACTCATACTTTCTCGACAAATTGCAGCAGCAATGTCCATAGACTTACACACTAGTGTCAAAACTTTTCTAAAAGACGAATTTTTGGGATCGATTTCAATCCACAAGCCCATCTTCCATCTCCAAAGGATCGATGTTAACTAAGATTTTTGCTTCTTTGATTTCTTTCCTGATGGTTGTTCTGATGATCCTATGATGTATGTCTCAGCATTTATGTTTTCTTCGGATTTGCGCTTCCCTAGCTTCTTTGCTTTTTGCTGTTGATAAACCAAATTTGGATTCAAGTTAGATGATAACACAATCAAGAGACACTCCGAGTTCGACATTCATTTTGGCAAAATGGAAATTCTGCTGAAGTTACCTTTAAGGACTTTGCCATGTCAGCTACATTATTATTATTAGCATCTTCAGATTTATCCACCAGCTTTGCAGGTTCCTGAAGAGTGCAAATAAAATTTTTACAATGCAATAAAGAACATTAAAAACAATACGCTTAGCAAAAATTGTATCAAAAAGTAGAGGATATTGCAAAAGAAATATGAGGAAAACCTTGGGTGGAATGAAGGCCTCTTCTCTTTTCCTCTTGTTTTCAGCAGTTTTTTCCGCTTGCTTCTCCTGCTTCTCTTGCCATTTCTTTGCTGATTTCTTCTTAGCACTTAAGAAGTATTCTCCAGTTTCTAATTCAATATCAACCTGAAACACCATCAATTCATAAATTAACAACAAACCACAGGATGTCAAGACAAGAACAGAACAAACACAATTTAAAACTCTTATGAACATAACTCCTGAGAAAAGGGGAACAAAGGGAGGAGGTTGGAAGTGATGCTAGAAGCGGTCAACAGGTCAGAAGAGATTATACTAAGCAATGATAGAATGAAATCCAACATGACAGGAGATGGTAGTCATTGTCTCACCTTACTGGGCTGTTGAGGAGGCGGGAAAGGAGTATATGGCTTCTTTTCTTTAGATTTAACCTTCTTTTGCTGAACATTTTTCCTAAAAAAGGTGTGGTGTCATAAAGCTGCAGCAGTGTGTGGGTACTATGAATGTTAATACAAAATATCAAATGAATGCAGGCATACTTCTTGAACTTTGGAAGAAACCTATCCCAGTTTTCTTGTGCAAGGGCCGGATCCTTTTCAAGTTCTTTCTTCAGCATAAGAACCTGACAATGTGAAAAAGTGGGGAAATTTGAGAAATTTTTGACACCTGAAGTTTCATACAATAAAATTAGTCTACAGAAAATACAAGTACACTAACCTTAATGTTGTATACAGGATGCATTTTATTCAGCATGCATTCTTCAACAATCCTCCTTACTTGCTTCAAGCCTTTAAATGAACCCATTGCAGCAACTGTATTTCCCTGTGGAATTGTGAACATAAAGTCAAAAGAAGTCAGTTCATTCTGTACTCCACCCAAATCTTGGATCAAGTTGAAGTCCATCTTAACAATCTAGAGCAACAATTAAAACTTACCTGGACAAGAATGTAGCAACCAGTGAGTATTTCAAGTGCCTACACAATAATATAGTGGGAGAAAAGTGAGTTACAAAGGCGAAATCAACAACCAGCAGTATGAATATGAAGACCTTGGGAGAGCTAACAAAGAATTCATCCCAGAGTCGAGAAAAATCAAAATCCTTAAAAAAACAACATACCTTCAATGTGGAAGAATTGGGACCCACAAGATGTTGTCTTCTTTTTACAAAACGCTCCTGCAAAAGTCAATTGAAAGGCATCAGCTTGACTAGACAATATATATACCACCTGAACAAGCAGAAATAATATCTAGCAAACCCTCTTAAAATCTAGGGTAAAATTGAGAGAATCTGCAAAGGAGACTAGAAATTCAGGCAATGCAACGTAGAAATTACCTTATTGCGAACCAAGCCACTAATTTTAATGATGTCACATTGCACTTCATCGTCAAGTATTTTGATTGCCTGAAATCAACCGAGCCCAACATAAGAACCAAATTGCAGCACCAGGTACAAATATATGAAATAAAAAATATCACACAGAACACAGAATTTATGGGTTTGTTTAGGCGCAACGGCAACAATGCTAATATGCTATGTCATAGGTTTTATCAGAGTTTATCAATTTTCAAAAGAAGCCACTCCTTTTAGGTCTATAGACTCAACCTTATGAGAACAGCCTTAACACTAGACCTTCGGGGGTCATATTTTTCACTTCAAAAAACCTTTTTCAATAGTCTGAAACTTTTTATCCTAGTAAAATAAATACTTGTTTTCCTATATCATATTTGGATTCCATCAGAAAGCATTACATTAAAAATTGTTTGAACCTAAAATAAACTAATTCAATCACACACTTATTGCACATACTTGAGTACTTGACAATACAAGCTAGGCTTAAATTCACTCTCAGAAACAGAAAACACCAAAGCTGAAGCACAACAAACAAAGCACATACAAAAAACATAACAATAAGAAAACCGCTACAATTATAAACTATTCATAGCTTTAAGATAAACACAATATCGAATACCTGAGGAGCAGGAACACTTCGTGAAAGAAGCTTAATAAGATCCCTAGCTTTGACAATAATGTAAGGATCCCTCGTCTTCCTGGTCGTGGAAACTGTCATTGAACCCTCAACCTATAAAAATTCCAAATTGCAAACAAAAATTTAACACCATAATTAAGCACATGAATACTTAAACCCTAGCGGAAAGACTTAAGAGAATTAATTACGGTTTTACCAAGTTGAGCTCGCAAGAGATGCCGAATTCCTTGAGCGCGGACTTCACCAAAGGCCAAGCTTCCTGAAGGTACTTCTCGCGGTACTGAGGGAAAAGAGTGGAGAACGAGCTAACCTCAAGCATGCCGCCTTCGTTCCAAGAAGGATCGAACTTCTCGACCTTCCAATGATCGATGTTAGGGTCCTCGTCCCATGGCTTTGGCTTGTCGTGCTTCCCCTTCCGCTTCTCGTTGGTTGGAAGTGGTGGTGCCAAAGCGTCATTGTTTTGGTCCATCGCGTCACCGTCGCGTACCATGGTGGGTGTTAGGGGTTTGCGGTGGAGCGGCGGTGGGAGGTTTTGAGGGTTTTGGAGGGTTCAGAGGCTGCTGGAATGAGCGGGGAGGAGTACTATTTGATGGTTATTCTGTTTTTTTTTTTTTATCTCAAACTTTTTTTAAGGGGAAAAAATGACAAAGTATAGTTATTAGAACCAAACCGATAATCGATCCAATCATGCAACTGAGTCACCGGGTCACTGGTTCAACCGGTGGATTACCGGTTGAACTAGTTAATCCGGTCACAATTAAATATAAATATAAAATTACAAAAAATAAGCTTAAAATTATGAAATCAAAAGCGTGTATTCACAAACACATTAATAACAAACAAGTATCAATTCTTAAACATAACTAATGATGCAAAAGTAGAAAATAAACTGGTCACCAGTACAAAATACTTTTTCAATTTAAATAAAGAGAGCAAAACATGACACAATAAGTAAATTAAAAACTAATTAAGAGCTAAATTCAACAAATTATACCAAATCAATACTGCTTATGCAAGAATCAAATCAATCAATACTAAGAACCAAATCTATTCTTACAGCAACAAATTCAGCTCATTGCTATTCAACAATAAATTCAACTATGATGATTAACAGCAACAAAAAATTTAGCTAAGTAATTATTTCAGCAAGGCAGCAACAAATTCAACTCAGTGATGATTTTCATCAATCGAAAAATTAGCTCAGTGATATTTTCAACAACAAATTTAACTTACAACAACAAATTCAACTTACAAAAACAAATTCAACAAATCCTAGTTCAGTCATGATTTAAAGCAACATTTAGATCAGCTACAAGGCATATTAATTGATTAGCAATTCAGCAACATCTCAAAATACAGGGAAAAGGGAAATCTGGAAAAGAGAGAACAGGGGAAGCAATGATGCAGGGACTCACCAACTATCCACGGCCCACGGCGACGGAGAGAACCCGAAACCAGAAGACGACGAGGGACTACGACTCCACGAAGGCGACGAAGCAAGCGACGACCCCACGAGTTGCTTCCTTCTCCAGCGACGAGGAGCCCAGGGACGAGACTCGAGTGAGACGACGAGGAAGGCCGCGAGATGGACGACGAGACTCCGGCGAGTGAGACTGAGAGAGACTCCAGTGGGCTAGGCAGTGAGTAAGAAGAGAGAGTTTAGAAAGTCTGAGAATTGAGGGAGAAAGACGTTCTTTGAGATGAGCGACAAGAGTTAGGGTTTTGGTTTGAAGTTGGCGTACGACGCCGTTTCATTTAAAAATTAAAAAAGTAAAAAATAACCGGGTCTGGGTTGTATCACGTGGTTATGTAATTAATGAAACCAATGATAGTGAGTTAAATATGATTTCTATTACTCAAGAAAAAAAAATTGAATTAGTAAAATTTTTAAAATAATAAAATAAAAAATATTCCTCCCATTTTTTTCAAAACAGAAAAATAATAGTTACGATTTTTTAAAGAAATATGTGACAAAAAAAATATATAAAATACAATCGTTTTATTTTTTTTTTAGCCATCAATAAAAAAGTGAAAGGTAGAAAAAACAAGTTCTGAGAACCGAACCGTTTTAGTTACTGGTTTATTAATTTATTAGTCTAATCGATCCAAATAGTGGTTCAACCAAAAAAATCGTTTTGAAATAAAATAATAAATAAATTATGAATAAACATCTTAGAATATCATTACAGTCTAATATAAATCTTAAAATATCTTCAAAATTTAAAATACTACATAAAATATCATCAACCTCATCTATATGATCTTATCAAAATACAAACTCAAAAATTAAATAGTAAAAAAACATATCTAAATATTAAATCCCAACATCATGATTTATCAATTATCAAAATCCGCAAGAACTTGTTGCAAATTTGCTTCGGTGGATTAGGATTAGGATTAGCAGCTTCATTCGAAATTAATAAAAGTTTTATTAATCTCTATTTGATTAATACTATTATCCATAACTAAAATTAATAAAAGTTTTATTAATTAAAACAAAATTAAAGACCAGCCACAGCACAATGAAAAATAAAAAAAATTATCAACATGACCATATCTAAATTCTGCCACCAACATTCAACAACAAACAAAGCCAGCAAAACCAGCAATAATTAGGAGCCAGCAACTACAAATCAAAGCAAAATCAGCAACTACAAAACAAAGAAGTATCCATAACCAGATACGAAATTAAAGACTAGCCACAGCACATTGAAAAATCAAAAAATGATCAAACATGACCATATCTAAATTCTGTCACCAACATTCAGCAACAAACAAAGAAATAAAAACAGCAGGACATTCAGCAGCAAAAACACCATTACCAACAGCATTCAGCATTCAGCAACAAAAATTATCATTCAGCAACAAACAGGGCATTCAACAACAAAAATTAGCATTCAACAACAAAGTGTCATCAATCAAATCCATATGATCTTTATCAAAATACAATCTCAAAAGTTAAATAGTAAAAAGAAATATCTAAACATTAAAAACCAACATGAAGATTTATCAATCATCAAAATCCATAAATTAGAAGAACCTTGTGACTGACTATTATTCGAACTAGGTGGATTAGGATTAGCAGAATCATTTGAACTAGGAGGATTGGCAGACGAATTATTACTCAAACAGACATTATCAGCAACTGCTTCTTGATTAATACTTTCATCCATAACTAAAATCAATAAATCATAATCCAAATTAAAAACAGCAACAGAACGGCTAGAAATCCAATAATCATCCATAAGACCATAGAACAGAATCAGTAACAAATCCATTACTCAATTTCAGAATCCGTAACAAATCAGTAACAAAAACACATATTAGAACAGAATCAGTAACATATCAGAAATCAATCACTAACTTCAGAGTTCAGACCACAAACCTTGACTGAGAGAAATTATAAAAGCTAGAAATTATAAAACCAATCAGAAATATGGTTAAAGCATTTCATCAAACATGTTGAGTGCGGCAAAATTAAAACGAAATAAGAGAATCCAAAGCTTAATTTCAATGTGATAGAGAAGAGAACAAAACTATTGTAACTTTAATTTAGTCTATGGAAAAATCCAAACCACTACCAAATCAAATAATTACTTATTGTAGTAGAAATCAGAAGTTGCAGAGTTTGAAGAAGAGTATTGGTGTTGTCTGTTGTGTGAGTGTATTGTCTAGTGGCGGGTTTAGGGAACTCACGGCGGTAACAACAGAGAGCAGTTCGACGGCTGAGTGGAACACGCGGGTTGGTCGCAGAGTTTGAAGCAGAGCAACGTGGCTTCCAGACGAACGCGAACTCGAACGGTGAACAACGAGTGAACGCCGAGCGAACGCGAACGAAGACGCGAACGTGAACGGCAAACAAACGGCGACGGAAGCGCGGCTGAGCAGACAAAGACGACGGACGCCGAGCTCGAGGAAGCAACCGCGATCGGTGACAGCGAACAGGGGTTGAAGAATTGGAGCACGAGGGAAGCTAGATGACGAATGGCGAACTTTGAGTGCGACGAACTGCGGCAGTATGCACCTCCTTGTGGCGGTGGTGTAGGCTTACAGTGCTAGGGTTTTGTGGTTGGGTTTGTGTGATTTCTCTGACTGAAAGAAAGAAAGGGAGAACGGGAGAAAGAAACGAAGGAAGCTTCCCTTTTTTGTGTAAACCGGCCGGTTCCGGTTCGGTCTGACCGGCCAGTTCTCGTTCGGTTCAACGATTTTCCGGTTTTTTATTGTCGGTTTTATATGTCTGACCGAATTTTTAATATTGTCGATTCGCGGTTAAACCGATCCGACCGGCCGGTTTTCAGAACATTGAAAAAAAGAGAGAGGAAAAAAACCGGGAACAAGAACTTATTGGGAATTTGTAGAATAGCTTAATTGAATAGAACATTGTCTTTTATTTTGATAAAAAAATATTATTTTCAATGAAATTTTTTTTAGCGTGTTTGACAAATTTTTTGTAGTAAAAATAAAAACACTAGAAAAATAAAAAAAAATTTTTTGAGAAGCTGTAATTTATATCTTTTTTTAAAGATTTTTTTCTTAAAAAAAAGATATTTTTCATGTAATAAATAAACAAAAAAGTACTTTTATATTTTTTTTTGTGACTAAAAAAGTACTTTTATATTGTTATACCTAAACATAATTGATAGATAAAAAATCTTTTTAGATTAGATACCCAAACATAAAATTACTTCTACTTTTTCATAAGATCTTTTAAAAAAATAACTAAAAAAAGATTTTTTTTTGAGAAGTTCACCCAAACTCAACTATCTATAACACAAAGATTACTAGAAAAAGTAAAAGCGTGGTGCGTCCATAAATTATAAATTTCTAAATTAGAATTAGATTCTGACATCAAAGAATAATTATAACTCAAAAACAATTTAATATAGATTTAGATATATTTTGAATTATACTCTTATAATATAATAATCATATATTTCAAGATTTTTTATTATAATTTTTGAATTGATTATAAAAACTAAAACTAACAGGCCAACAAGCTAATCTTTTTACAATGTCAGATTTTCTATACATAAATTCAGTATATTTATACTTTTTTTTTTTACGGACAGTATATTTATACTTATATAGTTATATTACACACAACTTTTCACACAATTCAGAGAAACAAAAAAAATATTATAACTATAATTTTAGCTACATAAATTATTATATTCTATTTTTTATTTGGTGAACTAAACGGGACATAGGCCCAAAGAAAAAAAAAACCAATAAAAATCTGACTGGGGAATAACTACCCCTTTCCATCATCATGTAATGACTCCTTCAAGTACTGTGGCACAGTATCTAGAAAGATGAAGTCGAGGGAGGGTGAACTTAAGGCCTTAAACTCCTTCTACATAGTTGGCCAGAAAATTGTCCACCTTCTAGCGGGCTCATTATACATTTGTATCTATAGCATTAGGCCTATAAAATGTTGGATAATTCGATAAATATGCTCGTTGTAACAGCAAGATGGAGATATCTTTGATGGTGGGACCAAAAAAAAAAACTTTGATGGTGGGAATAATTTATTGAGTATAATTTATGGCGAAAACTCAAATGCACCTAAAAATTAATAACCGAAAGCCGTTAGACACATGGCTTTTTCACTATGATTTATAGTAACTTGTTTCTTTGAATTAGACACATGGTTTTTTCCATTTTTTTCCCTCTTCAATTAGGGGAAATAACTTATCAAACTTCAAAATGCATTAAAAAAACCACCACCGAGATTATCCATTGCCTATTGAAGAATTCAGATGAAAATAAAATGAGTAATTACAAAGAATTCCCGGGTTCACGTACAATTCGATCGTGCACATACCCAAACACTAGTTGCACATAAATGTCTGCTAAAATTGAGCAGACCCGTAAGTGTAAGAAAATGGCTACTCAAGTTTAAAATTCATAAATTTCCAATAGCCTGAAACCAGAATACTTAGAACTGGCATTTCCATATAAGGCCCTAGTCATCTATTGCTTATATCAGAGAAATATATTATTGTACAAATAAAATGTTGTGAGCTAGTCACTAACAATTGTGATAATGTTATCATGAAGAAAATGATTGCTACAAAATGAATATTTTTTGTACATGGTACACAACAACACCACCCAACTAGAAGGGAGAGAAACGAATGACTTGATTGAATCAGAGTCGGTTCTCAAGCCCTTCCCTTCACTCTTTTCCCCTTCAAGACCCAAACTCACAAACACATGCTAAGAGGGTTAAAATATAGCACAATTAACTAGAACGAAGACAGGAGCAATAGTCCAGCAACCCAATTATCCACTTCTAAAAGTATATTCAGTGTCAAAAGTCTACTACTCCAGAGGTAGCTCATTTTTAGTGACTTCTCTGCACTAGCAACATACACATCACTTGTGACATTGACAACAAAAACCTGCATACGCATACCACTAGTAGTGGTCTACCTCTTTTTCCTAAACTACTACCCATTGAAACATTGGGAAGTTGGACAGAAAAGGGTTTTCCCTCTCCTTTGCCTTTATCATTTTTATCAGCATGATCACCTGCATTTACAAAAGATTCAGAGAGATACCAGTGTGTGACAACAGATATCAGATTCTTTGCCTGACCCTCCTACCATTTGTGTCACCACCTTCTGATAGCTGCGCCCACACGCTCTGAGATTTTTCCCCTCCGCTGCAATTGTCACTCTCACAGCCCGCAATTGTCTTCAAGATCTCTGACTGTAGCCATGGGCATTTTTCTTTCATATGCTCAAATCCATCTGACCTCATAACAGCTAAAAGTCCATACAAAAAAGGAACCATCATATGAAGTATGTAAAAAATTAAGGTAAAGGAAATAACAAGGTCAATGTTTTTAATTAACTCTTTACGCGATTCTCTGCAAGTGTATATGTATGTGTGTGTGTTTGTGCGTGTGTGTGTGTGTGTGTGTGTGTAGCCTGACATGTTTGAAAAATGAATCAAGGAAGTCCAATACTGATAACTAATTATGACACTAATGAAAATCTAATGATTGTGGTGTCCAGTGTGTTCATCTAAGCCAAGGAAACTGCTCCTCATGCCCCAGAATCAGAGCATGGAACAAAAGTCATCCCAGCAATTCATGATCCATAATTTTCTAAAATCTCAAGAACAAACAAAACGAAATGCAAAACACAAACCCCTCACCAGATGCTGTGTTTTATATTGGAATATGCAAGCACAGAAAATTAAAAATAACTAAGAAGGGAAAAGGAAGGAGTGAAAAAAGAAAGTAGTGGAAGAAAACTAACAAAAAGAAAGGGGGGAATTCTAAATTTGAAACTGTATCTGCATTCTAACCATGTTTCATTTCAGGTCTAATTTTAAGTTAGCCGTCACTAACAAAAACTTGCAAGGAAATCATCCCTATTAACGTGTGTATGATTGCAAGTTGAGAAAGAGGTAAAGTGATGACAATAAAGCATACCTGCTAGATTTTGAGCAGCAAATTTTAGGCAAACAGATTTTAACTCTGTAGCATGGCAATTGTCAGCCAAAGTCAAAATATTGGCCACGGAACTCACACAAATGTCCTTGCAAAGACAAGATTCACACATCAGTTTAAGCCTCTCCAAGCCATACTTGTCTGCTGCAGCTAACAACTTCCCTTTCAATGTATCCGAAGCTGGAAAATCACTATATGTGGTAGATGGAACCATGTCCACCTCTTCTGTAAGGGTATCCCTATAGACAAAGTGCAGCATGGCCTGCAAAAGTAAAAGGAAAATTAGGATACCTAGGTAGGGTGCATAATGTTTGTACCTATTTTGCAAGAAAAATACTTTCAAAAATATTTTTTCTGAGTTTATGGAGAGTTGCAGACTGCTTTTATAAGCGCTTCTTTTACAGAGAAAAATCATGATTAGAAAATAATTTAATGTTCTGCTTTCTTTTCTGAGATGCATGTGAGAAGAAAATTCTGGTTTTAAGAGATGCAGAAGAAGGGAGATTTATTAAAAGTATAACCAAAATTTTAATAATTATATCCAAATGCAAAAGAGATTTTTCTTATGATTAAATCAGTTCTGAATAGTATCTTAAACATATATTTTTAAATGTGGTACTAAAAGATTTTGACAAATGATGTACAAAAGCACAATCGAAACAACTCTGACAGGGGGCATGTGGCAATTATTAATTCTTATATAAGTTTTTTACTGTGAAGGGTGCGTAGATGTGTTCTGTTGCGGGTTCTAAATTATGTGCTGAAAAAACTCTCTCCTTTGGAAAGGACATGTACTTGGTAGGTTTTTTTCGCCTTGGGCAGACTATTTCTTTCTTCTCTAGCGAAAAAATGAACAGCAAAATCATTTAACAAGTTCATTTTCAAAGCCATGTGCTGTGTCTATATATTGGCTTACCTTATATTTTTAATGTTTTTTATGCAAACAGAAATGGTAACCTTCAATTTTCAATGGATCAGTTAATCAGCCCGAGCGTCGCACGGGCGTATACTAGTGACGTGTACAGAATCACATGGCATCCGCAAAATCAGTAAAGGCGGGAAAATAAAATAGAATGGCTGTTTCTTTCTACATTTGACAACAATCGTGACTAGATATGGAAAGACTAATGTGCCACATCATTCATTTGTATATCCTCATTTCATTTCATACTAAACAGCTATTTATTTTTTAAAAAGGCTTATCTTTTTGCAATTTGAAAACTTTATCTGTATTTTCTCCCTTAATTCCTGCAATATCATTTTTCTATATAGAAAATCATAAAGTCTAGCAAAAGAACTCAGACGAAAACACAATAACTGAAAGTAAATCCTAGCCAAACTCAATGCCATGAATGAAAGAAAATCAGGAAGGGGACCAAAATAATACGTTTTTACCTTAAAAACCTTAGGTTCTAAATCTGATATTGTGATCTCTCGCTTTTCTGCATCTAAGCCTTCGAAAAACTTCGATCGAAATTGAGGGGATCTAGCAGCCAACACTAACTTATGAGCAGGAAACTTCTCCCCAGCTACATCAAAAGTAACATCTGAGCCTTCCATATTTTCCAATAGCATACCAAAATGAGATCCGATGTCTGACTCTGGTACACTGATAGAGTGAAGTTGCGGACAATCTGTAGCTGAAACCACAACTCCAACTGTACAGTTGATTTTCAAGCAATCGTTCTTAAGAAAATCAGAGGTTTCAAGCACAGACCGTCTGAAAAACCGCTTGTACCCCCTGCAAGAATAGATAAACTTTATCATCACTTCACAACCATCAAAATAGCACAGTACTTTTTTTCGCATTAACCCAGCATCCATTTCAGCGTCTAATTGGCATAAAGGGGAAGACAAAAGGAATATGATGATGTATCGAAGACACTAAAAAGGACAGAATTAATGGAACGCGCGCTTTTTTTTCCGTTAAGCATTCGATTTGTGCATCACAAGACCCATGGCAAAAATAACAATTATCCATATAAATTACAATAAATACTATTCTGACCAGTATAATGTTTTCAATTGAGTTAATTATGAGCAAGAACGACCCAATCAAGAACAATAATGAACTGTTCCTCTAAGTCTAAGGAAGAACAATAATGAACTCACTTTGAGATGACAATGTTACATTCCAACTCCACTTCTATCATATAAAAAATTATTCTCTCCTCACACCATCATTTTGTATCCACAAACATTGAATTATGAGCGTATCAAATATACAAAGTTAAGAATATTGCAGAATGGAGTAAATAATCATGAACCTGAGGCCAGATAATCCCTAATTTCTCCTCACATATGCAACATAAGCTTCATTACACATACAAACACCATGAAAAATCAAAATCGAACTAAATATCACCGCAAACCAAAAGAAAGGAAAAGCAAAATCAAACTCGGAACACAATAGAATTGTCATAGGATTCATATATAAACTAGGAAAAAGAAAAATCGAGAATCCGTAAAACCCTACCACATGCTTCCCTTGTACTTGAGGGTGTAAGGTCCACTCTCGAGCGACCGATCGAAGTGGCTATGGACCTTATGCTTTCCCTGTCCACTCTGATCAACAAGCGTGAGCTCGAAAAGCGCCCTCACATCGGTTCCTTCGCTAGCGAGAGCGATGAACGCCGAAACGTAAGCTGAGTTATCCTCCGGATTCTTCCCGTCGGGGTAGAAGTAGATCGCCCACTGGTAACCTCCGACACAGAAAACGTCGCTCGCGATGTGTTTTCCGATTCCCATACCCTTCGCCAAAGAGTAACCCTGGATCACAAACTTATGTGAGCCGTTCACCGTCTGCGTCACCGACCGCGAGGTCGTCGGAGACATCAGCGCCATCGCCGTCGCCGACTTCTCTGGCGTCGTCGAGGTTCCGGCCATGGCGGTTGGTTGTTAGCTCTCTGCTATCAGAATCGCAGATTCATGCGATTTCGGTGCGAAACGAAACGACGACGGAGAACGAATTCAGCTCAATCTGAACGGGAAATGAAATTAAATTGAAGCTGAAATGGAAATAAAAACGAAAGTGAACTGGATTTGGGGAATCTGAGGAATTTGGAATCTAAATTCCAATTTTGCTTTTATTTAATTTAACTCTCTTTTTTTTTTCTAATTTTGTTTTTCTTTTTTTGCTGGGAAGGAAGAAGAAAAGAGTAAGAGTTTTGGGTTTGAGATTGGTATTGAATTGGGTGCGTCAGTCGTCACGGTCTGGAGACTTCTGAGGTAACGGTGGTTGACGTCATTGGGGGAAAATTTTTGAAATGAAAAAATTGATAGTAATAAAATTTCGAACTAATCAAATTGCGTTAAAATGAGGCAATTTTCTTAAATAAATAAAATAGAGATCAATTTTATTTGATTATACATTTTTTAAAACGAAAACATAAATATATTTTTTTATGAATTTATAGAAATCTCTATTGACAATAGCGGTTTATGTGTATTGAATGTTGAACGTAAATTATTGGAGGTATTAATGATTTAGATTGAGTGTGTTACTAATATCCAAGTGTCTAACTTCAAAAGTGTCTAGTATATCAAGAGTTTTCAATTTGAAATGGATGCTTCATTCGGGAAAATGCTCAATTTTTTTTCATGAATCAAATATTCACGCTTCTATTTGGAATAACACCCTTTATTTTGAGTGTTAACAACGTCTATTTTGAGAAAAAAGTAGGTTCGCAGGTATTACTCTTAGATGATGCCCTTTGAGTTAGGCGTTATCAGCGCCGAACTTTCTTTGAATTAATGATTAAAGTATGCATGCATGTGCTATTAATTAATAATGAAATGCAAAAAGCATGCATGCACTAATGTTAATTCATGAAGCTTATATGCATGTTAATAGCCTGAATCAAACAATGAAACATGCATGTTGAAGGCGTTGTTGACGCCACTTAATGAAGCATGCAAGCAATCTATATTATTCAAGAAACAAGCAAAGCATGCAAAGATAGTTTGACGTTGTTGGTAATACCCAACTCAAAGGGCGCCATTCAAAAATAATGCCTACGAGTATACTTTATTTCTAAAAGGACGTTGTTAACGTCTAAAATGAGATGAGGGGCGTTATTCCAACTAGAAGTGTGAATATTTAATTTATGAGAGAAACTTGAGCGTTACCACAATAAAGCACCAATTTCAAATTGGAAGCTCCTGACATACTATACACTCTTAGAGTTGGACACTTAGGCATTAGTAACACGTTCAACATAAACCGTTCTTGTCTTCATCTTTACGTTCAACATCCAACACACATAAATTGCTATTGTTTGTAGTGATTTATGTCTAAATAACGTTCTACAAAAATCACTGCTGTTTATAACAGTTTACGTTATCTCCTAATCCGTCTTAATTCACTATTGTCAGTAATAATTTTCATAGATTCATAAAAAAATGTATTTATTTAAAAAATGTGTAATTAAGTAAAATTAATATCCATTTATTTATTTAAAAAAATTACCCTTAAAATTAATTATATGTATGGGTGTAGAAATTTTAAGAATAAGATTTTCTAGAGCAAAGAAGTAAGAGTTTAAGACAGCGTTGAGGTCGAATGTAGACCTTCTAGTGTTTTAAAAGAAATTTGAGATTAGTTCAAAGGGATCTTGGTGTGTCTTTTTATTTTTTAGGACTTTGTTTTTTTTATTTAATTATTTTAAATTTTCATTCACCAAAAAAAGAAATAAGAAGTTAATAAAGCCATAAAGTTAATTAATTTTAGGATTAATTTGAAAAGTTTTAAGAATTATTTTTTTGGCTTTTAATTTTTGAAAAATCATATTAACGATGATGACACAATTTTTTACATACGTTTTTAATTTTTTTAAAAATTATTTAAAAACTTTTAAAATTTTTTCAAAAATTATTTTATCACTTATATTTATTACATAATTTTAAAATAAATATTTCTATAATAATTTTTTTAAACACAAAATTAACTTATTTATAAATTATTTTTAATATAAATTCTTATATTTTAAAGTTTTTTTCAGAAACATTTAATTAAATTATTTATCTAAATTAGTCCTTAGATTAAGATAATAAAATACATAGTTTATAAAAATTATAAAATTAATATTAATTAATTTTTTATTTTATCACCTTAACAACGTCTTTACTTTAAAATATCTACATTTAAAATTTTATTAGCTTAATTCATAATTTTAATAGGTTAAAATAAATGAATCTTCCAATTTAATCTACTTTAACAATTCTTTTATATAGTTTTTAAATAATCTTTATATAATAAGTATGGTTTTAACTATTTTAGTTATATATTAAAAATTAATTATTTATATAAAATATATATTAAATTATAAAATAATATATTTATTTATATGTAAATATATAATAGTTATTTTTTAGTACACATATTATATAGTTTGTTATGATTTTAGTGTAATCTTCCAAAACAAATGCAACAAAATTAGTAAAGTTTTAAATTTGTTATTAAAAATAATTAAATTCTTTTAATAAAAGGTACTGATACGATTTATTATATATATTTTATATAAATAATAAATTGAATGAAGCTAATTCAATTTAGAGTAAAGTATATTTTTTGTTTCTAAAGTTTGGTAAAAGTTTTAAAAATATCTCTAAATTTTATTTTGTTTCAATTTTGTCCTAAAAGTTTTTTATTTGCATGAAATACATTCTCGACGGCTAAATTTTCAAAAAATTTAAGACCAATCTAATAATAATACATGAAAATTATGCTTGATTTGATTGGGTTGAAGATTGTTCTTATAAAATCGTCGTTAAATTGGTCTTAAATTTTATGAAAAATTAACCATCAAAAATATATTTGATGTAAATCGAAAATTATTGGGACAGTTAAAACAAAATGAAATTTAGGAGTATTTTTAAAATTTTTGCTAAATTTTAAAGATAAAAAATATACTTTATCTTTTAATTTATATATAAATGTTTAAATTGGATCTGTTTGATTCAATTTGTATAAATATATTTAAAACAGACGTATAATTAATTTTTATTCAAAATATTTACGTAAAATTATTTTTTCATTAATTTATTGATATCAATTATTTAATTTTTTTATTTTAAAATAGTATGATCCCTATAAATTTGTGAAGTATTAAAATGTCAAATGTGCCCTTGATTTTGTGCAAAGTCTGGTGACGTGGTGGGGTATTATTGGAAGAGGGGGAGCCTAATCAGCCTATGAAAGCTTAATTTGAATCCAGTTAAGCAGTTTTACTCAATAAAGTGTTCAAAAATCAAAAAGCAAAGAAAGAGAAGGTAGGTAAGGTTAATAAACGTTTGTAGAATTTAGACTTTTGTGGATAAAAAAAGGTAGGAGCATGTCTGATGTGATGTGATGTGAGTAGGGAGTGGAGTGACTTGTTAACTCTAACGGCTGGGCTTTGGGCTTCGAAACTTTTATTAATAACATTGGGTTTGGGTTAGAAAGAATGATTCTTTGTTTGGATGCCAATGATGATCATCGATCTATTTCTTTATGGTACACAAAAACATAACGCTAAATTGCAAAGTGTTTTTTTTTTTTGAATGTACACATGTATATATTCAGTTAGAATAGATATTATTGGTCTAATAGTAGAGATAGACTAAGATTGATAGAAACCAAGTATAAGATAGTTTGGTAACTGAGACTAGGACATTGAAATTATTGTATTTGACTATCAAAGGTTAGAATTAAAATTTTAATTTTTTCAGTATTTTTAGAAAATAGAAATATAAAGAACTGAAATTTTAAAAAACGAAAATTGAAATTTTAATAACATTTTATTCTTAAAATATTCTCGTTTAAAATTTTATATTTTTAAATCTATTCTTTACTTCCAATGCAATCCCACTTTACTTCTTACGGGGCGGATTTTTGCTATATCCGACTCCGCCTCATCCTACAATAATTCGCATAAAATCCGTCCCGCTTTTATTCGCAGTAGTAAAAGGTTGAACCCTAACCCGCCTCTGCAGGTATCCGCCCCGCCTTTATAATTATTAAAATCTAATAAATAAAATTAAATTTCAAAATTTATATAACCATCATCACATACATAATATAAATTAAAGTAAAATTTTAAATATAATACAATATTATTAATCATTTTACTAATTATTTTACATATATTACACACACACACACATATATATCGGGGCGAGTAGTACCTAAATCCGGTCCCACCCCACCCCGCTAAAACCCACTCTGAGCAGGTAGGGGTGGGTGGATACCCGCGAGTTCGAGTGGTGTTGCCATCCCTACAATCTCATCTCATCACCACACCTCTGCCACCAACAACAATAATAATACTGTCACATAAATGATAAATCAGATTCCACAACAACAACAACAAACTCATAACACCATATCAAATTCCACCACTAACAACAATAGTAATACTAAAAATAACAACAATCTCATAACATATGTCAAAATCAAATTCAAAAGAGGAATTCAAAATCAGAATAGAAAAGAGAAAAATAGTGGAACACAGAAGCGATACGACGACGTAAAACTGGAACAGAGACGGCGTGGCGAGCACAGGAAACGGAGGCAGCACGACGAATCATCAGTGAGTACAGGGGACAGAAGCGCAATAACCACAACCTTAGTAGAGTGACGTTTTGGGATGTTGCCGTGTTGTACAACCGCAGAGCAAGCTACTGCCAAGAGAGAGTCAAACTTCGATAGAGGCAGAGCTTCGAAGAGGAGCAGAGCAAAATCTGCAGAGGAGCCAACACAATGGCGATAGAAGAAGCAGAGCCAGACGAGGCATGAGGTGCGACACGAGAGAGAGAGAGAGAGAGAGAGAGAGAGAGAGAGAGAGAGAGAGAGAGAGAGAGAGAGAGAGAGAGATGAATTGCATTTTAAGGGGCTAGGGTTTTTTTAAGTGAGATATAAATAGGGATATTTTAGTAAATCAAATAGAATATTGAGATATAACTCAATTTTGTATACTCTATACAAAACATAATAATTAAACTTACAATTATGCTACGTTACCAACATTCTTTCTGCCAAGATCTGCCAACATTAGTTGGGCTGGATACCAAGCCCATTCACTTACAAAAGCCACATCCAAGTTAACCTGGATTAAACCTAATTTACCCCATTAAACCTAATTTACTATAGACCCACATTGACTTACCGTGGATGATCTCTCCCAACCTCCCCTATCCGCATCCAGTGCTGCATAGCCTCCATTGTTGCTATCTCCGCCGTCAAGAGAAATCAACGCCGCCGGACCACCTGACCACGACGTCAAGAGTACGGTCCCATAGTTGCCGTGAAGCCGCCAGGTCTGGTGCATGTTATCGTCGGAGGTGCCTCGAAAACGCATCTGGTTGTCCGACCTTCAACAACACGCAGCAACCCAGCGCCGCCTCACCACACGCCGCGGCTGAATTCATCGGGTCGTGTGGGTTCGCTAGAAACCCCATGGCTTTCTGGATTCGCCCCTCCCACCGAGTGCCACTCCTTCACTCGCGGACGAGCCCGAATAGAAGGGTGTCTTCCCTTCGGCACCATCGCGACACTACGAGGTTAGTGGGTCTTTGAGATTTAAATTAGGTGCTTGTATAGATTTTTAATTCTGAGCATTATATTTGGATTGAGAATGATTAAACATGGGTCTGTGTCTGTTGGCTGTGAAAGAACTTGGAAATTGGTGAATGAAGTGGTTTTTTTGTTGAACTTGTTCCCTGTACCAAGGTGGTTTCGCATGCTGTTTTCTATCAGTTATGTGACAAAAATGGTGTTATCAGTTATTGAATAGTTTTTGTCGTTGGGACGGTTTTCGGTTTATCCCTTGTGGTTGTGTTGTGTTATTTGGAGACTGAAGAACATTGTTTGGTGTAGTGCCTCTGTGATCACCCTTCCTGACAAAGTTGTTGTCGTTGTCATACTTTTTAGTACCTTTTTCCCATCTTTGGAATTTAATATTGTTTCAGATACTTTAGTAATATAATTTATTTATGATAGATGCATGTGATAATATAATTTATTAAATCTAACATAATTTAGTAATATAATTTATTCAGATGTGTCTTAATCATTTTAGAAATTCGGTGAGCGATAGTGTTCCAGTGCTAAATTACTGTTTGTATTGTTGTTGTTCAATATGGGTCTATGTTGAATTAGAAAACACAGAAGTTGAAACGTGGTCTTAATCTAATGCTTTAATGTTTTTTTTTTTTAATTTGCATAGCTTATTGTGTCTTGTGCTGAACTTTCTTATGACATATAAAACAGGAAATTCAGTTACAAATTGGTGTCTCTTTTGGGGCATATTTGGCCTTTTTGAAGTGTGCGTAAAAGTATTTTTCCGTACTCAGGTTGGACATGTTATTATACAAATAGGCTAAATAATTGTTGTTCTCATTTTTTGTTCTAAAAAATGCATTGAGATCTATGTGTTTTTTATTAAATAGTTGGTTGCTTCTTGATTCACCGAGCGACAATTGCAGCTGTGCAAATTGATTATATAATTGGTGTGGCCTGTGTTAACATTTAGCTTTTATGGAAATATTTATATGAGCTTTTTATTAGCAAATTGAATTTGTATTTTGTGTGTCTATTAATTTACTGTTGAGAGTACACCAACTTAACATCAGATATGGCTTGTTCATTTTAGCAATATTTCCTAATATTTTTTTTCGGTTTAATTTGCTTTATGTGTCTTGTTCATAGTATCTTAATATGTCTTGTGGTGCATTTTCTTGTGATACACAGAACAACAAATTCAGTTGAGAATGAGTATATATTTTGAGCATATTTAGTCTTTTTGTAATATGCAAAAAAGTATTTTTTCGTACTCAAATTGGACATGTGAATGATGTGATTATACAAATAGATTAAATAATTGCTGTAATCTTTTTTTATTTAAAAAATTCGTTGAGATCAACATGTGTTTTTGTACACATTCGGTTGCTTCATGATTCACTGAGCGACAAGAGCAATAGTGCAAAATAATTTTACAATTGGTGTGGCTTCTGTTAATATTTAGCTGATTTTTTGAAATATTTCTAAGAGCATTTTATTAGCAAATTGAAAATATAATTGGTGTGTCTAATAATTTGTCTTTGCGAATGCTCCTTCTTTACATCAGATGTGTCTTGTTCATTATTTTAGTGTACGATGGTTATAAATAGGTTAATAAATGCTTTCCTCATTTTTAATTTTTAAAAATACATTGAGATCTATATGTGGTTCTTTAAATATTTGGTTGCCTCATGATTCACCGAGTGGCAAGAGCAACGACATAATTGATTTTATAATTGGGGTGTCCTTTGATCACATTTAGCTTTTATGGGATGTTTCTTGGTGCTTTTGATTAGAAAATTTAATTTCTAATTGGTGTGTCTAAATTTGATGGTCAGATAAGCAATTCTCTGAGTGATAGCATACTTTGGTTAAACTTTTAGTTTGTATTATTATTTTTAGTCATTTATCTGTGTTGAATTAGAAAACACAGAAGATGAAATATTGTGCTGTTAATGTCTTATATTTTTTTTTTGTTTTAAATTTGCATAGCTTATTCTGTCTTGAGGTGAATTTTCTTATGACACACACAACAGAAAATTCATTTTAAAATTGGTGTATATCTTGATCATATATAGCCTTTATGAAATGTCCATAGAAGTATTTTTTCGTACACACGTTGGAAACGTTATTATACAAATAGGTTAAATAATTGTTGTCCTCATTTTTTGTTCTAAAAATGCATTGAGATATATATGAATTTTTTTAAAATAGTTGGTTGCTTCATGGTTCATCGAGCCACAAGTTTAATGGTGCATATTAATTTTTTAATTGGTGAGTACTGTGATCACATTTAGCTTTTATGAAGTGTTTCTAGGGGCTTTTTTTGTTATCCGTTCCACTATAATAGATTCTTATATGTTGACTGTATTTTCCCCAATATTTTGTACTTCTAGCTTAGTTGACTTTGGGCAACACAAGGGAAGTTTCTACTTGGAATCAATTTATGCTCTTTACGCAGAAACTACCTTATATACATGGGAAAGCCGGTAAAACCTCATCCACAATTTTGTACTCTTATAATAGTTCTTATTCAGTTGTTTGTTTCTGACAGTCCCCTAGTATGTTTTACAGAAATTACTAGAGACAAGATGCTCACCATTTTACATCGCAGAGTTGTTCAAGGAACTGAAAACCAATTAGGATCAAGCAAAGCTTGATGAGATAGAAGAAATTGGTTTTGGTTTCCTGAAGCTTGTCCCAAAATGGCAAGTGAGGCAAGGCATAATGGTGATGTTGGCCAAAGCCTATAACACTGAAACGAGCACCCTCAAGTTAGAAAATGGGAACATCCGCATTGTGCCGGGGCTTTTTCAGCGTCTTTTTGGTATCCCACCTGGGGTGAGTATACCTTTACCTATTACACACCGCTAAATTGGTTATATTTGTTTCGGTCTCCATGGTCATTGCTATGTTCTACCTATGGCACTGCTCGTTTTGCCCTATTTTATACATATCCATGTTGCAGTTGACGACTTTCCACTATTCGACGGTAGGAATGCTGCTCATGTGTCAATTAAAAAAAGATATCACCGATTGAAAACTGTACAGCTGAGGCATTTTTTCAAGCATTGTGCAATGGATACTGAAGATGACAGGATGGAGTTCAGGAGATACTACATCCTACTGGTGCTGAAGATGTTTTTGTGCCCGACTGTGTAACATGTAATCTCGCCATGGCACATCAACACAGTACTTGATATATCTGATTCGGTGAGATATCATTGGCCATTGCATATTTTTAATTCTCTAGAACAGGCAACTAGGAAGTACCAATATAAAAAGAACAAATCCTGTGAGGGCTGCATGTTTGGGTTGCTTGTAATGTTGTTAAGTTAAAATGCAATCTAATGTGACTAAAATGTGCATCTCTAAAACTAAATTGTTTATACAATATCTCCAGGTGTTGTACTTCCAGAAGCTAAAGCACGGTGAACTCGAGGGTTGTCAAGAACCTAAGTCGTGGCTTTCTGCATGGACTGCCAAGGAGCTTAGCGCTATGGCAGAAACTATTCAACCGGAGGAATTCATTGACGCAGTGCTATCGGTGTCCTATGTCCCGCACAAGTTGTTTAATTTTTCAAGTTATTAGTTATGTGTTAAAATCATCAATTTTTAATTCGAAGCTCATTTTCTGATGTAATTGACTACAAATGGAATTTTTGAATTCATAAAAATCATGGTTTTGCATTTTATTATTAAGCACTGGAAGACGTCGCTAACAGGTGTGTCGTTTATTATGTCTATATTTTCATGTTATCGAACATGATGTTGCTTTAGCTGTATGTGTCTTCTGACCAGTTAATGGCCAACAACAGGATTGCAGCGAACCTGGCCGGAATGAAGATGGGAGTAAGGAGGGTGCCACACTAGAGGACACAAGTGACCCAAGCCCTGAACGAGAAGACGTGGACCACAGAAAAGTGAGTTAAGATTAACATTTACTAAGTATTTCTTTTTCATGTTTAAACGTAGATCAAGTAAACTGTTCAGTTTATGTTTTACTTTTCATTTACGTTGAATTTGTGTTGTTGATGTGATTTCAGGAATCTACTTGCAGGGAGGGAGTTAGAGAGGTTTTGATGCACCCGAATACACATGCAGTTGCATCGGACGGTGATGACGATGACGACGAGCCAATTGCAAAGAGATTGCGTCGAAGATCTGATTCAAGGAGGACACGTCAACCACGTATGAGGGATGGGGAGGCAGGCATGACTAATAGGACAAACGAAAAAGAGAACCCGAAGGTGAGCAAGATGTTCCTTCTTAGAGTTTGTTAGTTGCATCTATGTAGTTTGGAACATGAGCATGGGTTTATGTTATGGTTAAACAAGTTACTGGTTGTGCCATTATTTAATAAACCTAACTGATATGCTCTATCAGTTAGTCTTGAGTTCTTTATGTACTATGAAAGCACTTTAAGGTATTTGTGAACCACTTTTTTGATATTGTGGTTTCAGGGATCCACCATGGGGGAGGGGGAGTTAGTAGTGCATAACCCGTCATTCAGTATCATCGGAAGCAGATCATGACGATGACCAGCCCATTGGCATCAGATTCTGCAGCAAAACTCTTCAAAGGAAAACACCTCAGCGTCACAGGGTAGAAGGAAAAATCATCACAACCATCCAGTCGGAATCAACTAATTAACCAACTGAGAAAGTTGCTCCTGAACCAAAAACATCGTCAAGAGCATTAGTTGAGTATGTAGGGGTTAAGGAATATTCTACTGAATTTTTTGACAGGCAAGTGATTACTACATAACTTTGTTTCCGGTAGTAGTATACAAGGTTTTTTTTTATAGCCTCCTAAACAATTCCTAAAGGTTGACCATCGCAGTTTTTTTTAATTCCAAACAAGCATCCTGACATCTTATCTTAGCGGGATCCAGAGTGCGAGTTTACGCCTCGAGATCTGTTAGCATAGATCCGATCCAAGCAATCTTTCCAAGAGGTTCTTCCTACTACACACCGAGTCCACAACACCCCTCTTTCTCTCTTGGGATGACGCAGCTCTTTAAATCACCCTTACATTCTCCTCCCCGACCTATTCATCCATTACTTCGGGGATGGAAAATCACCGAGCGGGAAGAACAACAAATCAGAGGATGGGTTGTGGACACTTCTCTTGATAGCCACCAAACTTTGGCGTCATATGAGAGTAGACCACACCTAGTGTTATCAAGGGAGGACTTGTGCATATTGAGACCACGTACGTGGCTCAATAACAGTGTATGTAACGGAAAATCATGTTTCTCCAATTTGTTTGTTGCTTATGCGCTGTCGACATTGATGATTTTACAAGTTGGTTATGTAGGTTGTACGCTGGATGTGTTGCACATTCAATGACTCAGGTCTAAAAAGATTCACGAGTGACTTTTATTGCATGTGTCCGGGGATTTTGGTAAGGAAACGTCCATATTAATCATTTATTTATAGTACAGTTTATGAACTTTTGATAATTTGTAATTGTACAGGAAATGGTATTGGTCCCAAAGAATCTGCTAAACTTTCAAGATGGACCGAATCCAGCGTATGTCGGATTGGGTCAACACTTTGGTGCCGATACTAGATATTTTGACAAGAAAACAACTTCAAATAGAAAATGAGTACGTATGTTTGCAATATAATAAGTTACTATAATCATAGCACCATCACAATAGATATGTGTTTTTTTTTGTAATGCAAGTAATATACCTAGTTACAATTGTTAGTTGTGCAGTGATTTTTTCCTGTATGTATCACCCGTCACTAGTGGGTGTATGCATTCGATGTCTCCGGAAAAAGGCTGTTCGTACTGGATAACATATACAGTAAACCACCTGATACAGCACGGAGCAGGCTAGATTCATATGCAGTACCACAAAAGTTCATCACTCTTAAGCTCTATTTAACCGTTCTTGTTGTATTCTGTATAAGTTTAGTTGTTTGTGTCTTAGGCGAGGCTCATTGAAGAATTGCACAGGTGGCTATCCCGACTTATAAGTTCACTAAAAAAGGGCTGCCTTGCACATATGCCTCTGTTTCAATACAACCAAATGGGTGAGTCTTCCCTCCAAAATATCGCAATGTATTAATTGTTTAGTTACATTGAGATGTTTCACTAATAGAATTGCATTTTTCCATTCACTTGGATTTGACTGTGGTGTGTATACAATAAAATTCATGGAGTACCAGAACGAAGGCGGGAAACTAGATGACTGGCATTATGTGATCTTCCAAACCTATATACCTTATTTATATATTTTTTATACACAGGTCAATATCTGTACCTACAAGCAGTTCTTTAACATTGATTTTTATATGCAGGACATCATCAAGTTATACAGATTGAAAATAATGTTGGACATCATCCTATCTCACAAGAATATAGCCATTGGAGCTACCTTGAATGCCCTTGAGAGTCGTGCTCAACCTCCTGTGCGTCGCAATCAACCAAGAAACAAACGTATGGAGGTTAGGACTCCATTCACAGCAGCTGATACAAAGAGCATACTTCGGTGAGTTGGAGGAAAGCAGAAGAAAAAATCCACCAGAAAGAGCTAAACATGGGAAGAAGTAGGCTCCATATTGCGTCCTTGTTTACATCGGGAGGAAAAATCCTCACACCCTATGCTATATTTTGTTGGGATTAGACAAATTACTTGTCTTACATAATGTGACTATTTCTTTTGGATTCTTAGGTTGTTTATGGGTAGTTGCACTTTAGACCTTGACGAACTTTGCTGGTTAATTCAACGATAATGCATGTACTGTTGATATGAATTTTGTCTTTTGCACCTTGGTTTGAGATAATTTTGTGCATAGGCTCAACAACTTATGCGTTTAGAAGTATATTTATTGCTCAACAACTTAGGCCGAAATGAGTTTAACAACGACAAGAACCCGCCATGTTCTTGTGATTCATTCGCTCTCCCAGCATAACCCCCCCCACTATATCTGGATTCATTGCTTGATTAACTTCCTAAAAAGAACAAACATGCATAAACATAAAGTGAATAACAGTTACAACTTTATCCATCTGGTCATGTTAACAAGTGGTTTGAAACTAACGAAATGCTAAACTGGATTCTTCTTCTTTCTTCGCATAGATTTCGTGATTGAGGTGTCGAGTTCAAATCCAAGCCTCTTCAATCTCGGCCGACCCTTCGTTGAAACCTTTGAAGGACCTTGAATGTCAGATTCACCAAGAGCGGGGTCGCGCTGTGTGACCGTGCTATTTTGTGTAGTTGAAACACGCCTGGACCCCAAGTTCACACGATAATCAAGCAACTTTGACCTTAAGTGATCAAGACCCGAATGTAACATGGCCACTTCTTCTTCGCATGTCACGAAATCTTGGGCAAGATTATAGAAGTGTGAACACAGTCGTCTAAATAAGTTGTGGCTTTCATTTGATCGCTTCTCGTCATGGCTGCTCTTGATGAAAGTGTGTTTTCGCTGTACATTCTTGCTCCATCGAGGGATAACATAGCAAGATGGTACTATGTCTACTCCATAATAAAAGAACACAACAAGACAGTGGCAACAAAGAATACCTCTTGATCCAAACATGTTGCATTCGCACCGAACATTGTGTGTCTCTGGGTCAAACTCGACACTATACGTCCAGGACTTAGGCTCCTCATATAGTAGGTATTGCTCGTTTACGGTCACCCGAAATGAAATACCCTCTTAAGTGACACCACGGACTAAACAATCTCCTCTTTTCCTGAATTCATGTTGAACTTCCCTAAACTTAGAGGTTGTGTACTCATGATGAAATTGTCTTTCAATTGTAGAGCTCAATGAACATGGGACAACTCCTTTAGAGTCTGCAGCATCATCTTCCAGTTCCTTTTGCTCTTTGTTCCCAAGCATATTGTCATACTCATGCACGAACTAAACCAGTCCACTTTTGCAATGCAGGTAACCATCGAAAAAGGCATGCATACTCTCACTCCGTTAGGTACTTCACATACCAGCTCAAAATTCACCTTGAAAATATATTGGAACCCACATTTGACGATCGTCATAAAGGTCTACAAAACCAAAACATATCAAAGCAAGAATCATCATCATGAATAAGTAGCTACATCACAGCACACAACTAAAGACTTAGTGAACCAACTATACATCGACGTTTCAATAAGAGATATTCCATAAAAGTATCCAAATAGGTTACCAATCATCCGATGACAACGGAAACTGAAATCGAGTAAAGTAAAAACAGAACCTGCACAACAAACCTACCATCCAAAAAGAACATAAGAGCACAATAAAGCACAAACCTGATAGCCATTTATTTTTCTCTAGGTTAAACTCAATAATGAATGCACACCAATCCTTCTCGAAAGATTCTTCAGAACAGGCATTCCAAACAGTGCCATGCATTTTAGCATCTTTCTCTGTACCGAGCATATCCTCCGAGCTTTTGTGGTATCTTCTTCATTATGTGTCATATGCACCATCAGTGTCTAGTATTTGGGAAGACATTCCTAATAGTGCCAAACGTGGATTTGCACTGGTCCGTGATGATGGCCTGTGGGGGAGTTCCTATGCACTTCAACCAGTGTTTAAAGACCCACTCAAAGCTATGAATTTTCTGATTTCCCAACAAAGCACATCCGAGTATAGTGGACTTGCCGTGATAGTTGATACCAACGAAAGATGCAAACGGAAGTCAATGCCTGCAATAAACACAGCCAAAAACTACTAAATCACAATAGTGTGCAAAAAATGTAAACCCTTACAATGGAGGCAGAGACACATACTTGTTTCTACTGTACGTTGTATCAAACGATACCACATCTCCAAAATATTCATAGGACGCCCTGCATCTTGCATCTACCCATAGCGCACTCTTAAACTTGTTAGTTTCGTCCACATCAACTGCATAAAAGAAATTCGGGTTTATATATCTCATTCGCATGAAATAGCTAATCATTTCCTTCACATCTGCGTTTACGTCAGCACAGCACAGATTCCTCGTTATGTAGTTTCTCACATCCTTTTCTGAGTAACCCAACTTTGATGACCCACCAACCTCGTTCGTCAGTGTAAGTCTTGTTAGGCCGTATGCCAGCCTTATCGTTGTTCTGAATCACACACTTGGTATGCATGGTCAGTTCCCTGTACTCACTGTAATGCACAGCTTGCTTGGCAGAACACGTGTGGGTGTGCTTCAATTCTAATTTGGACACCATCCAATTATCTTTCTGCCTATCAAGCATCACGTACATCCTCGCTTTGCATCCGGCTGTTGTTATTCTCTTTACCCGCGTTGCTGCCTTCACTTGAGACTCCCGATAACCTTCACGACTGAAGTGTATCGATTGGTTAATAGGTACCTTTAATTCCTTCCTGGTCTTGTCAAAGTTGGTATTCCTAATCCTAGTCACAAACCCAACTTTCTTTGCATAATTAGAATAGAACTCTTGTGCCCACTGCAACAAATTAAATCTCAATCCTACGTACGAGATTTCCTCTATTGAAATTCCATTGTGATCCAAGAACTGCAACTCCATTCAGAAAAGGTATCATTCAACACAAAACACGGTAAACTAATCAATTTCCAATATCTCACTAATTTTGTGACAAGAATAAAATATGTTTCACACCTCATTATTACTTACCGTAGCATCATCCTTTCTCTGAATAACGTCTTCAGATTCTTTCTCCTAGAATCGATAAACGAGAACATATCACCAAACAAGATAAACATCGACCATTCGACACTCATAAAAACTCTTCCAACAACCAGGTAACTTTTGATAATACCTACTAATAAACAACCCAAACTAAACTGATAGAAAACATTACTATCCATGATCATAACCATAAAAAAAGAAAAAAAAATTAATCAAAGTTGCAAACATCATCTCCATATGGTGAACTAAAAAATAATGAAACACAATCTTTGCAACAAAGTGTATCCCTGTTAATAATTCAAAATTTAAAACCTTAAATACAAGTTGCTGGTAGGCATAACTAAATATGCTACTAAAACACAAATTACCTGTTCTACAAGTGGTGTGTCATCTTCACTCAAAGACAAAACATTAACGTCGGTGGAATTATAATGCTCACTCACGTTATATGCAATATCGTACGATGCTTCTTCAAAAATTGATGTATCCATAGACGTAATGTGATACACTTGCCTTCAACACAGACACATACACCGAAAATCGGTTCTCGAGGAAGGGTCTGTGTTACAAATGGAACGGTTATTGCAGATTCTTATTGACGTCAATAAAATCAGGACGAAGAGATTACCGGGTATAGTTGACAAGACGACGGTTGCGCGACACCTCCATGCACTCACGTCGCATCTATCTTCCACGGGGCTGTTAGTGCAACCAATTGGGATCCGAAGGAAGAGGTGATCACCGCGGACTGATCACGGCGGCGTCCCGGTGACTGGAAATGTTCCACGATGGAAGGAGACACGGTCGACGATGAGAACTAGGAATAGGGTTGCGTGATCGGGTTGGTGTCACGGGCTTCTCTATCAAGGTTCTACTCACCTCATGCACGGTTACAGATTTCGCACTCTTTCTCAATGTTATTCATGGACCGGGATAAGTATTATTTGGTCCCTAACGTTGAGGGTCAGAATCGAAACCATCCCTGATGTAATTTTTGATTTAAAATCATCCTTAATGTTACATTTTATTTTAAAATCGTTATTTTTAATAATTTTTTTCTAAATGACAAAAATACCTTTTTTTTTCACCATTTCATTCTTCTTGTTCTTCTTCTTCTTCTGGTTCTTCTTCCAGAAGAATAAATTCTTCTTCTATTGACAAATTAAAAATACAGATTCAATAAAAAAAGAACACACAACTCAAAATTAGAAATTCAAGAAATCCAAAAAAAATTCTTCTTCTTCCAGAAGAACAAATTTTTCTTCCATTAACAAATTAAAAATACAGATTCAACAAAAAAAAAGAACACACAACTCAAAATCAGAAATTCAACAAAACCAAAAAAAAAATTCTTCTTCTTTCAGAAGAACAAATTCTTCTTCCATTAACAAATTAAAAATACAGATTCAACAAAAAAAAACACACAACTCAAAATCAGAAATTCAAGAAATCCAAAAACAAATCAACAATGAATCCAAAAACAAAAAAAAAAGTAAAAGCAATTCAGAAATTAAAACAAGAACAAAACCAACAATAAAAATTAGGGATTATGATGAACAAATCCATTATTCCAATCTAGATTCAACAAATCAACATACAACAATGATAAAATCAGTAAATAACAAATTAAAATTAAATTAGAAGTAGAAGCAGAATCACTCAAGCAGAAGCAGAAGCAGAAAATAGAAGACAAAGCAAAAGATGCAGAAGCAGACGATGCAGAAGCAGAAGCACTCAAGCAAAAGCAGAAAGTAGAATATGAAGCAGAAGATGCAGAAGATGCAGAAGTAGAAGAAGCAGAAATAGAGATCGAAGCAAGAAGCAGAAGCGGCGAGGAGCAGCGGCGAGGCGGCAAGGAGCAACGGCTGGGTAGATCGGCGGTGGCAGGAGCATGCATGAACGGTGACGACTCACTCCACGGCTGGGTAGATCGGCAGCTCGAGCTCCCCTTCTCGGCGACGCACTCCACGGTGGCGGCAGATGCAGAGACCGAAGTAGGACCACCGGTGGGCTGGTTAGATCGGCAATGGCCTCCTCCCCTCCATCCTTCCCGTTTCCTCCCCCCCCACCCCACCCCACCCCCAACAAACAAAAACGCGTTTCCTCTCCCCCTCCCCCAAATTGCGTTCTTTTTTTTATTTTATATTTTTTATTAAAAGAAGGGTAGTTTAGTAATAAAATAAATAATTTTATTAAAAATGATGATTTTAATACGAAAAAAACGTTAAGAATGATTTTAAATCCAAAATTACGATAGGACGGTTTCGATTCTGACCCTTAACGTTAGGGACCAAAACAATACTTATCCCTTCATAGACCCCAAATTAAACCTAATTAAGCCATATAAAATTATTTTAAATTCTTTTTAATTTGTGTTGATAATAGTTAGCAGACTCTCCTCTTAGTCACGTATATTTTTTCTTAAACTTATCTCCGTCTTTATTTTTCAGTCTTTATCTTCTAATTTTTATCTCTCAATTTAAATGCAGCCTAATAGAATGTGGTTCAAGGATTGAGTTATTTACAATTTACTCTATTTTTTTTTTTTGTATAATAACAATATGATTTCAACCCAAAACTCTCCTTTTGAGAGGAAGCGAACTTAAAGGATTTGATAGATAATTGAATCTATTCTGCTTATTACGTTACAATTTTATCAATTCAAACAATAGAAGCCTATTAATTTTTTTTGGGATTCATTCAACTTCACTTTATACCACTTATCTAAATAAGTAAATATAGCATAAAGTTCTTGGGAACACCCAAATTTATTTTAAGAGAGAACAATTAAAATTTGAAAAACAAGTTTGCTTCCCTCGAAGGAAATTTGTATCATTTTCTAATAATAAAAAGTTCAAATTATCCTTAATTAGAATGCCAAAAAAAAAAAATAGTAATTTTTGTACAAATAATATATAACCGAACATTCATACATATTGTTACATAAAATAAAAAAGTAAAGAAAGTAGAAAGTATATATGGTAACCATCAAGTGCAACATAAAATTAAACATTAAAACATGACTTTCATTGTCATTTTTCACGACAATATATATAATAATCTTATTAAATAATTGATGCTTCAATGAATTTAACTACTCACATCTATATCAGTCTTTCCATTTTAGTTGTTTTGGTCGAACATCTATATCAATCTTATCCTATATATGAAACGTTTGAGAAGTTTGTTGTTTGGACATTGTTGATAAAGACTACTCGAACCCGAGCAATTTACCTAATATTAAAAAAAAAAATAGAAAAAGAAAAAGACTTCACTCCCCATCATATCATCAATAGAGCATTAGAGCTATGTTATTTGTGTGAATATAATAAATCAACTATGTTAATGTGTTAAGTGAAAAAAAATTAATCACTAATTAATTACTTGTCACCAATCTACTGATTACTATATAAAAACAAGTTTAGAATAATAACTGATTTTGCGGCGGATCTAATTTGTTATATGTTTGGTGACTCTCCTCCTTCAAAATTAGTTACTAAAATTGGTTGTCAATTATAATTTAGCAACTAACTAAATCAATTGCTAAGGTTTATCAATTATAATTTGTTATATTTGTCTACAGACATACGACATTAGGACACAATTGTATTTTAGTAAATGAGACATGCACAAAACTATCGTATCTAAAAATACTAAATTAGTATATCTCATGTTTATCTCAACAAAAAAATATAAAAATATTAATAAGAGAATATCAAAATTTTATAATTATAATTATTATTATTATATTTTTTTTTGAATTTTTTAAATAAAAAATAATAGTAAATTAAATTTTTATAATTTATTTTAATTTATTATTAAATAAAATATAAAAATATTAAATTTTGTGATTCTATTAGCTGCATTGTTCTTATAACCAAAGGCAGCCAAAGCGGAGGATAAACATTATGTAGGAGAAGAGACTGTCCACAAAATATTGCATCAAATAATTATCACATAACAATCTTTTTCTATATTGCATGCAAAATTATAGGAATTAGGAGCCATAGATGTACATTGATCATGAAGATTTTTGAAGCCGATCCCAAAGCTTAGATAATATATGTGTCCCTTTGCAGCGTCAAGAGACAATGGTCATATATATATACACACACAAGCAAATGCATGCCTCAATCTCAATGACCCAAAACCAATATGAAAGAACCAATGAAATTTGACTCTTTATCGTTATTCGGAATGATCATGCATGTATGCTATCTGAATTCATTTGACAACTGTACATATATTAACTACATAACAATACGACAAATATATATATTTGGTGTTTTCATAGTGATCTTTTTAGATTTGTTTAATTTATAATCATTGTTTAGATTATCACATATATAATAAATATATTGGTTAAGATGCCACTTTTATGGGAAGATGACAATGAACTTAAAAAACTTTAGCTTATTTTTAATTTGCAAGTGATTGACATTTGGCAACTAGCTTTTTTATTTTTAATTTGTGATAAACATGGATTAGTTATATGATTCAATTTTAAAATAACTTCTCAAAATTCAGGATTTTATATGGGACATTTTTCTTTTGGGGGCATATTTTCAATGTATTGGGTCTTTTAAAAGACAATATATATATATATATATATATATATATATATATATATATATATATATATATATATATATATATATATAAAATGGTGGCTATTTCAATAAAAATTTTATAATTGTTATTATGTAAAAATATTTTATTTTGATCTTTGAATGATAAAATATAAAATTTGATTTTTATATGTTGTAAAAATATTATTTTTATTTAAAATATAATCAAATAAATAAATTACACTTTTTAAATAAAAAAGATCATAAAAAGTATTTTTGATATTTTTATCGGAGTAATTATCTATATATATATTTGGTGTTGCTTGAGATAAGAGTATTTTATGTTTTTTATATTTTATAAAAAAAATTCACATATGTATGCCACTTTTTTATATTCTTATTTTAAAAACAGAATTCAAACACATTCTATATATGTCTATTTATTTATTTCAGATTAAAAGTAAAATTAATATACTTGTTTCAATACAAAATAGAATAATTAAACTACTAAAATTATATTCGAAAAATTTATATGCCAAAATAAATAATTTTAAAAGATGAAAACATAAAAATAACTCTCCTAATATTTAAACATTTGGCACAAATAATAGTCATTTTTTTGTCGGTAAAAAATGACAAACAAATAATTTATGCAACAATCTCTCACAACATTACATAATTTTTATCAATAAAATAACAAAAATATTACATAGAAGACTAATTTAATAACAATTTTTTTTATAGATACATAATATGATTGAGAAAATAAACTATTTAAGTATCGTTATTTTTAATAATATTTAATTTTTAAAATACTTTACAAAAAATATTAGAAAATTATCTTAATTTATTGTTTGTCATCATCACTTAACTATTAATTCAATCTTTTAGTATAATTCTTTTAGTTTAGTAATTGAACAATACATTTTATTTTATATTTTTAAATATTAATAATTAACTAATATCTAAAAATAATAAATTTTGATAATTTTTTAATATTTTTTATATTTTAAATAATATTTTGGAGACTTTATTTTTTAAAAATTGAGTCTCCAAAATAAAATTAAACTGGAAATAATTTTTTTTCAATTTTTATAATAATTAAAAAAATAAAGTGTAATTTTTTATTATTAATTTTATAAATATAACAAAAAAAAATACGAAAAAACATTGAAGAGTTAAATTTATAGTAGAAATTCAGGTGCAATCAATTTTACGAAAAATTGATATCCGAGAGACGTTACATGATTTGACTGATTTGATTAAACTTCGACTATTAAATATCAACTTTAGTGTAAAGTCGACTTCACCTTAGTTTTCACCAAAATTTATACTTTTATTTCCTTATTCCCATTCAGAGGATCCATTCCCAATTGAACCTAGCCACAATACATGTTTGAATCCAAAGGAAAATTGAACACGTTTCAACATTCAAAATACATGAAGGAATAATAAAACAGTGTTTCTTGAGCTGGCTGCTGCCCACACCATCAAAGTGTTGTTAGTTGTTACTGACTCCAACAATGATATCCATTTCCGATGCTTTCAAAGCCGTCTTAACCGCCGCTAACCGCCTTCCACCGGTCACGCTTCCTCTCCACGACGCACTCGGCAAGGTCCTCGCACAGGACGTTCTTGCCCCTGACCCTCTCCCTCCTTACCCTGCTTCTGTCAAGGTCACACTTTCCATCTCTTCATTCTATTCCACTTTCTTGTTTCTAGTTCCTTTTTCTTCTTTTGCTCAATTTTGTTGAATGAACGAAATTATGTGCAGGATGGTTATGCAGTGGTTGCTGATGATGGACCAGGGGAGTATCCTGTTATTGCTGAATCTAGAGCTGGGAATGATGCTCTTCATGTTACTCTCACCCCTGGAACTGTAGCATATGTTACTACTGGAGGTTCTAGTTTCCTTCATTTTACTGTATTTGTCCTCAATTTTGTTTCGTTATTGTTTGATTAAGTAAATGACAGTAATAGAAATTGGCACATTGCTTGATGTTTGATGAGTGGTGTCTTACTAGAGTAGATACGATTAGGAATGAATAATGATTGCATCAGAAAGGGAATTAGGGTAGATAATCAATCATCTTAGGTGGTATGGAAATGTTCGGAGGAGGCCTGTTGAGGTTCCATTTTTCAATTAAAGAAGTGGATGAGATGGAGGTGTTGTCCTATAGTTAGAGTAGAGGAGGGTGACCTAAGAAAACTTTGATGAAATTATTAAAAGAAATTTAAATATAAATGGTTTAAATATAGGATACTGTTGTGTCGTTTGGTCTTTGTAGTCGATCTCATCTAGTGGGGCAAGGCTTAGTTGTTGTTGTATTACTTGAAGTTCTCACTTGGTGTGGTGAATTTAAGCGTGTAGATGCATTTTGTATATGCAGCCTTACCCTTGCAAGCATGTAAGCTGTTTTTTGGATGTGAACTGTCACATTCAAGAATCCGCGTAATGAAGCAGCAACTAATTGTTGCATAATTATATATAGTAGTCGATGTAAATTGTAAGCATACACAAAGAATTGGAGTAGCTTTGAAGTGATTTTTCAGTCTGATCAATTGGTATAATTGACAATTTTATATGTAAAGCTTCATATCCTATACCTATTTTTCTTTTTTATTTTTTTTTAAAATAATGTTCATATCTTGTTTTAGGGTTTGTGTTGCTGGATTACTGTTAATAGTTTGAGGTTTCCTTTTCTAGGGCCCATACCTGAGGGTGCTGATGCAGTTGTTCAGGTTGAGGATACTGAAAAGGTTGAAAATGCTTCAGGGGAGCAGAAGCGGGTGAAAATATTGGTAAAAACCACCAAAGGCAATGATATACGACGAGTGGTATGTTCTTCTCCTTAATGTGGAGTTAGTTCTTGTGATAATGGTAGCAAATATACAATATTTGGTAAGTGTTGCAATTTTGTGTTGGCCCCCTTGATGATAATGTGTCAGAAGGGGAGGGAAGCAGGATTTTGAAATTTTAAGTTCTATTTATGTTTATGACAGTAATGAAATTTTTTGTTGCTTTTGTTGCTAGTTGTATAAAATGATCTTTGATTTTATATTTTTTTAAAATAATTTTTATAATTTTCATTTCATCTAAAAGTATTCATTGACAGGGACTTGATATTGAGAAAGATGCAATTGTATTAACCTCTGGAGAAAGATTAGGTGCTTCAGAGATCGGCTTGCTTGCTACTGTTGGTGTAACCATGGTGAAGGTATTCTTTAAGAGTTTCTCAAATGTGTAGCCAACAAGCTTCTTTCCATATATATATAGCTGGGCAGATTGATATGTCCTGTCATATTTACTGTTTCACTATGATAAATGCTTTAATGCAGGTATACCCTACTCCAACAATTGCTGTACTTTCCACTGGAGATGAGCTTGTAGAGCCAACTACCAGGCATCTTAATTGTGGTCAGGTATTGTTTCATAGAGGACTAGGCACTTGGTTCGCCACATTAATCGGCCACAAGTTTTGGCCAGTACATTGTTTTAAATATGTAATCTAAGCTGATGTAGTCCAATGCAGATTAGGGACTGTAATCGTGCCATGCTGCTTGCAGCAGCATCGCAACATCAATGCAAAATTGTGGACCTTGGTATTGCGAAGGATGATGAAGAAGTTCAAGGAAGGATCTTAGATAATGCTTTTGCTTCTGGTATTAATATTCTGCTAACTTCAGGAGGTGTTTCTATGGGAGACAAAGATTTTATCAAGCCTTTGCTTGAAAAGCGTGGAAAAGTGCATTTTGATAAGGCAATTGTCATGCTTTGTTCAGTTTTTCTAGTTAAAAGGATTCTGAAATTGTGTACTTTGGGACATGGTTGCAATGTTTCTATTTTGTAGAAATAATAAAATGTACCAATTTGTCTGTCTAATGCTTTGATGAGTGTGATTTTATAAATCTCATCATCTTAATATACGATTTATCTATCTTCCAGGTGTTTCTTAAACCAGGCAAGCCATTGACATTTGCAGAGGTTGACTATCAAGCAAAAGAAAGGAAAATTTTAGCTTTTGGGTTGCCTGGAAATCCCGTCAGCTCTCTAGTTTGCTTCAATCTCTTTGTGGTCCCTGCAATACGTAAACTTGCAGGATGGACAAATCCTCATCATCTGAGGTTTCAGAAACTTCTCAAGTACTAATGTTTTCAAGGTGGCCAGTTTGCTTTGACTTTTATTCATTTAATCTCTTTTCTGTTCAGGGTACAAGCTCGGCTTCATCAGCCCATAAAGACTGATCCATTTAGACCGGAATATCATCGTGCCATTGTTACATGGACTGACAATGATGGAACAGGCAGTCCTGGGTAAGTTACTTGTTATTCTTTTTAATTTTAGTGTCATTATTATTATTTTGGGATCTTGAAAGTGAACATCTATTGTTTCCCATGAATTTTCCAGTTTTATTGCTGAGAGCACTGGCCATCAGATGAGTAGTCGGCTACTTAGCATGAAGTCAGCTAATGCCTTTCTGGAGTTACCGCCAACAGGCAGTGTACTTTCTGCAGGGTCCGTAGTGTCAGCTATTATAATTTCGGACCTTGGACCTGGGGCTTTCAGCGAGAATTGTATACCATCAGATCCAGTTGTTGCATCTGGAACTAAAACACGTCGAATAACTGCAGATTCTTCACCCGATTCTGAAGTCAGAGTGGCTATTCTTACAGTGAGCGATACAGTTGCAACAGGGGCGGGTCCAGATCGGAGGTATTAGTCTATATTTTATATGATGTATGCAAACAAAGTGACATAACCACTGGAAAATGGAAAGCATTTTTATACCTTATCTGGAGTTGATTTTAGAATAAGCAGACTGCTACAATAGATATTGTTTGCTGTGCTCTTTCTAGATAGAGCTGCTTTTAGATGGTTCTGATGGAAATTTTGCACACACTGAAATCAAAATTCATATTTTTTTTACTTATTATTATTATTATTATTATTATTTTTTTTTTTTTTTTGAAACTGCTGCATTAAAAGATCATTAGAATGGTTAAAGTGCCCATATCCCACTTTTTCTGGAACTACAAGGTTAAATAGGGATTTCATGTCTTATCAGTGTATATACCCTTTTTCCAATCTCAAGAAAAGGTTTCAGCACAATGGTGCTATGTAGGAAAATTTTGTGTGTTGTTTTTGTTCTTTGTTTTTTCTCCCTTAATGGAAGCATCAAAATTTGCTAACTCCTTTACTTTTAAACAGTGGTCCCAGGGCTGTTTCTGTTGTTAATTCTTCCTCGGAAAGACTAGGAGGAGCAAAAGTTGTAGCTACTGCTGTGGCTCCAGATGATGTGGCAAAAATTCAGGAGTTTCTAAAAAGATGGAGTGATGTTGAACATGTGGATCTTATACTTACCCTTGGTACATTTCTACACACATCAGTTTCGCTATTGAAGTCCAACAATTCTAGTTTTGTTGAATTGATTTCCCATTTTATTTTCCTTTCCAATCAAGGTGGGACCGGCTTTACCTCACGAGATGTAACACCAGAAGCTACAAAACAGTTGATTGAGAAAGAAACACCTGGTCTTCTGTATGTAATGACGCAAGAAAGTTTAAAGGTATGAAACTCTTGCATTTTCTGGTTTTTCAGTTCGATTAAATGATTAAATTTTATGCATGCTTAAATATGTAGCATCATGTGCATTCTTGGTCTACTTCACTGGTGGGTTGAAGCCAACATTTGTCAATTTCTTTTTTGATAATGCACAATTGATTTGACAATTGAGCTGTTTCCAGTTAAGCAAGATTCTCAACTGTCTTTTTTATGGTTTATCTGCATAAATAGGTGACGCCATCTGCAATGCTTTCGCGCGCTGCTGCTGGAATCAGAGGATCCACCTTGGTAAGGCAATAGTGGCGAATTATTGTCATCTGCTTTAAATATTAATGTGTTGAGAGATAATTGCCCATGTTTGTGCCTATTTCTCCACTATTTCGTATCCCTTCATTTGAATTGTATAGTTTGTATTGCCTTGGGACTGTGGCTTTCTAATCGTTAGACAATTATGGTTGTATCATACTTAGTTTAGGGAAGTTTCATATTAATTGATTGCTTCGAATGGTTCTCCAGGGATTCATTGTATTGTTTTATAGATTTGATTGATTTGTTAAAGTCATGGTCTTTGATTTGTTGATATTCAGATCATTAACATGCCCGGAAACCCAAACGCTGCTGCTGAGTGTATGGAGGCCTTATTGCCTTCACTTAAGCATGGTCTAAAGCAGCTTAAGGGAGAAAAGAGAGAAAAACATCCTCGTCATGTACCTCATGCCGAAGCAGTCCCTGTAGATGTGTGGGAACAGAGCCGGAAGTTAGCCATTGGTGCCGGCACCGATGTCTCTTGTTCCTGCTGCAGGTAAAGTTATTTACATTTTTTTTGTTTTGCTTCCCTTTTCTTCCTGTGCCCCCTTTGTCCCTTTATATAGAGATAAATTCTGAGAAGCAAAAGACACCAGAAGGCGAAAACCTATATGGTGATGCGGCAGAACATTTGAGTGTCCTATTGAAATGGACATGACATGTTTGTAACTTTGTATATCAAACAAATAATACAGTTACAGTGCGACTAGGCTGAAATATAGCAAAAGTCTTTCTTTCTAATAATTGCATTCTTTTATTGAGTTTACACATTTCTGTGAAATAAGTCATGAATATACTGTCAAGTCCACATGTTCTTGAACTTAAGGGAAGAAAATCACTTCTCTTGGAATTTTGATCCTCCACGAGATGATGAAAATGCAGTTTTAGCACAAAGCCCAATTCCCACTACCAATAAGGTCAGTAAACTGCAGTTCACCAATCTCTTCTGCTTGTTAATCCCCGTGTCTTTATCTTCTTTGTTGTAAACCCAGTTTGATGGTCCTAAACTCTGACTGAAATCCAAAACCTTTGTTTTGAATCTTGTTATAGGCTTGGCATTTTTGGTTTCAGTTATGCCATTATTAGCCTTGCCCTTCTCTTGAGCCACCTTTTTAAAGCTTGCTTCTGTTTTGTTCTTTACCTTCTCATCACTTGGCTCCTTCTCCTCCTTATGTGGTATCTTTTGATCAGAGGCTTCACTATCATTCCTTACTTGAGCCTTGTCTTCTTTTGCTTTTGGGGCAACTTCTTCTTGTGCAGCATTTTGCTGATGAACCTTTTCTGTTGCTTCTTCCTTAGGCCTTGAAGGAACTGCTTCTTCTGCTGGGTTTGTTGTTGTTTCCTTAGGTTTATTATCCAGTTTGGCAAACTTGACTTGTAACTTGCTACCTTCAAACTCAAACTTGGCACTCACTTTTTCTAAGTCATAGTCAGAAGGAATGCGAAATTCCAGGTCGAACCGGCGCCATCGGTTCGGGCTGATTTGTCGTTCGCCCTTCAGCTTTAGGGCTGGTTTTGATGTCACTTGAACCTTCAGATGGTCCCTTCTAAATCCTGCAGGTTGAAAACTAGATGATTTTCTTGTACACTTCGTTTCTTCCTTTACCAATATTGGTTATTTTCCAACATTCTTGATGAATAATGACATATTGATAATACACAAGTGTGAAACTCAGAACAAAAGTTTTGTTAACCATTTTCACAAACAACTCTTACATGGGTTCTTCTGTAAGATTGCCAAAAAAAAAAAAAACCTTATCTATGTAAACTACATATTATCATCAATTATATATTTTATCAAAAGTATTTAAGCAATTATCTGGAAGACCATGAAAGGATTAATTTTATCTTACAAGACACTGAAAATGATATTGATAAAGAATGTGTTTAAACTAGTGATTGATGATATGGCCTTGTGGATATTATCTACTTAATTCAGATTGATTTGCTACCACATTTTAAGAAATAAGTCAAATAACAAGAACTAATTTAAATTTATTTTGAATTCCTAATACCTTAGAAGCTACATTGAATATGACTACTCATTAATGTGGTATATTAATAAAAATATGATAACATAATAAAAATAATTAATAGTACTATGTGCATACTAAAAATTAGTTACAAATTTAGTCATTATATATTTATTTATAAATATATGTTATTTAACTTATTTTTAATATATATTTTATATTTTAATATGTATTTTATATGGGTAGTTGAATATCGGTATACAGTATATACATAACATAGTTGGAAAATAGAATAAGAATAGATGTGACTCCTATCTACAACTTTAGGGATTAAAATTAAAAAATTTAATTTCAAACTTTTAAGAATTAATGAGACTCATGTAAAATTTGAAAAGAGTTAAGTGAGTTGTACTTGTATTGTCGAAGCTAGAAATTAAAAAGAGGGAAGTTCTTTATCTAAAATAAAAAAGAAGTAAAAAAAATCCATCACAATTTTCCAATTGCAACTATTATATGAGAACTCTAACTACACCAATCATGTAAAAAATACCCATGCAATAAGATTACATTAAATTAAGCTATAAATTGGTATCAAAGGCAATAAAATGTCATCTCTATTTTGCATAATTATTATTATAAAAAAATATTATTCCAAGAGTTTGAGCATGCCCCTACCTGGTAGCATAAAAGTGAAACACCCTTCATCTTTATCCCATTCATAATATGGTTCAAAGTCTTCATAAATGCGATCAACTATTGGTTGTATTTTTGTGTACATTTTAATATATCCCTTTGTTTCTCTTTTGCTTTCGATTTTCTATGTATACAAAATAAAGGTTGTGTTTCTTTTATACTTATTGATTGATTGAATTGATGATTGATCATGGAAGATTATAGTATGCACGTGTTTTACATGCAAATAATATTCTTATTCTTGTATTTTGTTTTTGCTTTAATTATTACTTTCTTTTCTTGCAAACAGTGATAAGGACTTTAGCCTCTATAGGGTAAAGAAAAATATTATGCTTTATTTAATTAAAGAGATGACCTAATGTCCTAGAAATTCTAAAACCAGATTGCAAACAAAAATGGCTGAGTTTACATCTTTTGCCGACAATGTTTAGCTTGAAACAAAAAAGTTAATGTTGTCTTTTATTAAAAGAGCAAGATATTATTGTATATTCATCTTTTAAGACTTTCTAATATCTAATTAGAGAAATTTTTAGGATCAAC
The DNA here is from genome assembly GCF_059453495.1 of Arachis ipaensis. Classification (NCBI taxonomy): domain Eukaryota; kingdom Viridiplantae; phylum Streptophyta; class Magnoliopsida; order Fabales; family Fabaceae; genus Arachis; species Arachis ipaensis. The sequence continues at coordinate 6,046,486 of NC_142442.1, forward strand.
AATTTTTAATAGATAAATTTTATTAATTTATTTGTATAAATTCTAAAAAAATATGAGTGTAAATCATAATAATTAATGTATATAAAATTTTAATAAATATAAATACAAATTATTATTGATCAAATATTGATAAAAAATAATAATATTTACGGACCATATAATATTACTCATCTAATTATGCTACATAGACATATTAAATGAGCCACTCGACTTATATCGGAAAATTAAACGGTTTAATATGAATAAACTATTATTTTTAATTATAAAATTTTAAAATATTAACAAATTTAATTATAAATGAATGAAATTAGTTTTACATTTATAAAAAGTTTTTATACAACAAAATAAAAGACCAAAATGTTAATTTTATTTATGTATAGATTTGTCAATATTTTAAACTTTTATTATAAATGATCATTTTTGTTTTTTCTTGAGTACAAAATTAATTTTATTTATGAATAAATTTGTTAATGTATTACATTTTCATAGATAAAAAAAATCAACGAGTAGCTTTACTCGAAAATAATTATTATTGCATTTCATATTAAATTATTAAAAGTATTTCATGAATACAAAAAAATATCTGTGAATCTATTATCAATACAAAAAATACGTATTATATTTATACATATACATACAATACGTACCTATATTAAGTATGACTCTATTATTTGATTATAAGTGTGGATTTGATTTAACTATATCTGGGCACGAGTTTCATTATAATTGCAAAGAGTATAATTATGGGTGAAAATTCAAGTGTAATTATTTTTACGTAAAATTAATAGTTAAAAATTATTAAATAATTTAATAAATTTAATTAAATTGTCATCTAACAATTTTTTATTATCACCTTCAATTTATATGAAGATAATTATATATGAGTTTTGAGCATAATTATGAACCTGGTTCGCATTTTTTGAGACACTATGAGGTCAATTTATATCTCTATACACGGTAATTAATATGTTAACTGAATTTGTGCCATTTCATATACAATTTTATTCAAAATTATTATCCATCCCCTATCACATATATGGATGGTATGTCCACTCGAAAATAATACCTTTGTGTCTTTGTTGAAGAAATTATTTTATTTTTGTGTCTTTGTTGAAGAAATTATTTTATTTTATTTTTCCTAATTAAACAGCTGATATTTCATTGTCCAAATAAATAATCATGGTATGTGTATGAGAAAAGAAAAACCAAAAAAAATTTCTTAATTAGATCTTGGACTAAGCTTTTAACATCACAAGACTCGGTCATCATAAATAATCCAAAAGTAATTTCATCAAACATGTAGTAGTCTAATATAAAAGTCAATCTTCTGAAATTTCACTACACCTTTGTATATATATATATATTCTTTTATTTAAAAGGTGGAATGAGTTAAGCATCCGATCCCTTTTAACTTCCGATAATGTTTTCTCTTTATTTGTTTATTTATTTGTCTTATTTAGTCATAAAACAATTGTATATGTTAAAAAGAAATATATATTAAAAAAAGTAGAAATAACTATACTACAAATAAAATCAAGAGCAATATCACAATGGATGTGAAATAAATAATTATTCATTAGCCCAAATACAGTGTTGTCTGCAATAATCTTAAATAAAAACTCTTCTTTTTTACTTCTTTATATTGAGATTATGCTTTCACAAATGCATGAACAAGCACATGCCATGATGCCAATTATTCTTTAAAATTGATCTTAATACACCCCTTTATAACTTATTATGCTTTTACTACAAAAGCATAATATGCATTTTACATGTGGATTAAAATTCCTGATGGAAATTAGCTTCTCCCTGAGATGATGATGATGATGATGACCTGAATGCGTTTTTGACATAAATTCCAACTACCATAACCAATAAAATGGCCACAATTATGTTCATCAATATCTTAGGCTTCTTAATTATTCCTTTGACCAAACATTGGTCAACATCTTTGTTTCTATCATCATCACTTGATGATCTCAAACTAAGGGTGAAATCTAACACCCTTGTTTTCAACCTTTGAACCATCTTAGCACCTTCTTTCTCATTTACTCTTGGTGCTAATAATGAACTTTCTTCTTTGTTTGACAAGCCTTTAAACTTCACTTTCTTGTCACCATCATCATCACCAACCACTTGGTTATTATTAGATGGTGTTGATTTTTTGCTCTTCTCTTTCTCTTCTTTAATAATTGACTCTTTTTCGCTTTTCGATAAATTTTGTTGATCTGCCTCTCGAGTTGATGCCCTAAGTTCAGGCTCGGACTTCTGAGACCTGAACTTAGGTTTAGTCTCAAACTCATTCTCATTCTTTGATAACTTTTGCTGATCATCTTCTTGTTTTGTTATCATAGGAGGCTCAAGTCGAGCCTCCTGAGTTGGCTGAGGCTGAGACTGAGACTGAGACGGCTCAAGCTTTGCCCTAGACTCTTCTGGAGCGCTTGTAATTGCGTTTGCTTGTTCTTGTGGCTTAGGAGGGGAACCTTGAATCTTGGGAAACTTGACATTGAGCATGCCACGCTCAAACTTGGCAGTGACCTCATTGGTGTCACAATATGAAGGGATGTTGAATTCTTTTGCAAAACGTCGCCATACATTCTGAGTGACTTCTCTTTCACCATTAATCCTTAGGACAGGCTTTGAAGTCACTTGAACTTTCAATTGCTCTCTTCTAAATCCTACACACATATATATTGAAAGTATAAATGAAAAAGCAGAAATGTAACATACATATGTATATAATAGAGAAAGATCTTAATTATATATATATATATCCCCAAATTAAAGAAATATATTTATATAACACTAAGTAGAAATATCTAGGATAACATATATTAAAATTAAATACAACAGAAAACCAATTAGCTAACATGTTTTACAGATAAGTAATGTTGGGGAATTAATTTTTTTTTATTAACATTAGTCAATTTTTTATAATAATTTTATTTATTTTAAATTTTAGATCTTAAATTATAAATTATTAACGCTAAATTTTAAATTATAAAACTAAACTTTAAAACTAATTAATATTAACTTGTTAAAAATTATTTTCTTATATTTTCTCTTTAAATATTTGAAGTTCAATGGACCCTTGCATGATATTAAATGGAGATGTTAAAGTTTATGGGTAGGTTGCATGCAAATATTGGGTAAAAAAAAAAATTGTAATTAAAAAATATAATAATACTGATAATGGATTGGGGACAAAATTAAAAGAAAAGTTATTAATTACCTGGCAGCATTACAGTGAGGGTAGCAATTGCTTGATCTTCATTCCATTCATAAAATGGTTCAAAATCTTGATAAACACGGTTAGGTGCTGCTGATGATTGTGCCATCTTTTATTTTTTTATAATAATTTTTGCTATTAGATTGTTATGTAATTGTGTTATTAATATCTCTTATGTTGGAGAATGAAATGAAAACTCTAAGAATTGTTGCTTATATACCCATGAATAAATGGATATAATGTAGATTCCTCTGATCCATTTTTTTTTCCAATTATTATTACTTTCTTTTCGTACAATCCTTGCGTGACTTTTTGTATTGGCGATGCTAAAACCTCTGAAATAAAATTGCTTAGCTTTGTTTTCTATTATTCCTCAATGCAAATCTTTTATGGGACAAAGATAAGGATTTTGGCTTTTTATAGTTTCTTTTCTCTTTTGGGCGGTGGAGATGAATTAATTAACAGTAACTCTAAGAATAAAACAAAATAAAAAGGAAAAGTATAGGGAGCCAGCAACTTTTTCAAATTCTGGCCAGCATGTAATCAATAAAGAAAAATGAGTCATTGGATAAAATCTCACACTAATCTCACACTATTGAAATCATCATTAATAACTATTTGATGACTATAAATACCAAAAGTTGCTGGTCCTCTAATACTCCTCATAATAAAAATATTAAATAACATGAATAATAAATATATTAGATATTTAATTTATTAGATGTGCAGATAATTATCTTAATATTAAGATTTAGATAGATAATTTAAGAATGTAATTTGTTTTTATTTTATTGAACTAATTTTAAAATTAATTATTCACAAAAATTATTATTTACCTAATAAAATCCTAAAATAAATTGCATTTCAGAAAGAAATAGTTAGAAGTTATAACTCATCATCTTGATTTTTAAATGGCTCTTCCATGATAGAGAACCCAACTTTCTTTACTTTGAATTTCATCGTATTATCTATGCACTAAAAATTAGTTACTATATTTATATAAAATATATATTAAAATATAAAATATATTAAAAATAAATTTAAAAAATATATATTTATATAAATATATAATAGTTAATTTGATAATTTATTTTTGCTATATATATAATATTTTTATTCCATATATATATAATTTAACTAGTTCTTCCAATGCAATGCTAATATAACAAGGGAAAAAAAAAACTATACAGGGGCCTCTTATTAACACAAATAACATCTTGAATGACATAAGCAAATGGTATCGAAAACAGAGCGATGATAGGGGAGAAAGTAGGTAAAATTTAGGATTAAGTATAATTTTATTCTTTATAATTTAGACTTAAAATTAAATTTGTTTTATCTTTAACTATTTTTTATATATAAAATTGTCTCTAAAATTTAATATAGTTTTAAAATCATCTTTTTAAATAGATTAATTTTTAAATAATAAAAATTTTTTTTTCTCTTTTTTTACTACCTGCACCACCTCTACCAACTATCACTCCATCACTATTTATACCAAAAAACAACCTTCAACAATAACATCAAATAAATCAAAATCAAAACAATAATTCATCACTAAAATTATCATCGCTAACAAGAAACAAGAAAATCATCATCATCGTCAAAACAAACATTAACAAAAAAGAGAGAGAAAAAAAAGAGAGGGAAAAGTCTAGGTGCGTAACGATAACAGATACAGCACTAGTGCTGGTGTTGGAGGCAGAAGAGCCTGTTACCAGTGTGATGATGATTTCGGTCATCTTGCTAGAGATTGCAGCTGTGCTGGCAATGGCGGTAGTGGCGGCAGCGGTACATGCTACAGTTGCGGCGGAAGAGGAGCAAACGGCTGGGGCTACTTTAAGTGCAGCGAGTTCGGCCACATGGTGAGGGATTGCAGTGGAGGCGGTGGCGGCGGTGGCAGTGAGTTTGGGCACATGGCTAGGGACTGCAGCGGAAGTGGCGGTAATAGCGGTGATTGCTATAGCTGTGGTGAGGTTGGTCACTTGGCCAGGGATTGTAATAGAAAAGGTGGTTCGGTGCTGGTGGAAACGGTGGAAAGAGCACGTGCTTCAATTGTGGGAAGTCTGGGCATTTTTTTACTTTGCAGAGGGTTTCGACGGTGAAGGAGAGGGAGGAGGGAGAGCCAGGTAGGAGGGAAAGGGCTGGGTGCTGTTTTTGCTTCTGATGAAGAAGAAAAAGAGATGATGCGATGAAGAAGAGAAGGGTATTTTGGTTCAAAAGACGATTTTAAAATTACGTTGAACTTTAGGAATGATTTTGTATGAAAAAAAAGGTTAAGGACGAAAAAAGTGTTCTGCCTATACTATAGAGATCAAAATCGTATTTAACCCTAACATCTATGTTTAACCTACGAGCTATATACAATAATGTTATTAGTTTAAGTTTGCTATTTTACATTTGAGTGATTATTCAAATTAGTTCTAAAAGATTTTAAAAGCAAATATTATAGTCTTTAAAATAAATTAATATATAAATCAATTTTTAACTTTTTTTTTTGCAGAGATAATAGTATTATGTATATTTTTTAGCATAACTCACTAACAAAAAATATTGAGTTAACAGATAAACTTACACATATAACACTTAAATATTCGTGTGTGAGAGAAATATAAAACAGTCCCTGGCATAACTTACTAGCCACTAGACTATCGCCACTATTTCTACATTCTTTCCTCCGTTTTCTATTCTTCCCTCTTTTTCTTCCTTTCCTCTCATTTTTCTTCCACAATTAGACCCGATCACCGCCATCGCCTCACTCCCCCTCACCATCCACCCTTTCTATTGTGAAATTTTATATCTGCCATCGTTATCATTGCAACTCTTTCATCGCACAAAAAAGAAACATCTCCTCTGTTGCCCTCCTCTGTCACTCAACAACAACTCATTTGCTATTTCATGTTCTGTCTTTTGTCGCCTCCGTCCCCAGTCGTGTCACTGCCACCCTTTTCTTTTCTCTCCTCCTTCCTCTCTCAATAATCTTTCCCTCTTCCTCCTTCACTCTTTCAATTCATTTTTCATCATTTTTTGATTGAATTAATAATGCCTGATCCAACCCGAAGTGAACATTGTCGTCGCGCGCTTGAGGAGAATCGTCACAGGCAAAATCATCACGTTAAAAGCAAAATCAACGTCGTCTTCGTCGCGAGAATCAAACAAAACGAATTAAAAATAAGAGAAAGAGGAAAACCTATTCCTGAAGGGTTTGGGCAAGGGTGAGGCCAGCATCGACCTAGCTGAGATTGGTGAAAGGGATTCTCGAAAGTTGCCGAGAAGCAGATCCAATTTATTTCCCTTCATTGTCTTTGCCATTGTCATCGTCTTCTTCTGCTTCTGCTTCTTCCTCCTATTCTTCATCCACTTGTTCCGCCGTGTGTTCGTCCACGCCGTTGTTGAAATTGGAGCAATCCTCCTCTTCGCTGTGACTGTTTGATTTTTCACTGACAATTGTGAGTTTGGCAGTGACGCTGCCGTTGATGTTGGTGGCGATATCCCATGGATTTTAACATAACCCTTAATGATGAAGAACAAGACCTTCAATATGAGAAGACACCATATGATGTCGTTTTGTGATTACAGGTCAGAGATTGTTTTTTCTTTTTCGCACACGTGAAAATACTTAATTGCCACATATGCGAGTTTACCTTTCAACACAGCATTTTTCGTTAACAAATCATGTAAAAAAATAGACGAAAAACTGTTATATTTGACGGAAAAAATATTAAAAATTAATCTGTATATTAATTTTTTTAGAAACTAAAATATACATTTTTTAAATATTTGGAGACTGATTTTTTATATTAGATAATTATTTTTTACATTTTATTGTGGTATCCTAAAAATATCCTCTAAAAAAAATAAAAAATGCAATATTTAAACTCAAAATAAATATGTCCATATATATATAATGGTTGAAAAGGATTACAAAAATATTTAACCTAGAGAGAGCACAGAAATTAAATAAAGAAATAAAAAAGACAAACATATAAATCAAACCATATATTGTATGTATGTACTAAAAAAGAAATGATAGAAATTTTCGCCCGAATCAATATTTAACAACTTATCTGATTTATTCCAACCCCTTTTACTCCTTTATATTACATAAGACATGCATCTAATTTACGTAGGCATACCTATTGACACAAATTTTGAGTTTAATTTTGATATACTAATTCTATAAAATATTTTATATAGTCGTATAATTACATTTATTTTTTTGAATGATTATTCACATAGTTAATATAAAAAATAGTTATTTTTATTAATATGACGTTACATAATTAAATACACATGTAAAACAATTTTATACTAATAATATATTAAAATTGAATTCAATATATAAATAAATAGTTAGTTGTATATATATAAATATATATTTGTGTGAAATATATAATAATTAAAATGTATAAATACCTATTATGTCAATTAGACACTTATGTAAACATTGATCACAGTGTCTAAACAAACAAGAAAATTAATAATTAATAATAGGTGAAAACTCAGGTGAAGTCGACTTCACATGAAGTTGATACCTGAGAGCCGTTAGATAAAAATTTAGTCAAATCAGTCAAATCATCTAACAGCTCTCAGTATCAACTTCATGTGAAGTCGACTGTACCTGAGTTTCCACCTTAATAATAACTAATAACTCTTGGTTTATTTATGGCCTTTCTCCACCAAAATATGAGTTGATAACATTGTTAACGTAGAGCACAAGTAACATCACTAGAAAGATTACACCCAAATTCGTCCTTGTCTTATGCTTCTTCAAATCTTCAACCGAACGATAAACACCATTTCCATGCTCCTGTGATTTCTCTGAAACCGTACTTAGCCTTTCACCAATAACTTCTCCAGTTACTCCCTTCATTTCCATAACCCTAGACGGCATTGTTGCTTCTTGCCTTCTCTCATTGTTGCCAACTTTTCTTGCATTATTATTATTATTAGTTTTTTCTTCTTCTTTTTGTCCCTTCTCCTTCTCCTTCTCCTTCTTCAATGATGGTAGAGGGGGCGCTTGTGCCTGTATTGGTGCCGATGCAGACGCAGGTGCAGGCGCCTCCTCATCCATTACTCTTTGTTTTTCTTGATCTTGATAAGGAGCAATTGGTGCCTCAGGCTTCGATTGTAACTGTGGTTGTGGTTGTTGCTGAGGCCCTGCTACTGCTGGAGGTGCAGGTGTAGGGTTTGGCGCAGTCGCCGGCGCCTCAGGCTTCGACTGTGGTTGTTGCTGAGGCCCTGTTTCTGTTGTAGGTGCAGGTTTTACACGCAAGATTATTGGCTTAATTTGTAGTGGTTCCTTGTCCATTACTCTTTCCTTCATCACATACTCATAATCAGGAACTTTATATTCAAAGTGTATTATTTGTTGCTGAGGGTTCGGTGTTGGCGGCGGTTGTTGTGATGGTTTGACGGAAGTAGTGATAACTCTGGGAAGCTTGACATAAAGGATGTCATTTAAAAACTTGGTGTTGATGGATTTAGTGTCAGTATCTGAAGGAATTGCAAGCTCTTTCTCAAACCTACGAATTTTAATGACTTCACCGATCTTTCTTTCACCACTCAATCTTAGCAGACCATTTGAGGTTATTTCCACCCTCGATTGCTCCTTTTTGAATCCTTCAATATCAACAATGCAAACCAATAAGTAAATAAAGACGGAAGCAGTTTTTTTTTTTTGGCAATATATATATGCAATCAACACTAGGGAACATTTAATTGGTTAAAAACATGAACAATCAACTGCATAATTGAGTATGGAAAAGTATATGGAACTAAGAGGTGGTCAGCCAAAAAGTAAATAACTTAACTAATTTATAATTATATTTAATTAATTTTATTTATTTTTAATTTATAATATTTGATATTAATTGCTTCTCACCCCAAATTAAAATTTTGAATAATACGTTGGAGAAATAGGAGCGAGGATCACGGAACTCTGCTTCCAATAACAATCCCGATTTTTAGTATATAAAAAATTTTGTAACATATATAAAAGAACATTCATTTAGTATGAAAAAGAAACATTCTAATATTTAATAGAAAAAATATTCTAATGCTTAGCATAAGCATCGTCCACATAAAAATTTTGAATTCAGCCAGAGGTATTTAGCTAATTTTTCACGGGTACCTTCTTGATCCCTAACATTATTGATTGAGTATTTAGTAACTGTCTTTGAAAGCAATGCCAAAGGTCTTTCAGATAATTTTTAGTAATTTTGGTCAAATATTTGATTAGCATAAATATCAAATTATTTTTAATAAATAAATTTTATTAATTTGGTCATGTAATATTATTAAAGGTCATATTCTCAGTGCCACATACATGTATGTCTGTTTAGATTAAATTATGTTATTTATAGTTACTAAATCAGTTATTTATATATAATAGTATAGAAATATAAATATATATTAAAAATAAATTAAATAATATATATTTATATACAAATATATAAATACTAATTTAATAACCAGTTTTTAATGTGTGTATATTATTTTTTGTATTTGATTTAATTAGTGTATGTTTAAGCCATTTTTCGTTTAAAAGAAATTGTCTTTTCGGCCTCAATGCATTTTTAATTATATTATCTAAAATTATCTCTTATTTTTCAATATTTTTACTTTGTATTTAAATTAATATCAGCCAACTCTATTTTTTCTATTAAATATGTTAATTCCCTAATATTCTCATTTTTTTTCCAAGTTTAAATTGTGAATCCAAAAGGCTAATAATAAATTAAATAAACATGGAGATTAAGTTAGGGTCCAACTACATGAGCGAATAAGCTCTTTCTCACACTTATCCAAAAAAAAAAATAATAATAATAATTCAAAAGATAAAAGATATTTTATATTTATAAAAAAAAAGTTTACGTATTATATCTCTTAGAGATGTGAAACTTATAATAATAAAAAATATAAATATTAACGTAAATAATTTAAAATATTTTATATAAGAGTTAGTGCTTAAGTATATTGAGAGGCTAATATTTTACAATGTTTTTTTTCCCATTGCAATCCAATCAAGGAAGAAATCTAAAACATTGTGTTGTATATAATATGAAATTAATAACAAGAAATTAAGGGCATATATATATAATAATATAAAACAAAAGAATTTGAACCTGGAAGAAAAACAGCAAGTGTGTCACTTATTCCTTTTTCATCATCCCAAATCCAATCAAAGGATGGTTCAAATTCTTGGTATTCTAGCCGTGCATTTCCTTGTTTCAAGTTTTTTCCATCCCAATTCCAATCAATTGATGAATTCATAGACATTTTCGCCCTTGATTTGGTTTCTCTCTTCTTTTTTATTATTTTTTCTTTCTGCTTTTGTTCTAAGATTAGGAATTTTAGTTTGAGAATGAAAATAAATATGTGGTTATGTCACTTTTGTAGACACCGGTGAAAATATGTTTTCTTCGAATTCAGTTCTTCTTTTTCTTGCAAGATTGTTTTAGTTTAAGGGGTTTTCTTCTGTGCAAGAGGAAAAAGAAAAGGTTCTAAAGTATACTTTAATATTAAGCTATATTTTATTCTTTTCTTTATGAACAATATGTTAGGAGCAATGCTATGATGTTAAGAGAAAAAAAAAAAAAAAACCCAAATATACTAATATAGTATATGTATTGACTAAAATTGTTGGTCAATATAAACAAAAATATCTACTCCCTAAACTTTTCTTCAATATTAATATGGGCTTAGCTTCCGAATGGATAAAGTATATTTTTTATTTTTAAAGTTTATTAAAAAATTTAAAAATATTTTTAAGTTTTTTTTTAATTTTATTTTAAATTTTTTAATTTATATTAAATATATTTTTAAAGGTTAATTTTTTAAAAAATTTAAAATTAATTTAACAATAATTAAAAAAAATTTTTAACATAAATAAATTTGATATAGTTATTATACATTATTATTATATTAGTCTTAAACTTTTTAAAAATTTAATTGTTAGAGTATATTTAATGTAAATAAAAAAATTTTAAAATAAAATAAAATTTAAGAATATTTTTAAAATTTTTTAACAAAATATATAGTTTTTATAATCATTCATTATTTGGGCAGTGATATATATTGATGATAGTGGTTATTTATTTGGTTTTGTACAGGATTTTTATTATATAGATGGTACAAATTTTTTAAAACTATTCTAAAGATCAGTGATAAGTGTCTTTTGAAATTTAATTTCTTATTTAATTAATAGATATAATAATGGGTCAATAATTATAAAAAAATGGTTTTACAAAAAGAAAAAAAAATATGAAAGTAAAGTACTCTGACACTCATCTCGAGTAGTGTTGCCTTTATTTAGTATTTGTACGTGTTATTTTTTTTTATTATTTTGTAATTGTTTTTAAACTTTTCATAATATTTTTTTTAATTAGTGAAGATGTGAGGCTCGTATCCTTATAAAACGTTTAATATGAACTCAAGTTCTCATTAACTAGAAAAAGTTAATTATTAATAAATTTAAAAATAATTAAAAATAAAACAAATAAAAGAATAATACTTACAAGTATATATTAAAGATACACATCCAAGGTAAGTGTTATAATACTGCATTTTCTTTCCTTTTTTTTATAGACCTATTTTTTATCACCACTATATCTTAAAAAAATTTCAAAACATTTTAAATAGAACTTAGATCACAACAGATTAATTTTCAATCTGGTGAATTTAGGAAGACTTTAGAAAAAAAAAAGATGTATAGGGCCTGGTTTGGTAAAATATTTTAGAATGGTGCTTGTAATTTTAAAAAATAAATTATTTTATTTTATATTTGATAAATAAAAAAATCGTGTATTTGTAGGTTTTATGAATTATAAATGTTTTTTAAAATACTTAATTAAAGAAGATGTGTTTTTTAAAAATAGTTTATATTTATCAAAATTAGAAATTATAATATAATTTCATTTATTAATAAATATTCAAATTTATTATTACATACATTTATGTCTGTTATGATTTTTTAAAATTTTAAAAATTATTTTACTAAATATAATTATTATTATTTGTATTTATTGAAAGCAATTTTTGATTTGATTTTATCATAGATGCTGCAATTTTTAATTTTTTTTAAAAGACAAATTTATTAAATTATTTTTAAAAAAAAAAGCTAAAATTTACCAAATTAAATCTAACTATAATTTAGTATCAACAACAATTATTAATTACTAACATAAATCCCTTTTATTCTCTTATACATATAAGCGGCATAATACATGCATTTGCACACACAAACATACAAATCTTAAGCCATATATAGAATATATATGAACACACTATAAACATATACAATGAAATAAAATAACTTATTATAACTCTTGGATTTTTGGTCCTGCTCCACCAAAAGATGACTTGATAGCATTGTTAACGTAGAGCACAAGCAACACCACCAAAAACATCACCACAACCAAATTTGCTATTTTCTTTTGCTTCTTCAATTCTTCAACCAATCCATAAACAGCATTCCTATACTCCTCTCCTTGCCTTGAAACCGTACTTAACCTTTTCTCTAACCCTAACCCTAATTTGCTTCTTTCGCCTTCATCTTCACTCTTTTCCATTCTTCCATGCATTTCCTTAACACTAGAACTTGTACCTTCATCAATAACACCTCTCTTGTCATCCTTACCACCTTTTCTTGCAATATTATCATCATTATTCTTATTCTCTTCCAATTGTGGTATTGGTGCCGGTGCTAGTGTTGGTGCTGGAACTGGTGCAGGTGCAGATGCTGATGCAGATGCAGATGCTTTGTCTACTACTCTCTGTTTTTGTTGATCTTCATAATGAGAAATTGGTGGCTCGGGTTTTGATTGTGGTTGTGGTTGTTGTTGAGGCCTCACTGCAGGAGGTGTCGTCGGTGCTAGTGCTGGTGCTGGTACTGGTGTTGGTGTTGGTGTTGGTGGTTCATCAATGGAAGTGATGCGTTTGGGAAGCTTAACATAAAGGATTCCATTTTCAAATTTGGCAGAGATGGAACTTGTGTCGGTATCTGAAGGAATTGGTATCTCTTTGTAAAACTTGCGGATTTTGTTGCTATCACCAATCCTTCTTTCACCACTCAACCTTATTAAACGAGTTGAGGTTACTTGCACCCTCAATTGCTCCCTCTTGAATCCTGTATATGTATAAAACCAAATTAGATTTCATAACATTTGTTTTTTATTTGATTAACTCGTAAACAATATTATATATAATCATGTTATGTATATATAAAAAATCAATCACCAAATCATTTGTATAAAATATATATTAAAATAAAAAATATATATTAAAAATAAGTTAAATATCATAAATATTTATACATAAAAATATAATATTTAATTTAATGATTAAATTTTAATATGTACATAATATTTTTTATTATATTATTGTTCGTGTTAAGAAATTCTTCACAGACATTCAATTTTGTATTATTATATTATCAATGTTTCTTTATCTAATTATCTATTAATTCAAAAGTGTTACCATAGCAAACAATTTTTTCACGATGATTTGATTACATATTTATATATAGCAGTTAAATACTAATATTTTTCTTTCAATATTTATTTATTTATTTATTAGATTTCCTCTACTACGGATGGTTCATTTTCCTAATTAATAGTAATGTTTAAATAATACTAAAATTTAATTTGCTCGTATCTAAATTTTTATTTTCATTTAAGAATATATAGCTGATGAGTCATGATGGATACACAAACGAAATTTTCATATAAAATTGCGGCCATTTTCATATGTGTGTGTTTTATAATAAATTTTTGAATTGTAATCCAATCACAACTGAAAAAAAAATATGGAATTATATATATATATATATATATATATATATATATATATATATATATAAATGAACTACTACTAGTTAGTATTACCACCAAAAAAAAAAAACTAATTAATACTATGAGTTTAATTTTGATATATATATTTACATTGTAAAATATTTTATACCAATTGTAACCATTTTTTTGGATGATTATTTACGTGTTCAATATAAGATGTAGTTATTTTTGTTAATATAGCATTTTTGTGATTGAATACACATATAAAACGATTTTACAGACAGTGTATCAAAATTAAAATTTTAATATTATTATGATAATAAGAATAATTAATGGCATAATTAATAATGTAAAAGAAATTAAAAGAAGTTGAACCTGGAAGAGAAACAATGAGCGTGTCACTTTCTTTTTTATGATCCCAATCATAGGGTGGTTCAATATCTTGGTATTCTAGCTGTGCATTTCCTTGATTCATAGCCATTATATTATTTTCGCCCTAATTAGTAATTTGGTTTCTTCTCTCTATTTATTCTTTATAGGACTAGGAACTTTAATTTGTGAATGAAATTATCTGTGGTTCTGTTACGTACTTTTATACACACTGGTGGCTTTGTTTTCTTCGGTTTCAGTTCTTCCTTTTCTTGCAAAGTTTGATTTAGTTCAAGTCTTCAGGAGGTTTTCTTCTATGCAAAACTAAGAAAAAAGATAATTAAATAACATTTTCTTAGCTTGTTCTAAATTATACTTTGCTTTTATTTATTTATTTATTTATTTTGGACTTGTTAAAAGTATACTTTACTTGAATGCTAGGGTAGGCAATATATATTTGGTTCGTTCTTTATGATGCACTTGCAGAAAACGTGTGTAATAGTATAAAGATTTATAATTATTTGGGCAAAGATATTGATGATAAAGGTTCTTTAATTTATTTGTGAAGGTTTTGTTGTTATTCTTCTCCAAACACTAAGATATTCTTTCATAATGTATGTGGGCATCATTTTTAGGTCTTATTATAACTCATGAATGTATGAGATGAGTTTTAAAGCAATATTCCACTACTTCATCAGGGTGTTGGAATATATTTTTTAATTAAAAAAATAATATTATGATGATGTATGAGAATTGAATTGAATTTCAATTATAGGAACTAAATTGAATTTAATTATGTTATCATCAGTTGAATTCTTAAGTTTGATATAAATTAGTAAGTTAAATTATATAATTAAAAATAATTCCATAATTAAAAATGTGTTTGGTAATACACCGGATAATTTTCTTTTGACTATTTTACATTTTATTAATAAAATATGAAGAAGGGAAAGATACATAAGATCCGATGATAAGGACACATTGCTTGAAAAATGACAGGGTAATAATAATAATGACTTATATATTTAAGAAATGAAAAATATAACGAGAATGTGTGATAATATTTGCATTAATTCATTAAAAATAGAAATTTATATACATGATAATTTAATTAAATTTATTAAATTATTTAATATTTTTAATTATTAATTTTATATAAAAATAATTACATATAAATTTTTATCTTAATTTAATGTGAATCTAAATCCGTACATTATTTCAATGTTTATAGTATTTATAGTATTTATATAAATATTATTAAAATTAAAGTTATATTTTTTTATTTTGATAACATTTGTTTAATAATATTTTTTAAAACATAATATTAAATAATAAAAAATATTATTTTAATTTTAATAATATTTTTAAAATACTACAATTATTATAATATAGAATATAGACATACTAAAATGACTTTATAAAATAATGTTGGATATGTAAAGGAAAAATACTAGTACTAGATTTTGCTTTTAATTCCAAATATTTTAGAGTCGCAATACTTGAGCATACATCAATAACTATTAGATTGATAAAATAAATAAATAAACTGATACAGCTAAAATAT
Source organism: Arachis ipaensis (assembly GCF_059453495.1). NCBI lineage: Eukaryota > Viridiplantae > Streptophyta > Magnoliopsida > Fabales > Fabaceae > Arachis > Arachis ipaensis. The sequence continues at coordinate 6,062,441 of NC_142442.1, forward strand.
AAATATATTAATTTTTTTTTGGGCCAATTAACATTATATAGTTAGATAATAATTACACAGAAAAGATAATAAAATTAAAGGACATGATTATATTAGTCAACAATGGGAAGTATATATATCTATCATTAAACACTCTGATTAGTTTTTTTTTTTTTTTTTTTTTCAAGTTATTGAACTTTTATTAAAGAGAGCAGAGAAATTACAGCCCCAAAATAAAAGAATAACGGTCAGTATTCGGACATCAACAAAAGAAACAAAGGGAATACCTCTGATTAGTCTTTTGTTGGTTTATAAATATTTATATTAGAGTAACGTTATATGTCCAATTTTTTTTTATAAATTAAATTTAATCAAGTTACATAATAAGATTTGGATTAATAATATTAGTCATAATTAATTTTTATTATGTTATACTAATTTGATTGTTATGACTTAGTTAACAAAAAGATTTAAATATATAGTATTCTTTATATTAATAGTTACCCGCTTACATATACGTCATTAAAAAAAATGCAATCTTGTTAAACATTTAAGTTGACAACAAAATTTAATTAAGTTGGCCTAAATCCAATAAAAATCACTTTCATCTGTATATATACGCGCTTTACTAACACAAACATATCTTTTTTCATTTTCGCTTTCCTTCTTTTTTTTTTGCGTTCTTCCTTCTTCTTCTTCGCATTCCTCCTTTTTCATCGCCTTCCATCTTCTTTGCGTGTTTAATTTTTTTTAATTGTTGTTTTTTTATTGCTGCTGTTATTATTGCGTTTTTTTCCTTTTTTTTCTTAGTAATTTTGCAGCATTAATTTTATTTTATTTTATTTCTCTTAAGAGAGTGAAACAAAAAGAATTATGAAAAAAATAAAATAATAAAAAAGATGAAAAAGAAGCAGCAAAATATGAGGAGGAGGAAGAGGAAGAGTTTTAAATTATGCAAAATTTATCAGAATAAAAATACACCAAAATTTCTTAACAAATACACATCAATTTCTTAGTTTTTATACCGAAACTTTCCTATAAAAGTACAAAAATATCTTCTTTAATGCTGTATTTTTATTTTTTTTTCCTTTATTTCTTTTTTTTCTTTTAGTTGAATGAATGTAGGTTCATTCTCTTTCTAGTAATTTTGCAGTACTATGCTTTTTTTTTTGTTTGATTTTTTTATTTTTATTCTTGTTAAGAGAGTATAATAAAAAAAAATTTGAGAAGGAAAATAAAAAAGAAAAGAATAAGAAAAAAAAGAAGATGATGATGAAAAAAAAAAGAAGAAGTAGTAGAAGATGAGGAAGAGTTTTGAATTATGCAAAATTTATTAGAATAACAATACATCGAAATTTATTAACAAATACACATAAATTTCATAGTTTTTACGCCGAAACTTTGTTACAGAAGCACAAAAATATCTTTTTTAATACTGTATATTAGAGAAGAAGGTAAAAGAAGAAGAAGAAAAAGAGTTTTGAATTATGTAGAACTTATTTGAATAAAAATACACCGAAATTTCTTAACAAATACATATAAATTTCTTAGTATTTTATACTGAAATGTTGCTACAAAAGCACAAAAATGTCTTTTTTAATGTTTAATTTTTTTCTTTTTTTTTTTATTTCTTTCTTTTAGTTAAATGAATGTAGGTTCATTGTTTTTATTCTTGTAAAGAGAGAAACACAAGAAAAAAAACTTAAGAATGTAAAATAAAAAGGAAAAAATAAATAAGAAAAAAAAAGATAATGATGATAAAGAAGAAGAAGAAACAGTTGCAAGATTACATAAATGCATTTTCGAGATTAGGAATCAAAACCGGATTACAATTTTTCGAGATTACATACACAAATGCATTTTTTACATAACTATAGAAACTGCGACAGGGGTCCCACGGATTCTAAATGAACGTAAACCGCTACACCCCTCTAGCGGTTTACGTTGAGATTCGTATTGGTCAGAAATCACGACAGGAGTCTAGCAGTTTCTTCAATGCTGGGCAAATGTGCATAAACCGCGATAGAGGTGTAGCGGTTTATGCTTTAGTATAAATACGTTAGAGGGAGTCGCGGATTATTCACTTTGCACTATTTTAAAATTTTGAGAGAGAGAGAAAGTAACGTTTTAGAGAGAGGGAGAGAGAAAATTTTGGTGAGAAAGACAAAGTTCTTAAGGTTTAAAGGATTTGGGAATTTGGATTTAGTTGGGTGTGGACCATGGCGAACGAATACAGCCTTTACTGATTCAACGGCGTTGCACACGTTGCTGGCAGTATCAACGAAGAGGTAAATTTGTTTTTTTTTTAGTTATTGAATTTCATATAGCATAAAATGTAGTATTCGGGTGCAGTAGTTAGAAGTTAAGACATAAAATTTAAAGGTAGGATCAAATGTTTAAGTAGAATAGTTCCTCTTGTATTTGAGATATAAGGTTCAAATTGTAAGGTTTGTAGGGTTATTGTTTAAGTATCGTATTTGAAAACTAAGATTTAAAATTTTAGCTTTTAAATATTTAAATTTAAATTTTAATATTATAATTCTAATTGTTTAGTATTTAAAATTTAAAGATTAAATTTTTGAAATAGAACATAATAGTTGTATTTTATATTCTTAAATTTTAAAATTATAAGTTTTGTAGTTTAGTATTTAAAATTTAAAATTTAAATTTTAGAATTATAAGTTTAGAATTTGATTACTTTAAATTAAATATTTGAGTTTTAAATTTAAATTTTATTATTATTTAAATTTAAGATTTGAAAAATAATGGTAACTGAACTATATCTGAAATTTTAGTTAAGATCGGATAGATAGGACATTTGTAATATTTGTTTCTATTTATAATTTATGGTTTAAACTTGTTAGGGATGGAATTTTATTTGGTTTGGTTATTTTTCTCACATGTTACAGCCAAGTAGGTGTATTTATAGTGTCCGGAGACAACAGAACATGCCTTTGCATGACAGGATCATACTCTATTTGGAGAGGGTTGGTTTGTACCACCTGGCCAGGCTCAACACGAGGTGGTTCTGGTTGGATGAGCCCCTAGTCAGCGCATTCATTGAGAGGTGGCATCCTGAGACGCACACCTTTTATATGCCATTCGAGGAGTGCACTATTACGCTACACGATGTTGAATACCAGTTAGGGTTGCCTGTGGATGGTAAAGCTGTATCTGCTGGTGCCTTACAGATTTTGAGAAGCTGATGGATGATGGCAGATCCGCTTGGGAGTGGTTTTATGAATTATTTGGCGAGCTTCCGTCACCGAATAAGGTAAAGCAGTTTACAGTCTACTTCACTTGGTTCCATGAGAGATTTGGTGTGTTGCCGGCCGATGCGACTGAGGATACCGTACGCATATATGAACGTGCGTACATTATGATGCTGCTATTCACTCAATTATTTGATGACAAGAGTGAAAATGGGGTTCATATACGGTGGTTCCCCAGAAGGATTTTTCTCGTGTAATCCTTGACTTCCGAAGGTGGGATCTATGTCCGGTTGCTGGCCAACAGCTTCCAAGTTCAGCGTTGAGAAATGTAGAGGGTATTGTTGTGACCCAAAACTGGATGACCCCTGATGTGTTGGTGGGTTCATTGGAGTATCCTCGTCACTGTCTCCCAAGATGTGAGCTGGCTCATCATCCGAATCATCATCTCGCATTGCATTTTCAACCAGATTTGGTTCACCGTCACCTAAAAGACCGGGAATCAAACCGGATGACCTAGCTATCCTAGCTAGAACAGATGGAGATTTAGCTAACAGACAACCAGGTGCAACGACAGGCATCAAGGTAGAAGCAGCCCCCACCGTTGTCGACTGAGGATTCGGCGCTGATGCCCCGGAACTGTCGATACCATCTTCCAACTTAGCATACAACTCGTGTATTCTCACTTCCAGAAAACTGCGCCGACAATGAAACAAAACATGTATGTCTTCGTTCGACCCTATCATAAATATTTTATACTGCACACCAGTTGACACAACCGCAATCGGAATCTTGTAGAACACCTACTTCACCCACTTGGCCCCACACGACCCTGCCTTTCGTAATATACTCGTCTTTAACTTTGATAAATTATTTGTTGACCGGATAAAAATACTCACCGGTTTTTTATCAGTGAACTTAACACCGTACCTATTACTTTTTTTAATTTTTCCAGAACAATGTACTAGAACCATAAAACTCTCCTCACAATCCATTTGTGAATTTGTGAAAATGATCCTCTACCATCACACCACTTCCTCCTGGTTGATATTTATAGGCCTTTTTTGTGCATGCATAAACTGCTACACCCCTATCACGGTTTATACACATTTGCCCAGCATTGAAGAAATCGCTGGACTCCTGTCACAGTTTCTGGCCATAATAACGAATCTCAACGTAAACTGCTAGAGGGGTGTAACAGTTTACGTGCATTTGGAATCCGTGGGACCCCTGTCGCAATTTCTACAGTTATGTAAAAAATGCATTTGCGTATGCAATCTCGAAAAGTTGTAATCCGGTAAATTTGATTCCCAATTGATTTATTTTGGTCATTTGCCCGCAAATTAATGTACAAGAATAATCGGATACATTGTGTGCTTTTTAGTCGGGTTGAAGATAATATTCTCCTTCACCTTGAAGAAGAAAATGTTGGACTCCTCATTGTTGTGCTGAGTTTTGAATTATGCAAAACTTTATCATAATAAAAATGCATATAAATTTCTTAGTTTTTATACTGAAATTACTTAATGATTGCGACACGCAAACTTAGTTCGAAAACAAGCACACAAACAAGACTAAATCATCAACAAAAAACACAATCAAATTAATTTTAGATCAAATAACATCATTAATATTACAAAAATTCAAAGATAACGATAATAATAACGACGATAACGATAAAAAATATGACAATGACGATATAATGATAATAACGATGATGATGATGATAGCGAAGGAGGAGGAGAACAAAATGAAAAAAAGAAATCAAATAAAAAAGAGAAGAAAAGAGGAGGAGGAGAAGGTAGTGATCATAGTGGTGATGAGATAACTAAAAAAAAAGGAAAAAAAGAAGGAAAAAAATAACAACTAAAATATTAGTAAAAAGAAGAAAAGAAAGAATAAGTGGAGGAGAAGGAAACGAAGAAAGAAAAGACCCGTAATTTAAAAAGACAGTTATAACAACTTGGTTGAACTTAATTAAACATTTTATTTAGATGTAGAGTTTTATTAAAAAAAATATAATAAATATCCTTTCTAACTTCTATTCATAAAGTCAAGTGCTCATTATTATCGTCATTATTACTCGATACCAATATCAAATTAATTATGTTTAAAACTTAAAATATCATATATATGAACATGAAATTAACACTTGCGAAATGATAATTTCACTCTAATTTTTTTATAATATCATTATACATATGATTTTTTTGTATTGCATAAATTTATAAAAGAATTAATATTATCAAATTAAGAGTAAAAATATTCCCTTAACACTTATCTCAAAAGTAATATTTGAAGACTATGGCCATGTGTAAGTGATTGCAAAACCTTCCACCGCTATGCATTCATTCTGATCTTATTTTTCTTGGATTTTAAACTTGTGGGGTCTCTTAGTACAACACTACACTGCCACTTATTTTCTATCCTTGAATCAAAAGTTAGGTGAAGATATTGTTCTTTAAAGAATTGAGAGCAAGTAGGAGCAGAAGAACCTAACATATAAATAACACGTCACAAACAGTTGACAAAGTTATATATAATGTGGCGTGTGGAGATAACATGCACGTTTTCTTTTTATCTTGTTTGAACTTTTAAGAGTGGAGAAACAAAAAAACAAAAGAGTTGAGGAACTTTGGGAAATTATGGAAGTGAACTATGAGACTGAGATATCAACAAAAAGTTTGGTTTTTGCTGTTAATGGCGAGAGGTTTGAGCTCTCCAAAGTTGATCCATCTACCACTTTGCTGGAGTTCTTGCGTTCCCAGACAACCTTCAAGAGTGTCAAGCTCAGTTGTGGTGAAGGTGATGATCATTTTTTTGTGTTTGTAAAGTGATAAAAGCATTTCAGAATTTTCATAGCCTAGCTAGTAGCTGTTTGATAATCTGACTTTTGAAATGTTTAGTTCTCAGTGTTGCAACTTCAAAATTCTCTTCAGTTTAAGTTCATAGTTTGGATAATCTTCTTCCTCTACTTGGATTTTGACTTCTTTTTTGCGAGGTCTTAATGGGCTTGTTGTAGTTGGGATTTCTGAGTGTCTTGAATTTGGGATAAATCTGGAGTCTGTATGTACTGATTCCAGTTATTCCTCAATTGTATATTTGTGTAATTTTCTGGTTCATATGAAAAAGAAGGTAGTTTATATCTAGATGCAATATGTTACTGGAACGGGTATCCAGTACACTACATGTAAATTATTTTACGTAGAAAGTATATTTATGGCTTTTCATAAGCAGATAAATTATGAATTGGTACACGGTATATCACCTAGTCGTTGATTTCATGTAACTATGATTTAGATTTAAGAAAAAGAAAAATCTTATTTGCCTTTATATTTTTAACAAAGGGGAGCCTGGACCTGGAGCATTAGTCTCCGTGTGATGTTAGGGTGTGTGTGGTCAGAGGCGGATTTAGGCGCATGGCCATGCCCCTAAATTTTCAAAACTTAAAACTAAATTTTCAAAACTTAAAATATATTTAATATAATGTTTAAAAATTTTAATAATATACTTTCTAGTTGAATGATTAAAGGAAACATTTTGTGTTTTAAAGCATAGGTTCAAATCCTATATCATGCATTTTAAATTTATTTTCTTTTATTCTTTTATTTTTTTTCTTTATAATTCTTCTATCTATTATTATATAAAAACACTTTAGTTTTTATAATAATTTCTAATTGAATGTAATAAGAAAATATATACATAAAAATAAATTAAATTAAATTTTATTTTTTATAATATTAAAATCAAAATATATTAAGTGAATTATTTATTAATATGAATATATCTTATATATTATATTTATTAATTTATTTTAAATACACATATTAAAAGTATTAGAGAAACAAATTTATATTATATCTTTTATAATAAGAATAAAAATTAGAATTTTATAAAAAAAAAACTTTGATATAAATAATTTTTTTATTAAAATTTTTAGTTTTAATATGGCATTTTTAATTTTTCTTTTTATTTCGACCCCTCTTTATAAGATTTCTGGATCCGTCACTGTGTGTAGTTGGGAGAATTATAAATAATTCTTAAGAATTTTAAGATGAAAATATCATATTTCCATATTTGGTTCAAAGTTTGAAAAGGTATTCTCAAACAAGTTTGATTCCAAACCATCATTTCAATTCTCACCTTTTCTTTGAGTATATTTAATTCTCATGGAATGAAATATGAGTAACAAGTAATACTTGAATCACCCCCTTAAGGTCACTTATTCAACTCGTGGTAATGCAATTATTAGCTTAAACTGTCTATAGTAGGCCCTTTAAGTGCTATCCTTCCCTGATTCTGATCCTGCTTTAACGCAGAATATTTGTGCACCAGGCTTACCTTTTATTTCTAACATTTTCATTATTAGTAATCCACAAAAGGCTTCTTTTCAACTTGTTACTTACATACATGGATATGGTTGGTTTCCAGGTGGTTGTGGAGCTTGTGTGGTTCTAATATCCAAATATGATCCTGTTCTTGACAGAGTTGAGGATTTTACAGCAAGTTCATGTCTCACACTACTTTGCAGCATTCATGGATGTTCAATTACAACAAGTGAAGGCATTGGAAATAGCAAAAATGGATTCCACCCAATTCAGGAAAGAATTGCAGGATTTCATGCCACACAATGCGGCTTTTGTACTCCGGGAATGTGCGTTTCACTCTTTGGAACTCTTGTCAATGCTGAAAAGACCAATCGTCCGGATCCGCCTTCCGGATTCTCCAAACTGACAGCAGCAGAGGCAGAAGAGGCTATTGCAGGTAACCTCTGCCGCTGTACCGGTTACCGGCCAATTGCAGATGCCTGCAAAAGCTTTGCAGCCAATGTTGATATAGAAGATTTAGGCTTCAACTCTTTCTGGAGAAAAGGAGAGAACAAGGACTTAATGCTTAGTAGTTTACCTCAATATGGCAAGAACCATAACAATGTTAGATTTCCTCTGTTTTTGAAGGAAATCAAGAATGATGTGATCTTGTCTTCAGATGAAGGTAGCTGCTGGCACAGTCCTACTAGTCTGAAGGAGCTTCAGAGCTTGTTGAAATTAAACCGAGCCAACGGCACTCGGATCAAGCTTGTTGTTAGCAATACCGGTATGGGATACTACAAGGAAAGTGATGGCTATGACAAGTATATTGATCTAAGAGGCATCTCTGAGCTCTCAAAGATAGGAAAGGATCAAACTGGAATTGAAATTGGAGCAGCGGTGCCAATATCTAAAGCTATTGAAGTGCTAAAAGAAGAGAGCAGAAGCGATTTTCTTACAGAGGATTCTGCAATGATTCTTGGAAAGCTTGCTGACCATATGAGTAAAGTCGCCTCCAGATTTATTCGGAACACAGCCAGTGTAGGAGGCAATTTAGTGATGGCTCAAAAGAATAATTTTCCTTCAGACATAGCCACAATTCTTCTTGCTGTGGATTCAATGGTTCAAATAATGACTGGTGCAAAATTTGAGTGGCTTGCATTGGAGGAGTTTTTTGAAAGACCATCACTAAGTTTGGAGAGTGTACTTTTAAGCATCAAAATTCCAAGTTTTGAACTTACTAAAGTTAAATCTGATAATCAAGGAAGTAAATTCCTCTTTGAAACTTACCGAGCTTCGCCTCGACCCCTCGGAAATGCCCTTCCATACTTAAATGCTGCATTCCTGGCTAAGGTGTCCATGTCTAAAGACACTGGCAAAACAACAATTGATGCTTGCAGGCTATCTTTTGGTGCTTATGGGACTAAGCATGCAATCAGAGCAAAAAAAGTTGAGGACTTTTTAGTAGGAAAAGTGCTAAGTGTTCATATTCTACATGAAGCTGTCAACTTGCTGGCATCCATTATTGTACCTGAAGGTGGTACCTTAGATGCAGCTTATCGTTCAAGTTTGGCAGCTGGTTTTCTTTTAAAGTTCTTCAACTTCTTGATAGATGGTCCTTCCAAATTGATAAATGGCTGTACTAGTTTGCCTGTCAATGGATCAATCCAATTAAATGGGAATCAAAACCAGGCTCAATATGATAAAACTCCAATGTTACTTTCATCTGGAAAACAAGTAATTGAAGACAGCAATAAGTATCATCCAGTTGGAGAGCCGATCACGAAATCTGGAGCCGCAATACAAGCTTCAGGTTTGTTTGATGCCTATCAATAATGACTTTTCATATAATTTAATACATGCTTAGTAACAAGTGAACATTAACATATAAATCATACGTAGGTGAGGCTGTCTTTGTAGATGACATACCATCACCACCAAATTGCCTTCATGGAGCATATATCTATAGCACAAAGCCTTTAGCACGGATAACAAGTATAGAACTCAGACCTGAATTACAGAGACATAAGGAAGTGGTGGACATCATTTCAAGTAAAGACATCCCGGATGGTGGTCAAAACCTTGGAGCAAGATCCTTATTTTCTTCTGAACCTTTATTTGCAGAAGAGATAGCTAGATATATTGGCGATCGTCTTGCCTTTGTGGTGAGTTCATATACCCTTTATTGATGGTTTGTAAGTACTTGCCCTTTACTCACCAACTATAGCTTCCTTTTTAGGTTGCAGATACTCAGAAACTCGCTGATACGGCTGCAAACTCTGCTATTGTTGATTATGATGTTGATAATCTTGAGCCACCGATATTAACTGTGGAAGATGCTGTTAAAAGATCTAGCCTTCATGAAGTTCCTCCATTTCTCCGCCCAAAACATGTTGGAGACATATCAAAAGGAATGGCTGAAGCAGATCACAAGATTCTTTCTGCCAAGGTATATGTAACGTGTTTTAATCTTTACCTTTGTTATTTGGTTATCCACCTTGGTTTCTGAAGAGTGATGTTTAAGTTTTCTTTTGAAAAATTAATGTCAAAATACAGATGAATCTTCCATCTCAATACTATTTCTATATGGAGACACATACTGCACTTGCTATACCAGATGAAGACAACTGCATTGCAGTTTACAGTTCAATTCAGTGCCCTCAGTATGCACATGCTACCATAGCCGCATGCTTGGGTGTTCCTGAGAATAATGTTCGTGTTATTACTAGAAGGGTTGGGGGAGGTTTTGGTGGGAAGTCCATGAAATCCATTTGTGTAAGTATTTGTCTGTGCACTGTTCTTTTACACAATGCTTAATTGTTATAATTCTACATCATGTTTTAATATTATTATCTAATTTTCTGTGGTTTGAAGAGTTACTAATGCAACAACTACAAATTGAAGAAGTCACTGCTTTTGCTTTGATTCCAATATAAGTCATGTGTTTTCTGTGTTAAGTGTTTAAATATATTAAGATATGAATTGAATAATATAAAACGATATAAACATAGTTCAAATTGTTACATTCACATCTTGCAGGCTGCTACTTCATGTGCACTTGCAGCACACAAATTGCGTCGCCCCGTCAGGATCTATCTAAATCGTAAGACAGATATGATCATGGCAGGTGGCAGGCATCCCATGAAGATTACTTACAGTGTTGGGTTTAAGAATAATGGGAAGATTACAGCATTAGATATTGAGGTTTTGATGAACGCAGGGTTGTACTTGGATGTAAGTGCAATAATGCCGGCCAGACTCGTTTCTGGGCTTAAAAAGTATGATTGGGGTGCTCTATCTTTCGATATAAAGTTATGCAGAACAAATCATCCTAATAGATGTGCAATGAGAGCCCCTGGGGAGTTGCAGGGATCATTCATTGCAGAAGCTATATTAGAAAATGTTGCAGCTACACTTTCAATTGATGTAGATTCTGTGAGAAGCATAAATCTTCACACACACACGAGTCTCGAGTTATTCTATCTAGAGTCTTTCGGAGAACCTTACGAGTATACATTGCCTTCCTTATGGAACAAGTTATCTGTTTCTGTAAACTATGACCAGCGAGTCGAGATGGTAAAAGAGTTCAACAGAGTCAACACTTGGAAGAAGAGGGGAATATCTCGTCTACCGGTTGTGTTTGAAATGGGCCTAAGACCAACTCCTGGAAAAGTAAGTATTTTCTCGGATGGATCGGTTGTTGTTGAAGTAGGAGGAATTGAATTGGGTCAAGGTCTTTGGACAAAGGTGAAACAGATGGCTGCATTTGGACTTGGTGAGATTCAATGTGAAGGAACCGAAGGCCTATTGGACAAGATTCGAGTGGTACAATCAGATACTGTGAGCTTGATTCAAGGGGGGCTGACTGCTGGTAGCACTACATCGGAATCAAGCTGCGAAGCAGTTAGACTTAGCTGCAATATCTTGGTTGAGAGGTTAAAGCCTCTAAAGGAAAAGTTGCAGAAGGAAATGGGATCAATCAAGTGGGAGACACTTCTTCATCAAGCATACATTCAATCTGTGAACTTATCAGCATCTTCATTTTTTGTACCAACAACTTATTCCAAGAATTACCTAAATTATGGTGCTGCAGTGAGTGAGGTATGTGATTGTGTTTTCAATGATGCATGTCTCAAATAAAAATGGCGTTGTATCATGTTCATTAAGAGTCCACTTCCCTTGAAAGTTAAGCACCTATGTGATCCTGTCATAAAATCCATGTTACTGAACCAAGATATCTTATAATGATAGTAATGCTTCCCTAAATAATGGAAACTATTTCTCAGGTGGAAATAGATCTTCTGACTGGAGAAACTAGATTTTTGCAAACAGATATTATCTATGATTGTGGACAGAGTCTCAACCCTGCTGTGGATTTAGGACAGGTATGCTATTTAATTTGGAGATTTTGTCTTTTTACAAAAAGTTTCCACTTAGAAAAGAGTATAAAATGCTAGGACTCATTCTTAAATACTCCTTATTAAGTCAGAAGTAGTGCACTCTTTGTTAATTAAATAAATCTAATTTCTCTATTTAATATATTTTATATTTTTATATTTGTGATTCAGATTTAGGATTTAGGATTTAGTATTCAGTGTTTAGGGTGTTTTATATTTTGTTTCTCTTTCTTTCTTTTACTTTTATAACAATATAATTTTTAGGAGTGCTACACTCCTTACTTTCTCAGAATCACATTAGCATTCAACTTTCTCTATTCATACTCCATATTCTAAAGGTGAAACATTAGTATTTTCTTAATCATTTTGTTGATCCATGTTGTAGATTGAAGGAGCTTTTGTTCAAGGTTTAGGGTTCTTCATGCTTGAGGAATATGAAACAAATGTTGATGGTATGGTATTAGCAGATGGCACATGGAACTACAAAATCCCTACAATAGACACCATACCTAAACAATTCAATGTTCAAATCCTTAACACGGGCCACCACAAGCGACGCGTGCTCTCTTCAAAGGGTAATAAGATCAAAGATTCATCAATGCACATTAATTTATCCAAATAGATGATTATTCCTAAATTGATGAAGTAAAATTCAGCAATCAACAAAATTTTGAATAACAGAAATGGATAATAATTATACCAGACTGTTAATTAGATTGAGAAAGCTTCGAAATTTGTTGATGCAGCCTCTGGTGAGCCACCATTACTTCTAGCAGCTTCAGTTCACTGTGCCACAAGAGCAGCGGTTAAAGAAGCAAGGAAACAGGTTCTTTCATGGAGCAACAAAGATGGAACGGATTCAAGATTTGAATTGAAGGTTCCTGCAACCATGCCTGTGGTTAAAGAACTCATTGGACTTGACATTGTGGAAACATACTTGAAATGGAAAATGGAAAAGAATTCGAGGATCTCATATTAGAAATGTGTACACCAAAATGCAGCAATAAAAAATTTATTTATACATAAAAAATTAACTAATAAATTATTTATTATATATTAATTTTTTTATATTTTAATTTATATTTTATTATAACAACTAATTTCGTAACTAATTATTAGTGGACACGTAATATAATCAAACACTCAATAAGATTGTAATGCTTTTCGTACATCTCGATGCACCGGTTGAGCTTTACTATAATATATATTCAGTCATTCAGATGTACTGATTATTATGTTGTCAGATAAATAATATTTCAGGTGTAAACCAAATTTTTCAGATCGAACTTGAGTGAATAATAAATGCAAATTAATAAGACTTAATCCTATCAAAATAAAGATAGTTTAGTTTGAGATATCATGTGAAATTGAAAAAAAAGAAAAAAAGTTATCGTAGACCAATTGTTTATAAACCGTTAAACATTGATAACAATTTATTTGTCATACATGAATTTTAACTTTTTAACCATTTATATATATAAAAATAATTAAATAATTTAATATATTTATTTATCATGATGAATATCATTATTTTTTTATTAAAACAAAAATATTGACTACCAACTTTTTTTTATTAGTATTAATTGAGCAATCTAATTATATGCTCTTTCGTAGATGAGTTGAACGATGTCAAATCAATCTTAACTTTTATTTAATAAAAAAATACTAGTAATTACTTGAAGCTATGAAATTGTTCAGTGTGTTCTAAATTGAAGATTACCAAAGTAATACAAAAAAAACCCGAGAAAATAATAGTGAGATTAGTTGATGTAATAACATTTGCATGTTCCAAATCAGTTGAAACCATACAGAATTTATGGGAGTGTAGACAAAATAATAGTGTGAACTGTGAAGTGTGAACTATTCACTAATCTTCAGAAAACAATGGAAGTGAAGAACAACATCAACTCTGAGATACCAACACAAACAAGTTTGGTTTTTGCTGTTAATGGTGAGAGGTTTGAGCTCTTCAAAGTTGACCCATCAACCACTTTGCTTGAATTCTTGCGTTCCCAGACAACCTTCAAGAGTGTCAAGCTCGGTTGTGGTGAAGGTGATGATAACCCTCTTTTATTTATTTATTTATTGTTTTGAAGAATTTATTTACTTTTTTCAATTTTTCTTCTTAGAACAAAGGTCAACAGTGTTGATGTAACACTGTGGCATCATTTGATTCAACTAGTGTTATATTAAGTAATTCAATTGATTGTTGAGTTGGTTCTTCATTATTTTTTCCCCCTATAGTATTCACCTTGCTTTGAACTAATTTTTTTAGAAAGAATTAGTTTGATATTAAATATTGACTATTGGGTATGGACCATAGTATAGTATTATTGATTATGGTCCTTTTTGGAATAAACCTAAAACATTGATGATTGTTATATTGACCTTGCTTTGAACTAATTTATGCTTCATAGATTGAGGCATAAGGATAAAGGACCTTGTTCTGGTTCCAGTTATTCTTGAGCTTTGTGAGTAGTGTTATTTTTTCTGATGGGGTTTTCAATGTACTTGAAGGTGGATATGGTGTTTGCCACAACCTTTTTTTTTTTTTCCAACTTGGAACTTCATATTTTGAAATGGTTGTTTTTTACAGGTGGTTGTGGAGCTTGTGTGGTTTTGATCTCCAAGTATGATCCTATACTTGATAGAATTGAAGACTTTACGGCGAGTTCTTGCCTTACACTACTTTGCAGCATACATGGCTGTTCAATTACAACAAGTGAAGGCATTGGAAACAGTAAAGATGGACTCCACCCAATTCACAAAAGAGTTGCAGGGTTCCATGCTTCACAATGTGGCTTTTGCACTCCCGGAATGTGTGTTTCGCTCTTCGGTACTCTTGTCAATGCTGAAAAGACCAATCGCTTGGACACGCCTCCAGGGTTCTCAAAAGTGACTGTTACTGAGGCTGAAAAGGCTATTGCAGGTAACCTCTGTCGCTGTACCGGTTATCGGCCCATTGCCGATGCCTGCAAAAGCTTTGCAGGTGATGTTGATATGGAGGATTTAGGATTCAACAGTTTTTGGAGGAAGGGAGAGAACAAGGACTTAAAGCTTAGTAGGTTGCCTCAATATGAACAAAATCATAAAAATGTTATATTTCCAATGTTTTTGAAGGAAATCAAACCTGATGTGTTGTTCTTGGCTTCGGATAAGAGGAGTTGGCATAGTCCTAGTAGTATAATGGAGCTACAGCGCTTATTCGAATCGAACCAAGTCAATGGAAACCGGATAAAACTTATTGTTAGTAATACTGCTATGGGATATTACAAAGATAACTATGACTATGACAGGTATATTGATCTAAGGGGCATTCCGGAGCTCTCAAAGATCAGGAAAGACCAAACTGGAATTGAAATTGGAGCGGCAGTGACTATATCTAAAGCTATTGAAGTACTAAAGGAAGAAAGCAGTGGTGAGTTTCTCTCAGATTTTGTTATGATACTTGTAAAGATTGCAGACCATATGGAAAAAGTTGCCTCGAGTTTTATTCGGAACACAGCTAGCATAGGTGGCAATTTAGTGATAGCGCAAAAGAATAATTTCCCTTCGGACATTGCCACAATACTTCTTGCTGTAGATTCAATGGTTCAGATAATGAGTGGTACAAACCTCGAGTGGATTGCGCTGGAGGAATTTCTAGAAAGACAGCCACTGAGTTTGGAGAGTGTACTTTTGAGCATTAAAATTCCAAGTTTGGGACTTAATAAAAACAAATCTTTGGATCAGAAAAGTAAATTCCTGTTTGAAACCCATCGAGCTTCTCCTCGGCCACTCGGAAATGCCCTTCCCTATCTAAATGCAGCATTCCTAGTCAAGGTTTCACAATACAAAGATTCAGGGGGAACCATGATTGATTCTTGTAGGCTGTCTTTTGGTGCTTATGGAACTAAACATGCAATCAGAGCAAAAAATGTTGAGCAACTTTTAGAAGGAAAACTGTTAAGTTTTAGTATTCTGCATGATGCTGTCAACTTGCTTATAGCTACTATCGTACCCGAAAGTGGTACCACAAAAGCTGGCTACCGTTCAAGCTTGGCAGCCGGTTTTCTTTTTAAGTTCTTTAACCCCATGATTGACAGTCCTGCTAAAATAACCAATGGTCATTCAAATGGTTACACGAATCATAACCAGGTTCACCATGATGAAATTCCAACTTTACTGTCTTCTGGAAACCAATTTCTTGAAGCAGGAAATGAATATCACCCTGTTGGCGAGCCAATCATGAAATCTGGAGCTACACTGCAAGCTTCAGGTTTGTTTATTTCCAACTTGTTTTCTTAAAAAGATTATTGATAGCTTAATCTTTTATGCATTTCAATTTACATTTTCAATGCCTAAACTTCAATTTTTACATTGATATTGGTTTCTTACTAAATTACACTTGAATTCATGGTTGACCTCATTAAAATGGTAAGGCTTTCGCCTTGGGAGCCGGTGTTCAAATTGCTTTAGTTACAGAAGCAGCCTCACATTTATTCTAGCATAATTACAATTCCTTTTTCGCTTCACGGGTTGGTATCTAGCTGAATTTTAGATAACAGCAACCAAAGAATTGATGTATCCCTCGCTTGCATTAGACAAGTCTTTTTGTCTGTCAAGAAGTGTTATTTTATTCAATTTGTGGCTTGTATTATGCTTTTCAATTTTATTTTTTCTTTGTATTTTCTGTTCAGTAACAAGTACATTTTTATGAATTTATCATATGTAGGTGAAGCTGTGTTTACTGATGATATTCCATCACCAAACAATTGCTTATATGGAGCATATATTTATAGCGCAAAGCCTTTAGCAAGGGTAAGGAGTATAAAGCTGAGGCCGGATTTACTACTGGATGGAGTGAGGGGAGTAATTTCAAGTAAAGACATTCCCATTGGTGGAGAGAACATTGGATCAAAGACTATATTTGGCATTGAACCTTTGTTTGCTGAAGAGATTGCTAGATGTGTTGGAGAACGTCTCGCCTTTGTGGTGAGTTCTTCACTTTTTGATCCAACAATGTGTGAGATTCTCTTTTGTTTCTTTGGACATTGATACATGGAAATTCCATTTTAGTCACTGTACAGCTTCTGTAGATTGCAGATACTCAGAAACTTGCAGATGTGGCTGCAAACTCTGCAGTTGTTGATTATGATACTGAAGATCTTGATCAGCCTATTCTGTCAGTGGAAGATGCTGTCGAAAAATCTAGCTTTTTCGAAGTTCCTCCATTTCTCTATCCAAAACATGTTGGTGATTTATCAAAAGGAATGGCTGAAGCAGATCACAAGATTATTTCTAAGGAGGTACATGTTTATCCAAGTTTGCTTCTGAATTATGTATGTTGAAACGGTTAGATTGCTCAACCATATTCATTATCATCTCAATTTAAAATCAGATGAAGCTTGGATCTCAATATTATTTCTATATGGAGACACAAACTGCACTTGCTGTACCAGATGAAGATAATTGCATTATAATTTACTCTTCAAGCCAATGCCCTGAGTATTCACATGCAACTATAGCAAGATGCTTAGGTATTCCCGAAAATAATATTCGCATGATTACAAGAAGGGTTGGAGGAGGTTTTGGTGGCAAGGCCATAAAAAGCATACCTGTAAGTATTTAGTTATGCATTAATTTCTTAATTTTGAATTGCATACATTTCTATTAACTTGTTATTCAAGCAATCAGTTTTCCTGCAGCATGATTCTTATTTGGATGTAAATTATATGATGTTTGCAGGTTGCAGCATCATGTGCACTCGCTGCGCACAAATTACGCCGCCCTGTCAGAATGTATCTAAATCGAAAGGCGGATATGATAATTGCTGGGGGAAGGCATCCAATGAAGATAACTTACAGTGTTGGATTTAGGAATGATGGGAAAATTACTGCATTAGAACTTCAGATACTGGTCAATGCAGGGATATATGTGGATATAAGTGCAATAATGCCACATAACATAGTTGGTGCAATTAAAAAGTATGATTGGGGTGCTTTATCATTTGATATAAAGGTATGCAGAACAAATCATCCTAGTAGATCTGCAATGAGAGGCCCTGGGGAGGTGCAGGGATCTTATATCGCCGAAGCTATAATAGAAAATGTTGCAGCTATGCTTTCACTGGATGTAGATTCTGTCAGAAGTATTAATCTTCATACACATGAGAGTCTTAAGTTGTTCCATGAGTATTGTTTCGGCGAACCTCATGAGTATACCTTGCCTTCAATATGGAGCAAGATAGCTGCTTCGGCGAACTATGATCAAAGAACCAAAATGGTGAAAGAGTTCAACAAGATTAACACTTGGAGAAAAAGGGGAATTTCCCGGGTACCGGTTGTGTTTCAACTGAGTCTAAGGCCAACCCCTGGTAAAGTAAGCATTTTCTCGGACGGGTCTGTTGTAGCTGAAGTTGGAGGAATAGAAATAGGACAGGGTCTTTGGACAAAGGTGAAACAGATGACTGCATTTGCTCTCAGTGCAATCCAATGCGATGGAACGGAAGGCCTCGTTGACAAGGTCCGAGTTGTACAATCTGATACTGTGAGCATGGTTCAAGGGGGGTTCACTGCTGGCAGCACTACATCGGAGTCGAGTTGTGAGGCAGTTAGACTTTGTTGCAATATCTTGGTTGAGAGGCTAAAGCCTCTTAAGGAAAGGCTGCAAAAGGAAATGGGATCTATCAAGTGGGAGACACTTATTCTTCAGGTATTTGGATATAAACTATGAATAGATACATTAATTCTTTTGATATTGTTTGACAGCATTCTCTTAAATTAACATGTTGACAATTTATGAACCTACAGGCTTACATGCAACCTGTGAATTTATCTGCATCCACATTATATGTGCCTGGTATGGATTCCATGTTGTACCTTAATTATGGTGCTGCAGTAAGTGAGGTAAGTTTTCTTCATGTGCACATCTCAAATAAAATTTTGTATTTTCTTAAAGTTCACCTAAAGTTGCTTTTCTTGAATATATTGCTTATGTCCTGTTGTCACACAACATATTACTGAACCAAATCATCAGATAAAGCTATGATAAATTATGGAAGTTATTTCTCAGGTGGAGATAGATCTTCTGACCGGAGAAACCAGATTTCTGCGAACGGATATTATCTATGATTGCGGACAGAGTCTAAACCCTGCTGTTGATTTAGGACAGGTAAGCAGACCGTGTACATAAATAGACATTTGCTATGCAAGCCCAAGACTAATGTCAGTGCTAGAACTGGAGGCCTTAGAGTGGTTTTTATTTGTGAAATTACTCTGAAAATATCTCTAGTTTCATTCAATTTTCAGTTTGGTCCTTATGCTATAAAAAGTGTTCTAAGTGCTCCTTATAATTGCATGTTGCAGATTGAAGGAGCTTTTGTTCAAGGGTTGGGGTTCTTCATGCTTGAGGAATATGAAACAAATGCTGATGGTTTGATATTAGCAGATGGCACATGGAACTACAAAATCCCTACAATTGACACCATACCTAAACAATTCAATGTTCAGATCCTCAACAGTGGTCATCACCAGAAGAGGGTTCTCTCTTCAAAGGGTAACATTGAATTCTCATAAGTGCATATAACTTGTTATTGAAACTGGGATTTTTATACATTCTCTTTCATTGGTTCTTCATAAATGTATGAGTGGTTTGATTGAATGCATAGAAGTCAAATACAAACATACATCCAATCATCTGAAAATCCGGTAAAAGCAAAAAGGATGGATACTCAAATTAGTATAGGATGAATGAGAATTTGAGAATGATATCATGAATATACATACATAGATTTGATAATGATATCAGAAGTTAGATCCCCATAAGTGGATAAATTAACAAAAAATTTAGAAAATAGAATATTTTTTATGCAGCTTCCGGCGAGCCGCCTTTACTATTGGCAGCTTCAGTTCACTGTGCCACAAGAGCAGCTATTAAAGAAGCAAGGAAACAGGTTCTTTCATGGAGCAATTTTGTTGGACCAGATTCAACATTTGACTTGGAGGTCCCTGCAACCATGCCTGTGGTTAAGGAACATATTGGACTTGACATTGTACAAAGATACTTAAAATGGAAGGTGGGCAATAAGTAAATTCTACAACACTGAATTGGTTGGTTGAATAATAGAAGAGTGATATTTTGATTTACGAGACTATGTACGTGTACACCAAAATCAGTCACTAAATCCAGCCACCAGTATAAAATACATGTTAAAATATAAATACACATTGAAAATAAATTAAACTACATATGTATTTGTACGAATAACATTTTCATTTGACTTAATATATGTAAGTTTTGATGTATAAGTCAATGCAGATGAATAGTTTTGGCATCAAGAATGAGTCGACTAAACTCTAGAAACTTGGCTTTAGATTGGCATATGTTAGGCATAAAATGTTCTTAGTATAAGTTTTTTCCATCTGCAAAAATGGGGTCAAGTGTTAAATCCCTTAGTAATGAGTTGGTGAGACGAAAACATGAAATGTAGTTGGTAGGAAGTTATATTATTTATTAGTAACATTTATTTTAGTAGTTTTTGTTATTAAGCCAGTTATAAATATTCGATTTTATAAACTTTATGTTCTGAACGTCTAATTTCAATAGGGAAAAGAACTTGTTTTAACCCACACCTTGGCAACAAAATGTAACGAGGTTAAATTATTCAGATACTATCTATTTATTTTTATTATATAAAAGTTGATATTAAGTTCTATTATATTGTGTTTAAGTCATATTTATTCGTTATAACTCAAATGATATAATCTCTCTATACTCATTTAGAAGTTGCGAGTTTGAGTTTTACTCCTAACTTTGAAAAAAAAAAACCATATTTTTTCTTTTAACTATCCATGTCAACAATTTTACTTACTTAACAAGATTTAAACAAAATTTAAAAATCAACCAATCATCTTTTAGTAAAAAATTTTAAAAAAATTAAAATTTGTTATATATTATTATTCAATTAAAACATAAAATACTAATTAAATATAATAAATATACATTAAAAATGTCATAATAATTATAAAAATTTTTAGTTACAAATATTAACATTCTACAACTTAGACATGTTAATACTCTTATGACTGCATTATTTGATTTACTCATGCATGTTACATGAGACTATGCTACTATTTATTTCTTAATTTCTCATATCAATTAGCGAAAATTCCTTCAAATAAGTTTAAATTTGCCACATTTTTTTACTAAATACATTCAAATATATTATGATTATAAAATTAATTCATAATTTTATATCTACATTTTTTGTATTTTTCATTCTCATTCATTTTTCAAAATCCAAATAAGTTCAAATTTGGCACATCTCTTTATCAGGTATATTCAAATATATCATAATTATAAAACTAATTTATATTTTTGGTATTTCTCATTCTCATTCATTTTTTAAAATTTTTTTCCTTACTTATTTGCAATCTAAAGAATACCATATAAAAAGACAAACTATGACAACTAAAACAAATGTAAAAATAAAAGTAACAAATAAAAATATAATTTTATACAACTCATAATATAAAAACTCTATTCTTTTTTAAAAATAAATGAATTCAAATATTTAAAATAATAAACTATATCTTAATTTATATTATATTTTAGTTAAATAATTATATAAAATTTTATATAAATTATCAAATAAATATTCTGCTAAATATTTTTAGTATAAAATAATTTAAATTTAACATTAATTTATATATTATCTAATCAATTTTTAAATAATATAATATTTATTAAAATACATTATATGAAGAATTTTAAGTGTACCGAAAATACTGGTGTTCTAATTATTTTAATCATTGATCTGAATTATAAAAAATATATATAATATATATTAATTGAAATCAATGGTTAAAACAACTGGAACACCAGTATTTTTGATATACTTAAAATTTTTTTTATATTATATAATATAAGAAGAGTTTCAAGTGTATCAGAAACACCAGTATTCTAATTATTTTAACCGTTGATCTAAATTATAAAAAATATATATAATATATATTAATTGAAATCTAATAGTTAAAATAATTAGAATACTAATATTCTCAGTACACTTAAAAAATTTTTTTATAATATAATTAATTTATTTCTTCAGGTATTGTGCATGTTTCATTCTAGTTAAAATAATTAAAAAAAAATGATGAGTGTCAATCCCCGGCTGAGAAGAGATTGGTAGATTTTCTTCTTCATTAATATGACATAATACCTTTTTTTTTTGTGCATTGCATGTTCCAAAATGCATCAATGTTTGGGCCAGCCTTATCAATTAGCATCCCAAGAGAACTGAACTTGTCTTAGTGTCTTCATTGTCACGGTAAAGATAAAGACATTTTTTTAAGTTCTCACGGACAAAGTATTTTCTAATTTGACATATTAATTACTATAGATCTGAGTTTTATTTAAAATTTATTGTTGGAGAATAGATTTTTATATGAAAAAAAATAAGATTTAAAATTTTATTAATTACTTAAATAAATTAGTAAATTAATAATTAAATTATCTCAAATTGGTTAAAGATATAAATATTTATTTAGTTCGAAAAGAAAATCAAATCCATACTACACTCTACAGATTATGCATAGTGCTCATCTCAATTGACAAATGCATATATTATGCACATATATACACTACACATTTTTTATCCTTATTTTTAAAAATCCAAATTAATAAGTAAAGCCTTTTACTTTTGATGTATTAATAATCATTTGATCAATTTTTATAATTATTCAAAGAGTTTAATTTTAATAAATTAAAAATTTAAAATATTTTATATAATTATTAAATTAATTTTGTTCTTTTATATGATTATGAATGTATCTATTTCTTTAACCCAATACACATATAAAATATTTTTATATTAATTGCATATAAAAAATAGATATTTATCTAAATAATCAGTATTAAAAATAATTATTTTAACAAATATTTAAAGGTTTTGTGAACATCAAAATTACGTTTGTTTATAAGATTTAATAGGTAAGGTATAGACAGAAATATTATATCAAAAGATATTAAATTAATATATTTTATATCGTTTTTGACAGAAAATACAGAAACATAATTTATTTTTTATTTTTTGTATTATTCTTATTAATTTTTTATAATTATATTTTTTTAATATTATAATTTTTTCCCAAATTTTTTATATAAAAAAATAAATAAAATTTTTATAATTTGTTTTAATTTTTTATCAAATAAAATATAAAAATATTAATTTTTATATATCTGTTTTTTAGGATTTATTTTCAGTATATTATTTTATCTTGGTTGGCAAACACAGTCCAATAGACAACCCTAAACTGTTTAGATTATTGAATGAAAAGTAATTTTCCTTTTTATAATTTTGAAAGCCATTTTTTTCCTTTCCAGATCCATTGGCTCCACATACCCAAAATCTCGCCGACCTCTCAAATCGTCAGAAAAGATTTAAGACTTTACATACTAAATTACCGATGAGATATGTTCCCATACACGTGTGAATTATATACCATTTTTTTTTAAATTTAAAAGTGATTTATATTTAATTGCATTACTTTGTTTTAAAATATAATTTTAATTTAAAAAAAATAAGTAAATTAGTTATTAGATTATATATTTATTAATATATACGTTTTTTAATAAATTTAATTACTAAGATAATAGGTTCATCTAAAATATTCCTTTTGTAGTTGTTCTCTTATTTTTTGTAATGTATTAAATTTTTTATGGATATTTTGAATATAATATTACAGGTCTAAGACAAAGATATAGTGAAAAAAACTTTTTGTCGAAAAAAATTTTTATATTTAAAAGGTTTTTAGAATTATTTGGAGAAGAGAGAATAATTTTTTGTATTACAATATTTTTTATATAAAATTAAAAATAAAAAAGATTGTGATTTATCTTTATTTTTGTCTTATAATTTTTTTTATAATCAAACTCTGCTTTTTTTCAAATCATAATTCAACATAAGAATTATTTATTTTTTTAATTTTAGATCTAATCTATATTCTGTAATTTATAGGTATTGCTTGACTTTTTTTCTTAAATAAAAAAATTTCTTCCATAAGAAAAGAAAAAGAATTAAGTAAACGTATGACTTTTAGAATAATGATAATAAAGTATTAAAGTCTAATTTTCACGCTATAACAATTTAAATTCCTTTTCTATTGTAATTTATCAAGAGAAATATTAAAAGGTTATTATAATATATTTTATTATTATTATTTTTAATTATTAATTTAATTTTTTAGTCAAATAATTTAGCAATATATTTTAATTTATATTTTTAAATATCTAACCGCTAGTTAAAAATAATAAATCTAAGAGCCCTCTAGCATCCGTCATTTATCAAAGGCTTTGTGTATGATTTTTTTGAACCTGTGTAATTAAATTAAACACTTTTGTTCATTGACAAGGCAACAAAATATGAAAAATATTAAAAATTCTAACTCATTCTTTTGGAATTTTTATTTTTTGATATTTTTTTTAAAAATAAAATATATTTAAATATTAAAAAAATAAATTAAGACTTTTAATTATAATTCATAAAATATTATTAATTCTCTCTGTAAAAATATTGTATACTAACAAATATAAATCAATAATCAATAATAATTAATAACAATAGGTTGTATTCTAATGCAACAACCATAATGTTCGTTGAAATTCCAATTTTTTCAAAACAAACAAAAAAAACGTTAAAGCATGGAATTTTAAAAAAAAGAAAAGAAGAAAGAAAAAAGTGTTATAGCATGTGCATATATTTTTATCAATATCTATGCTTAGATTCAAAAAATGCTGCCGGAACCAGACATTGTTCACTGATAATTAAGAAAGTAGCTCCCACTCTTTCTCTCTCTATACAACACTCATTGCACGCTTCACACTCATAAATCTAGCTCATTATCTTCCTCTCTGGAATCCAATCAAGTTAAGTGTTTAAGCTAAGCTACTTCAAGTTCAAGTTCAAGTTCTGTATCTAATCTGAGTAACAGCATTCTTTAATGCCTACACTATGCTCCATTTCCTCCCCGAGTAACATGTTTTTTTTTTCCACCTTGCCTTTTCGTTTGTTTGGTTTGTTCTTGATATGTTCATTAAATGTGATTCACATGTTTCTTATTTTGCAAAAATTCATGTAACTGTGGCTTTTTTTTCAGACAGTAGACAGAATAGAATCCCTTTAGGCCATTCTACTGTCTAATCTAAGTGTTGAAAATGTTTTTCCTTTTTTCTTTTCTTTTATTTTTTTCCTTCTTCAATTTTTTTTTACTGTGTTTTGTGCTATGCAGAAATCATAAAAGGTTCAGGTGTTAAAATGGGAAGATCTTCAATACCCATTGTGGGTATTACTATTCTGCTACTGTGTTGCTGCTTGGTTTCATTTTCAGAAGCAGAATATTTGAAGTATAAGGATCCAAAACAGCCATTGAACGTTAGAATCAAAGACTTGCTCAAAAGAATGACATTAGAGGAGAAGATAGGCCAAATGGTACAGATTGAGAGAGCTGTTGCCACCTCAGATGTTATGAAGAACTACTTCATTGGTTAGCATCCAAATTTCTACTAAAAGATCAGTGCTTTTTTGTTTTAATGGCATACCCTTTTGGCTTTTTCAGCTATAGATCACTGGAAAACAAATAGTTGGCAACTATAGATTAAAAAGTTAATAACTTTTGAAAAAAAATTAAAGAGTGAGCTTGTTACATCCAAATAGCAAAGTTGATCTGATAATTGATTGATTTTGGCAGGGAGTGTATTGAGTGGAGGAGGGAGTGTTCCGGCACCAAAAGCATCTCCTGAGGCTTGGGTCCAATTGGTGAATCAGCTCCAAAGTGGATCTTTGTCGACACGCCTTGGGATTCCCATGATTTATGGCATAGATGCAGTTCATGGCCACAACAATGTCTACAAAGCAACAATCTTCCCACACAATGTTGGGCTTGGAGCTACCAGGCAAGTTCAGAATATCCTTAAATAGATTCTCATTCAAGCTGCCATAAATTAAACTGTACCAAGGAAACTGAAATTGTTATAACACATGAATTCAATAAGAATTCGTTGCATTAAGATTATTTCTTAGTGGTTATGGATTTTTTAGATGAGTTATTCTTTCTATTTTATGTGTTAGCACTATGTAGCTGCTAGACTGAATAAAAATAGCCATAATTATAATGAATTTATACTGTATGGTTTAGGGATCCTCTGCTGTTAAAGAAGATTGGAGATGCTACTGCTCTTGAAGTTAGAGCTACTGGAATTCAATATGTTTTCGCGCCATGTATTGCGGTAATTAATTAAGCAGCATTGTAATTCTATGTTTCCAATTACATAAAACATTTGATCAAGTATTTTGTCTACAGGTTTGCAGAGATCCGAGGTGGGGACGTTGCTATGAAAGCTACAGTGAGGATCCTCAGGTTGTTAGGACAATGACCGAAATTATTCCTGGTTTGCAAGGAGACATTGTTGGAAATAAATTAAAGGGTGTACCCTTTGTTGCTGGAAAGTAAGATCTTGATTCCTGGTTTAAAATTGTGCTTGAAAAATCAAAATAAACATCAGTATGAATCAGTGTATAATTTGATCTTCCTTGATGAATTGATATTGCAGGAACAAGGTTGCAGCTTGTGCCAAGCATTATGTTGGGGATGGAGGCACAAGCAAGGGAATCAATGAGAACAACACAGTGATAAGTTACAATGGATTGCTTAGCATTCATATGCCTGCATATCTCGACGCAATCGCCAAAGGTGTTTCGACAGTGATGGTTTCCTACTCTAGCTGGAATGGCAAGAAGATGCATGCTAACCATTTTCTAGTCACTGATTACCTCAAGAACAAATTGAAGTTCAAGGTAAATATAAAATTTTGTTCAATTAGTTCTCGAATAAAACAATTAAAATGTATGCTTAATGTCATGCACAATTTTGGTTTCTTTTTCAGGGTTTTGTCATATCAGATTGGATGGGAATTGATAGGATTACTTCTCCTCCTGGTGCTAACTATTCATACTCAGTTCAAGCTGGTGTTAGTGCTGGAATTGATATGGTAAATATATATGATGCTTTCTGAATATGAAATTTTAACATTATGGTTTTTATTCTTATTTAGCATATACATTATTATGTAGATTATGGTTCCCTACAACTTCACCATATTCATTGATGACCTGACCTATCAAGTGAAGAACAAAATCATTCCAATGAGTAGGATTGATGATGCTGTGAGCAGAATCCTAAGAGTAAAATTTGTTATGGGGCTATTTGAGAATCCACTAGCTGATCAAAGCCTGGTGAACCAACTTGGTAGTAAGGTACATTTTCTTCGAGTTAACTCACAAACTCGCACAAGTTTATTAGTTTAGTTTCCCGAATTGAGTTTACGGTTTTCCAAGTTGAGTTTTACAATTCAAGTTTGGCTAAGCTCTACTAGTTCAGGTGAACTCTGAGTTTGATTACCTTGCAGATCATTTAAGTGGGAAGAGGCCATTCATTGATCTAAGTATTGTGTCTTCAACAGGAACACAGAGAGTTAGCAAGGGAAGCTGTAAGGAAATCACTTGTGCTGCTAAAGAATGGTAAATCTGCTGAGACACCATTGCTTCCCCTTCCCAAGAAAACTGCAAAAATATTGGTGGCCGGAAGCCATGCTGACAACTTGGGCTATCAGTGTGGAGGATGGACAATAACATGGCAAGGTCTTGGTGGCAATGATCTCACAGTTGGTAAGTCCACTTTGTTTGTTAAATGTTAAGTTTGGTCTCTTGTTCTAGAATAACACCGGAAGCTTCCATTCTAAGTCGACTGCATGCGCAGGCGTATACTGTTACATTCAAGTCCTTGTAACTCTTAAGTCTTTACCAATTCAATATTTACATTAGTTATATTATTTGGATGTTGTAAAAATTGAACCATAGAAAACTTACATGGATCTACATGCAGATTGAATAATATCCATGCATATAGCTAGATATTTGTTCATGTTTTCCTTTTGGAAGATATCTACAAAATCTTTGATAAATTTTCCATTTTTCCCAACAGGTACAACAATCCTCAATGCTGTGAAACAAACAGTTGATCCTGCTACTGAAGTTGTCTTCAATGAAAACCCTGACTCAAACTTTGTCAAGTCCAACAAGTTCTCATACGCCATAGTGGTTGTAGGCGAACCCCCTTATGCAGAAACGTACGGCGACAGTTTGAACCTGACCATAGCCGAGCCAGGTCCAATCACAATAACCAATGTATGCAGTTACATCCGGTGTGTGGTGGTTCTCGTCACCGGCCGTCCAGTTGTGGTTCAGCCGTATCTGTCAAAGATAGATGCACTTGTGGCCGCTTGGCTTCCGGGAACTGAAGGCCAAGGTGTTGCTGACACTCTCTTTGGTGACTATGGATTCAGTGGCAAGCTTGCAAGAACATGGTTCAAGAGTGTTGACCAACTTCCTATGAATGTTGGTGATAAACATTATGATGCTTTATTTCCATTTGGTTTTGGTTTGACCACAAACTCCACTAAGTACTGAAATGAAATGATAGAGTCTTGTATGAGAAAATTTCTCTAGGAACACCGGGTTATCATTAACTTGGCATTTATCATTAATGATTGAATGTCTCAAACTTAATTTTATGATATTAATAATAGAAAAACTTTTGATTCCTTGACATTCTTCTTTTATTTTTCTTTTTTCTTCTTGGATAGAAGGTGCCTCATAGTATAGTAAGACATAGGAGTGGCAATAGATAGAATATGATAAAATTTGAATCCAACTCTAACTCTATCTGCGGATTGAGAATAACTTAACCCTAATCCTATCCGCGTTCAACCTGCAGGTATCCAACCATACTTGCAGATTTTCACAAATATGTAATATTATTATATAATCTAATAAGCTTGCAAATTAAAAATTCAATACAAGCAACATAATCATTTCACAAACAACACAATCGTCCCATAAACAACATAACCATCAAATGCTCAATTCTATATAAAAGTCTTTGCTTAAATTAATAATACAAATAGAAATAAAATATTGTGATACAATATTGTATTTATATATTACTAAAATATAATTAATTTTTAAATAAACAAAGGTGCTAAATAATCAATTGTTGATCTGAGCTTAATAGTAAAAACTTTTTGCATTAAATGAGAGACCCTTAGTTCAACACCTACCTATAACATATTTTCTTAACATATACATATATAGGGTGCGGGTTGATCAGGTAAAGTTGAAACCCAATCCGCACCCTACTCTGGTCTCTTTGGCTATTCCTGCATAAAGCGAAGTATCTCGTCGTAAGAATTGACTGTAGCCCTTTCTAAATCGTTGGTACTAAGTTACTAACTTTAACTTTTCTGGATGGCTTTCCGCTTTCGTAACTATGGATGAGCTTGTCATGCTACCATTGCATTCCCAAAAAAATGTGGAAGTCAAGTGAACAATTGAAATCACACTGTTAAAGTCTTTTGAAAGTAGTAAGAGATAAGTTGATATAACCTATCCGACCCACACTCAACCTTAGTCGCAACGGATTGGGTTGGCAACCCTACTCAACCGGGTTGGATAGGATTGGATACCCGAGGGTAGGGTGCATGTTACCACCCCTGGTAAGACGAGACATTTTGTTTTCCAAATTAAAAAACTAAACAAAAATAAAACTGTTCCTGATCTCAAGGAACAAACAAAACACCTCAACTATGAGAAACTTGGTTATTAAGGTTACATATTATTGACACTGAAACAAGCATGCGGGAGATGAATAAAGATATGAAGGTAAGAGTATATAGGAAAGTTCAAGAGCAAAAGGAATACAACTTTCACAGTAACTTGTAGCGTACTAAGCCCAAAATCCTCAAGATCCTATGATTCTCATAGATACTAGCTCTAACAGTTTGCTGAAATGCCAAATTCCTCTAGATAGCCACCTTTCTTGGAGGAATTACCACATTCTTGTTTCCTGGGAATGCATTTTTTGATATATCTACCAGTGCCTTGAAGCTGTATGGCTCATGCATGGACAATTCTGACAGAACCTTTCTGTTGAGTTGGATATTCTCCTTCATCAGACCATGCATGAAGTTTCCATAATTGACCTGGAAAATTAAAACAAGGGTTCGATAAAGGAAAGTATCGGAGATTAGACAGAGTTTACCTAATATTCAGAACATTAGGTGTTGGAAATTGACAACAGATAATATTTTTGTTCTTTTGGTTTGAGAATCTCCATACTGGCTGTGACACTAAACTCAGGGTATTCCCACACCAAATACTTTCGTGCAAACATGGATTAAACAAATATTTACAAAATGGTTCGCAATCATAACAATTCCATTACCAAGGGTTTGATTCAATGACTAAAGTTTAATGATAACATTAGCAGCCGCATACCATATTTCATTCTCAAGTATTGAAGTCCAAAAGATATAAAATCATCTGCATATTATTAAATATTAATTGTTAAGAGAATAAAATGAATAGTACACATACACCATGAAGGCGGGTTCCAGCATTAATCCTTTGTATCCAAAGGGATCTCATGTCACGCTTTTTGTTGCGGCGATCTCGATACGAATATTGCAAGGCCTTCTCCACCCTCTCCCTTGCTATCCTTATGCAGTTCTTGGCTCTCCCCCTGAAGCCCTTTGCAAGCTTGAATATCTTATCTTTATTCATTTTCTTCTCTCGTTCTCGTCACTCTACAAACACAATTTCATCATCCAAAAATAAATAAATAAAAAATCTCAATTTCCAAACTGAGGATGAAAATTGAAAACTTTATTGACATGTAGAATTCAATTTATAATATATGCATACATTGCACGTGTTAACACATACATCCAATCAAGTATTGCGACAATATCGTAATATTTTTACTCAACAACTCACTGTCTAAAAGATTTACAAATGAAAACATGTGGTAGGAGCCAATGCATCAAACTTAAGCTCCAACATTTATATGAAATGCCACCCAATTTTTTAAGGAATAATACAACTCATAATTAAGAACCCTGTGTTACTGATACAATGTGTTACTCTGGAGTGGCCAAGTACTGTTATACGAAAAATCCGAACTTTAACCAAATGCCTAGAACACAAAACTAGCTAACATACAAATAATTCCCACGAAAAAAGATGTCAGGCATTTTGTCAAACACATAAAAGGCACTCGCTCAGCTTACATAAACCACTAGTCACAGTCATGGGCCAATGCAAAGCTAGCTATATACACTTCATACCAAAAACGGATCCAGAAAATTTTGATAGTGGAGACAAAATATACATAATATGATAATAATTTTTACAATTGTACTATGTTATTGTACAATATCCTTCCTAATTCAATTATAAGTCAATACACACAAACATAAGTCATTCAAATTAATTTCCAGAAGCAACAAAAAACAATATCTTAATTCAATACACAAACAATTTAACAAACAGATCAGTGACACCAAATTAGCAATTATATCATGAGAACAATATCCTAATTCAATCAAAATTCACATTTCACAATTAACAAACCAACTATATCAAAATCAATCATGAGATAAAATTAGCAATTATAGGATAACATTAACAAACCAATCATGAGCCAACTATGTCGAAAATCACAATTCACAAAATCATTGTCAATATCAGATTCTTATTACTAAATAATATAAAATCAACTTTTACTAAACAAAATGTCAAATACAAGCAACGAAGCAAGTAGATCAGTGAATGTACCAAGACTCCAGGAGGCAGCAGCCAGCAGCGGTGTGGTGCCCAGCAGGCAGCAGGGACGAACAGACTCGAGAGGCTGAAGACTGAAGAGTTGCGGTGCCTGAAACGGCTTGAAACTGGAGAGGCGAGACTCGACAGACGATGACGGAGTGGCGTTGGCGAAGTGGAACGCAGAACAGACGCGGTGAATGGAGCAGCGATGGGGGAGAACGCAGCAGCGCCGCAGCGACGTCGGCGGCAGTGACGCCGGGGGCAGTGACTCTGGAGTTTGGAGCAGAGAGAGAAAATTGAAAAAGGGGAAAAAGGTTAGGGATTGGGGAAGTTGGGGAAATTAGAGTAAATAGATGGTGTAATTTATTTTGATTTCTCATTTTTTATATTTTTATTAATTTTTCAATTTAAAATTTACTATTAAAATAAGTTGATAAAATTATCATTTTTAATTTAAAATTAATTTAACGTAATAGTTTAATATATTATTAAAATTAAGGTTAATAAAATAATTTGGATAATAATTTATTAAAGTAAAGCCAAAATTAATATTATTATGAGAATAATTAACTATTATTGTTAAAAATTAGTCATGCTTCTGCTGGCCAATGAATAAATAAATTTATCCGTAATTCATACAAATGAGTATGAAAAATATAACCGGCTAAAAAGTTGGATTTTGGTGCGAGGGTAAAAATTTTTTTTGTAGGGAATTGAACCTAAAAATTCTCAACATTCAATTTGTCTAAGTATTACCATAAGTATTACCACGTATAATGGAATTATTGTATATTTATCTAGCAAATGTTATTTTTATTACCTTAAATTTTGGTTGATGTTTTGTTTGTGGACTTCTAATATTTGTTATGCCATGATATTTTTTTTTAATTTTAAAAGTGAATTTTTTTATTGAAGTAAAATATTTCTCTTCAGTTTTATGTTTATATTAAATGAAATGTAAAAATATATTAAATATCATTAGTGATAATAAACATTATTTGATAATAATTTTTTTGAGTAAGGTAAAAATTAATATTGTAATGGGAATAACTAACCATTATTGTTAACAATGAATAATTTTGTTAGTGCTTCATACAAATAAGTATGAAAAATATAACAGGCCAAGAAGTTAGCCGGAAGTTGAACCCAAAAATTCTGATCATTGAATTTGCCTAAACGCTACTGCGAATGGTGAAATTGTTGTTATTTATCTAACAAATGTAATTTTTATTATCTTAATTTTTGGTTGATGTTTTGATAGCCAAGTTCTAATATTTGTTATATCATGATATTTTTTTTCAATTTTAAAAGTGAGTTTTTTTTATAGAAGTAAAATATTTTTCTTCAGTTTTATGTTTATATCAAATTAAATATAAAAATATATTAAAGATTATTAGTGATAATAAACTTTATTTGATAATAATTTTTTAGAACAAAGTCAAAATTAATATGGTAATGGGGATAACTAACCATTATTATTAACAATGAATAAATTCGTCTGTGCTAAATATAACAGGCCAAAAAATTATATTTTGGCGTGAAACTAACAATTTTTTAACAATGAATAAATTTTGTCCGTGTACTTCGTACAAATGAGTATGAAAAATATAAACACAGTCAGGGAGTTGAACTCGAAAATTTTTAACATTGAACTTGCCAAAGTGCTACAACGATGGTGAAATTATTGTTTATTTATCAAACAAATATTTTTTTTATTATCTTAATTTTTCGTTGATGTTTTGATAGCCAAGTTCTAGTATTTGTTATATT
This sequence comes from Arachis ipaensis, assembly GCF_059453495.1. Classification (NCBI taxonomy): domain Eukaryota; kingdom Viridiplantae; phylum Streptophyta; class Magnoliopsida; order Fabales; family Fabaceae; genus Arachis; species Arachis ipaensis. The sequence goes on from NC_142442.1 coordinate 6,095,796, forward strand.
ATGATATTTTTTTCAGATCTAAAAGTGAATCTTTTGTTGAAGTAAAATATTTTTCTTTAGTTTTATGTTTATATCAAATTAAATATAAAAATATGTTAAACATTATTAGTGATAATAAACTTTATTTGATAGAAATTTATTAGAGTAAAGTCAAAATTAATATTGTAATGGGAATAACTAACCATTATTGTTAATAAGGAAAAAATTCGTCCATGTTTCATATATAACAGGCCAAGAAATTGCATTTTGGTGCGAAACAAAAAATTTTTTTGCAACCGAGACTTGAATCTAGAATTTCTCAACATTGAATTTGCCTGAGTACTATTGCAGATGGTGGAATTGTTGTGTATTGATCTAAAAAATATTATTTTTATTATCTTAATTTTTGGTTAATGTTTTGATTGCCAAATTTTAGTATTTATTATATCATCATGATATTTTTATTCAATTCTAAAAGTGAGTTTTTAATTAAAATAAAATATTTTTCTTCAGTTTTATGTTTATATCAAATTAAATGTAAAAATTTGTTAAAGATTATTAGTGATAATAAATTTTATTAGATAATAATTTTTTAGAGTAAGATCAAAATTAATATTATAATGAGAATAACTAACTATTATTGTTAACAATGAATAAATTCGTTCATATTTCATACAACTAAAAATTTTTCGAAGCTAGGAGTTGAACCCGAAAAATCTAATCATTGAATTTGTCTGAGTGCTACTGCAGATGGTGGAATTGATGTGTATTTATCAAACAATTATTATTTCTATTATCTTAATTTTTATTTGATGATTTGATAGACAAGTTCTAGTATTTGTTATATCATCATATTTTTCTTCAATTCTAAAAATGAGTATTTTATTGAAGTAAAATATTTTTTTCGGTATTATGTTTATATCAAATTAAATGTAAAAATATATTAAAGTTTATTAGTGATACAAAACTTTATTTGATAATAATTTATTAGAGTAAGGTCAAAATTAATATTATAATGAAAATAACTAACCATTATTATTAAAAATGAATAAATTTGTTCGTGTTTCATACAAATGACTACGAAAAATATAACAAGGGGAGTTGAACTCGAAAATTCTCAACATTGAATTTTTATTGATGTTTTGATAGCCAAGTTCTAGTATTTGTTATATCATAATATTTTCTTCAATTCTAAAAGTGAGTTTTTAATTGAAGTAAAATATTTTTCTTTAGTTTTATGTTTATATCAAATTAAATGTAAAAATATATTAAAAATTATTAGTGATAATAAACTTTATTTGATAATAATTTTTTAGAGAAAAGTCAAAATTAATAATATAATGAAAAAAACTAACCATTATTGTTAACAATAAATAAATTCGTGCCTGCTTCGTACAAATGAGTATGAAAAATATAACAGGCTAAGTAGTTGTACTTTGGCTCGAAACTAAAAAATTTTTCGCAGCCTGGAGTCCGGAAATTCTCAACATTGATTTTGCCTCAATTTTATATTTATATCAAATTAAATGCAAAAATATATTAAAGATTATTAGTGATACCAAACTTTATTTAATAATAATTTATTAAAGTAAGGTCAAAATTAATATTGTAATGGGAATAACTAACCACTATTGTTAACAATGAATAAATCCGTCCGTACTTCATACAAATGAGTACGAAAAATATAACACGTGAAGAAGTTGGATTTTGGTGCGAAACTAAAAAATTTTCTGCAGCCGGGAGTTAAACCCAGAAATTCTCATAATTGAATTTGCCTAAGTGCTATTGCGGATGTTGGAATTGTTGTGTATTTATCTAACAATTAGTATTTTTATTATCTTAATTTTTGGTTGATGTTTTGATAGACAAGTTATAGTATCTGTTATATCATGATATTTTTCGTCAATTCTAAAAGTGAGCTTTTTATTGAAATAAAATATTTTTCTTCAGTTTTATGTTTATATCTGTAACACCCTACTACACAGAATTTTACGCTTATGTCGTAGAACAGAGGTAGTGTAGTGTTACGGACCTCTAATCATAAAATATTTACTTATAGTAGTGGAAAAACATAATATACTAGGAGCCTTGAAAAACGGGTAAAACAAAATCACAAAATAAAAAGCGCAACACTCAGAGAGCGAAATTGCTTGCGTGCTAAGAAACCTAAATGTTAAAGGTATGAATAAGCGAAAGAGTGAAAAGAGAGCCAAGAATACAGCATAACTAGCTCCTGACTCAACCTGCGAAGCCAAGGTTGGCCGGAGAATATATATATATATATATATATATATACATATACAAGTGTCTCAAAAACCAAAGTACAGAAATAAAACCCTAACTCTCCTGTAACCTCTATGAGGAACAAAATAATCGAGTTTCTTGGAGAGAAAGCTAAGTAACTAAGTACATATATACATAAGCTGATAAACCAAAATATCCTAGGGACTACTCCGCTTCAGAAAAATCCAGACGCTTAGCGAGGAGTCTCTCGACCTACATCTGAAAATAACAACACAGTATGGGGTGAGAACCGGAGGTTCTCAGCATGGTAAAGGTGCCACGCATATAATAAATAAGGTCCTGGGAATGCCAGAGGCAATCCTAGAACTCCATCATACAATTATAAAACTTAATTTCTAAGCAGAAGCCATAAAAAGGGGTAGGTGATCTAAGTATCCTAAACTTACTCACTTTTAAACCTAACATAAACACCAAACCGTTCCACCCTTCCTCCGATCCTCCACCATCCATGAATCAACAGAGACAAACAAACAAATAGTTTCACGCACAGGTAGGAAACAGGTAGTGCAAATAGCAAATATAGCAGTTAGCAGGGTATATATTCAGTTAGGCAATCCCAAATAATGCATAGCAAACAAAACAAACAAATGCACATGATGCATGCATGTCCTATGCCTGTTGATATCAACTGTCGATTATGTAGTCATCCCAACATGTTCTCAAGCTCAAAAGTACACCATGGGGAGAATCCCCAAGCTGACATGGGGAAGAGAATGCCCTCAAGCTCAATAATATCCATGGGACGAATTCCAAGCTGACATGGGGAGAAGAGACAACACCCCAAGCTGACATGGGGAAAACAATACCCCAAGCTTAATAATAACCACGGAAAAAAATCCCGGCTGACATGGGGACTACGCCCTAACCTCAAGTTATTCAATCATTTCTTACAATTTATCATTTTCATTCTCAATACTAATTCATGTCTCATCTCATCATTCTCAATTTCACTTAACTCATTGAGCATACATTTTATTATCCTTGATTAATTAATATCATCAATTCTTAAATTCTTACATTACTCTCTTACTTGCCTCATATATTTTATAATACTTGTAGAAAATCACTCATTCAAGCATTAGCAGCAGAACTCGTTCATACACGCTCCTCCTTCTTATATAGTTCGTCGTTTTTAATCTTTACTTCATTCCCAAGTTATTTCTATTTCCTAGCTTCAACTAATTACTAAGCTTACTAATAAGATCCAGGGTTAACAGGGCAAAAATAGAGGTTTATAAGTCTAAAATATGGTTTAAAACACAAAATCCAATTTTGCAGGAAATAGGGGCCACGCATGCGCGTGGTAGTATAAAAAAGGTAGCACGCACGTACGTTCCCTTACCATGCGTACGCGTAGATAAGAACATCATGCCACGCGTACGCGTGGGTCATGCGTACGCGTGGTCATGCATGTTGGTTCATCACGCGCACGCATGGGCTACTGGCGCATGCGTAGTTCAAAATGCCACGTCACGCATACGCGTGGGCCGTGCGTTTTTCCAAAAAAAATAACAGATTGTCCAGAAAACTGCAAAACCAGAATATTGTTACCTGCATAACACATTCTTCACACCAAACTTCCGTCGTCTATAACTTTCTCTATAAAACTCCATTTTTCACAAAATTTATATCGTTCAAAAGCTTGTGAAACCAACTTTCATTTGAAACAAACCACATTTCCATCCAAAGTTTGAGGAGCAAGTTATGGACTACCAAAGTTTATCAAAACCCACTTTTTACCAAATTACACCAAATCTCATTTTTACTAAAACCACATTTTCCTTTCAAAGCTCATTTCCACTCAACTCAACATACCATAACCATCAATCTAACTAGCTTTTAACCATAGCACAACAATTCTTACAACTTAGCTCAATTATACCACATTTCACCCAACTTTACCAATTTTAGCCACAAACCAACATATTACTCTATATACATATACTATCATCATCATGAAATTCCTCCACCAACATTACAACATTATTCATTATGACAATACCAACAAATCCAAATAAACACCACTCAATCCCAACCACATCATTACATTGCCATAATCATAAATCCTTCATCCATCATCATTATACTAGCATATATATATATATATATATAAATACATTCAATCCCACATTATCAACTACTCAACACATACCTCAAAGACAGAACACTAAAAGTGCAGAAAAATAGAGAGAGCAAAAGACAATGACCAATGAGTGAAAAGAATGTTATATTCTTCTTGTATTACAAATGAGAATGGTAGCTATATATATACAATAGGGCTGAAACTACAGCTCATTATTGAATGGTGAAACTTGGGTAATTCTATGATTGGCAATAGCTTTTCTGTACTGCAAGGCAAAAAAAGATGTTTCTAGAATTATGGTGGTACAGTTTCTGATAAGGGTGGAATTGTGCTGCTGGGTTGTAGGTTGGTTTTGGGTGATTCTTTCTTTTTGTCTTGTACTAGCTTTGTGGTGTGGTTTGTTAGCCCCCCGCAAGCTGGAGATTGAAAGATGTCTTTCAATCCCAGCTTGGATATGTTGACAGTGAAAAGGCGGGGTGGCAGTGCTTTGGTGAAGACATCCGCAAGTTGGTTGGAGGAGGAAACTGGAAGGAGGTGCAAAAGTCCAGCTTGAACTTTTTTGCGAACTAAGTGGCAATCCACTTCGAGATGTTTAGTTCTCTCATGGAAGACAGAGTTGGCAGCGATGTGGAGGGAGCTTTGATTATCACAGTATAGCGCGGGTGGGCGGATGCAGTTGATGTTGAGAGCCTGAAACAAGTTGAGTAGCCATAGTAATTCTTTGGTAGTTGTAGAGAGAGCTCGATACTCCGCTTCGGCTGAGGAACAAGATACTGTGTCTTATTTCTTGGTTTTCCAGGATATGAGAGATTTTCTAAGGAAGAAGCAATATCCAGTGATAGATCGGCGAGTATCAGGGCAGCGTCCCCAATCGGCATCACTAAAACCAGAGATTTGGAGGGGGAGTCCCTTGGAAAAAAGATGTCTTTGCCTGGCAATCCTTTTAAGTATTTGAGAATGCGGAGGGCTGCATTAAAGTGAATTTTGCTTGGGTTATGAACAAATTGGCTCAATTGTTGAGTAGCAAAAGTAATGTCAGGCCTGGTTGTGGTGAGGTAAATGAGGCGGCCAATGAGCCGTCGGTAGGCAGTGATATCATCAAGGGATTCTCCGGTGTTTTGGCTGAGGCGAATGGAGTCATCCATTGGGGTAGACGAGGGTTTGGCAGCGGTAAGGCCAGCATCAATGATAATGTCTAAACAGTATTTTCGTTGGCAAAGGTAGAGGCCAGCAGCAGAATGCGCTACGTCAATGCCAAGAAAATATTTAAGTGTGCCAAGATCCTTAATTTTGAACTTAGAATCTAAGGCAGCCTTAATCGATTCAATCTCAGAAACAGAGCTACCAATGACAACTATATCATCGACATAGATAAGGAGGGCAGTAAATGCTTTACCAGATAATTTGAAGAACAGGCTATAATCCGTCAGGGTCTGCTGGTATCCACACGAGAGTAAAAAGGAGCTGAGCTTCTCATACCATTGTCTTCCTGATTGTCTAAGGCCATACAAAGACTTCCTTAAACGACAACACTGACCAGGCTTGGAAGGTGTCAAACCAGGTGGCAAGCTCATGTACACAGTTTCAAGGAGGTCACCATGGAGGTAGGCGTTGTGGACGTTTAACTGGTGCAGTGTCCAATTATTGATGGAGGCGAGAGCAAGGAGGACTCGAATGGTGGTGATCTTTACCACCGGAGAAAAGGTTTTGAGGTAATCCACCCCTTCAATCTGTGCATACCCTTTTGCCACCAGTCGCGCTTTGTGGCGTTCAATGCTGCCGTCAGGCTGGCATTTGATGCGATAGACCCATCGACAACCTATGAGCTTCACATCAGCAGGAGTGTCGACAATGTCCCAAGTCTGATTTTGTTATAGGGCCAAAATTTCAGCTCGCATGGCGTCATGCCAACATGGCTGAGTTTTGGCATTTGCGAATGTTCGTGGCTCGGGTTCTGTGGAGACGGAGAAGAGGAAGCGTCGGTGATGGGGTAAGACTCGTGTATACGAGAGTGAGTGTGAGATTGGATGCTGGCATCTTGAAGATGGTTGGTGTGGCGTTGTGAGAGAGAGAGATTGCAATAGTAGTCTGCCAAGTTGCGCGGCGGGGCATGGGTTCTATTGGAGCGGCGGGGTACAGCGGGAATGGATAGTATGGTTGGGGTTGTGGGAAGAGTGGATGAGGTGGTTTGGGCTGGGGAAGTGATTGAAGAAGGAATTGGACTTGTGTTTGTGTGGGGGAGGGGAGTTCCATCGTTGTTGGTTTGAGCCGTTGTGGGTGTTTGAATTGTGCTTGATGAAGGTTGGGATGTTGCTAAGTGTGGTGGTTGTGGATTGGGTTCTTCAAAGATGGTGGGTGATTGGGGAAGGATGTTGGGAGGGTTGGAGGGGTTTTGGTCAGGTTGAGTTTGTTTGTGAAAAGGGAGACATGACTCAATGAATTGGACATTTCTGGAGATGAAAATCTCACGGGTGTCTAAGTCTAGTATGATGAAGCCTTTTGTGCCGGTTTTGAAACCTAAGAAAACACCTCTTCTAGCACGAGGATCGAATTTTGAACGGTGGTTGGTGAGGGTGGAGGCATATCATAAGCATCCAAAAACTTTGAGTGAGTGAAAATCAGGTAGTTTGTGGAAGAGGAGTTGAAATGGAGTTTTATTTTGAATGATTGGTGAGGGAACTCTGTTTATTAAGAAGACAGCATGGTTTACAGCATAGGACCAAAAGGATGGGGGGAGATTTGATTGGAACATTAAAGCTCTAGCAACATTGAGTACGTGTTGGTGTTTGCGTTCTACCCTTCCGTTTTGTTGTGGTGTTTCGACACAAGACTTTTGGTGGTGAATGCCTTTTTTGGCATAAAAATCATTAAGAAGGAATTCAGAGCCATTGTCGGATCTAATGGTTTTGACATTGGTGTCAAATTGATTTTTTACTAAGGCGATGAAGTTCTAAATTTTTGTGCCAACTTCTCCTTTTGATTTTAGTAAGATTATCCAAGTAAATCTACTAAAATCATCAATAATAGTTAAAAAATATTTGTGCCCATGTATTTATATTTTGGAAAAATTCTCCCAAATGTCTAAATGTATTAATTCAAAAGGTTTGGATGCATTATTTGTACTCAAAGGAAAAGACAATCGCTTTTGTTTTGCCATATGACAGACATCACAAAATTCATTGACATGTGGATTAATAAAAGGAAATTGATGGTGGAGTTCTCTTAATCTTTGGTCCGAGAGGTGGCCTAGCCTACAATGCCATACATTGCTATCTATGATTGGGGTTGTGATGAAGTTGTTAACATTGGCCAAGTTGGTGGAATGTTGGTCCTAATGGGTTTTTGTGGTTGCAACTTGTCGGCTAGGTAGTCATCTTTAAGGACTTCGCATCCTATATTTGGCAGAAAAATTCAGAAAAGAGCAATTGACATGAGAGAGTTGTGATTAGTTTAGAGATAGATAAAATATTGAAGGTGAAACCAGGAATATATAAAATGTTGTGCAAAGTTAGGTGTGGTGAGAAATTTATTGACCCACAATAGTGTGCAGTGATAATGGAATTATTTGGAAGGTAAACATGTATCGGGTTGATCTTGTGGTGTATTTGAAAATATGATAATGAAGAACAGATGTGGTCAGTGGCTCCTGAATCTAGTATCCATTTGCCACTGTTGTGTGAGCTTATAGGTGTGTTAGGTGATAAATGGGATGAGAAATGAAAAGAACAATATGCAGTGTTTGTATGCATAACAGTGATACCAGACTTGGCCTCAGATGGCCCATGTTGACTTGGTGGTGTGGGTTTGTCTGCAAACTGCTGTCCATGAACATTGTGGAGAAGAGCTAAGAGAGATTGATATTGGGCTTGTGACAAACTAGGCCCAGAAGTTGGATAGGTCTCTTCTTTGCTTGATCTGGTTCTGCTGAGTTGTTGTTGATGTGAGCAATTAGGGTTGGCGGCAGCAGCATTAGTGTAGGAGGCGGTGGAGTTGCTGCGATCATTGAACCGAGGACGGCCGGGGTAGCGTGGGTGGCCAGGTGGATAGCCGTGCTTGTCGTAGCACTCGTCGACGGTGTGGCCGGTTCCCCCACAGTAGACGCATACTTTTTCAGCTCCACTGCATCCACCATTGGTGATGCGTCCGCGGCCGCGCCCGGGATTTAGGCGCCGTTGTGGTGTGATGACGGCGTTGGTGAGGGAGATGGGCTCGTCGAGAACACTACCGCCTCCTTGGAGTTGGCGTTCGTGTTGAATCACCATGTTGAAGACTTTGCTTTCCGGTGGAAGGGGGTCAATGAGCAAGATTTGGGATCGGACGACAGTGAAGCGGTTGTCTAGGCCTTTGAGGAACCGAATGATGAAGTTTTAGTCGTGGTAAGATCGTGCCGGGCATATGCAGGGTTTGACGGGGCGGTAAGTGTCGTGCTCTTCCCATAGTGCTCGGAGGGCGGTGTGGTATTGAGTGACGGAGAGAGATCCTTGCTTGAGGCCATAAATCTGTTCTTGTAGCTCAGCAACACGGAGCAAGTCTCCTTGTGAGAATCTGTTGCGGAGATCTTCCCAGATTGCTTCTGCATAGTCAAAATAAATGACGCTCTGAGCAACGGGCGCTGAGAGGGAATTGAAAATTCAGGAGGAGACTAATGTGTTGCATCTACGCCAGGAAGGGAAGAGCGGGTTATCGGTGGCTGGAGTTGGGATGGTTCCATCTAGGAAAACTATCTTGTTCTTTGAGATAAGTGCAATGGAGAAAGCACGAGACCATTGATGGTAGTTGTCGCCGGTGAGTGGCGGAGAGACGAGGACAGTAGATGGTGTTTCACTTGGGTGAATATAGTATGGACTGGATGGTGATTGGGTAACGTCAATTTTTTCTTGGTTATTTTGAGACATGGTGTGGATGTGCAGCAGGCCCCTATTGGAGCTCTAATACCATCAAAGACAAAACACTAAAAGTGCAGAAAAATAGAGAGAGCAAAAGACAATGACTAATGAGTGAAAAGAATGTTATATTCTTCTTGTATTACAAATGAGAATGGTAGCTATATATATACAATAGGGTTGAAACTACAGCTCATTATTGAATGGTGAAACTTGGGTAATTCTATGATTGGCAACATCTTTTCTATACAGCAAGGCAAAAAAGATGTTTCTAGAATTATGGTGGTACAGTTTCTAATAAGGGTGGAATTGTGCTGCTGAGTTGTATGTTGGTTTTGGGTGATTCTTTCTTTTTGTCTTGTACTGGCTTTGTGGTGTGGTTTGTTAATACCCACATCAACTTATCCATTCATATCATAAAAACTAATCATTTAACACATTTAATCACTTCAACTTACCCTATAGTTCCCTAGCCTAAGTTTTCACAAAACCTTATATATTAAACGCGCGAAACCTAAACCATACCTTGGCCGATCACCACGTTTAGTCCAAGGCAACCTCACAAGTTACACATACAGCCCCTCTAGCTTGGGAAATCCACCAAAATCTTAGCACCAATCTTCCACCAAGCCTCCAATGTTCACAATTCAATTCCAATGCATATATATCTACTTAATTCACACCTAATACACATGTACACTTCAATTTCAGATTTCACATAATAAATTCAAGATTTGACTAAGGTTTAGGTGATCCTTACCGCACTCACACTCACAGCAACTCAACCGGATAAGCTCCGCAAGCTAAATCGATCCTAGAACACCAAATTGAACAATTTTTAACATATTTGCTCATAGATTTTCAAAACTGAAACAGGGGAGATCGAGGAAGGAAATGTAGATTCCTTACCCTACAATGTACCGGGCTTTGTAAAGCTCGACGCCGCGGTCGCGTGGCTGCAAACGGATCGTCAATCGGAGCTCCGGATCAAAAGTTATTGAGAATTGAAATTTGAGTAGTGAGGGTTTTGGAAGCTTCAAACATTCTTCCTCCTCATGCTCTCCAGCGTTTGCATGCCAAAATGAAGGAGAAAATGAGCTTCAGCTCATTTAAGGGATTGGTTCGGTTGGGCCCACGGGCCCGGTTTGGACCCGGTTCAACCGGTTCGACCTATCCGGTCTAATTTTGGGCCAAATTTTTTGAAATTGGTATCAAAATTCTTGTTTTAAACAGCTCTATCCTATTTTGATATTAGTTTTGCATTTATAATTTTCATAGTTAAAATTTAATTTATTGACTAATCATTTATTAATTTTAACAGGGTTTACAGCCTGAGTACTACTGTAGATGGTGAAATTGCTGTCTATTTATCTAATAACTTTTATTTTTATTATTTGAATCTTTGGTTTATATTTTGATAGACAAGTTCTAGTATTTGTTATATCATGATCTTTTTCTTCAATTCTAAAAGTGAGTTTTTTATTGAAATAAAATATTTTTCTTCAGTTTTATGTTTATATAAAATTAAATGTAAAAATATATTAAAGATTATCAGCGATAATAAACTTTATTTGATAATAATTTATTAGAGTAAGGTCAAAATTAATTTGTATTGGGAATAACTAATCATTATTATTAACAATGAATAAATTCGTCCGTGCTTCATACAAAATCGGATTTTGCTGCAAAACTAAAAAATGTTCCATGTAACACCCTAAGTTTTATACTATCGTGGAGGTCTTTAAAATAAGGTGCCACACTTGATCAAGAAAAAGACTGACTTAATCGTTATGCAAGGAAGGAGTAAATGCGCGTGGAGCGGAAAATGAGTAGCACTAAAACGTTGGAATTTGAATAAAAGTGAAATAACATCTTAACCATGAGTACGTTTCAAAATGCTTATAGGAAACTAAAACAAGAAATGAAACTAATTACGTCCTAAACTAATCTCGTCGAAGAGGCTCCCATACTTGCATCCTATCCTATCCTTGATCAGGACTCTTCAGTTATTCACGAATCGAGGTACCAAGGGTCTCCTTCCAACACCTTTTCGCGCAGTGAAGACCCGGTTCCGTTGCGTGGGATGAACCAAAACTCGACCGGGTGCCGAAGTGGGGGAATAGGGCACGTATCCCACCTTTGGACTTCCGCAAGGGTTCAACTCCTCCTCTGGATCCTCCTCCATGGTGTCTTCCTTCTGGCCAGGGTTGTCGGATTCCTCTTCCTCGGTCTCGGAGTCGGACTCGAGGTGTACCACCTTAGGTGACCGCTTCCTAGATGTTGAAGCGTTCCTATCTAGGAAGGTTACAACGGGCAGCTGGGGTTCTTCTTCCACGAGTTCTCGACCTAAGTAGATAGTTTGGAGCACGGTAGTAGTGGTCGCAACTACCCACGCGTGCTTCGAGGGGTCATACTCAGAAGTTACCCTCGGGGGGCACTGCGTCATCTCTATCTGCTGTGCCATGTTCCTCTGGAGACAGTATGGGAAAAGAAAGGGAGTGAGAACCTAACGTCTCAGTAGGAGTGCTATGCAACACCTCCATATCCATCTCCAGCCCACGTGCGGGATTTAAAAAAAAGGAGCGTATAACATGGCATGTAATATGCATCTTTCTTGTAAAACATGTGTGCAAAAAAAGGAAAGCATATAGGAAAATAGGAGGATAACATCTTAAGTAACATCAACATAATCATAATTAAATCTAAAAGAAAAACATAGAAATCAAACTTTCATTCATGCCTTCTCCTTTCTTAATTTATAACTTTTATGGAGGGTATTGAGCTCAAACCGGTATAAGTGGGAGTCCCCTTCCCTTACCGAAGGTTCTTATCCCAAACGTTTTGGAGATCACCTTCCCTTACCAAAGGATCATCTCGATCGATCACCTTCCCTTACCGAAGGATCATATCGATATCTTGTCTTTGGGGGTCACCTTCCCTTACCGAAGGATCATTCCCTCAGTTTAATTTACAATCAAGGTTATTTAGACATACACAAGAAGGGAGTCATATAAAAAAGATATATTATTATATAAAATTGATGGGATAGTCCCCTTCCCTTACCGAAGGTTCTTATCCCAAATGTTTTTCGATCACCTTCCCTTACCGAAGGATCATATCGATATCTTGTCTTTGGGGTCACCTTCCCTTACCGAAGGATCATTCCCTCAGTTCAATTTACAATTAGGTTGTTTAAACATACATGAGAGAAAAATCATATAAGAAGAGATCATGCAAGAAAAGGGACAATTGTGATGATAAAGGGATATATGAAAATCATGAGACTCTAGCATGTGTATGGATTTTCTAATTAAAAGATCTTGGTAATATAATAGCATGGATTGAAAGAGGTCCTATCAAGGTGCAAAAAATATGGCATTTTAAATAATTGCACAAAATATTAAAGAAATTATGTATTCTCGATCCTAAAGGAATAATATAATGGTGCAAACGATCATACAGGTGTACATAATAAGAATAGAGTATACTAAATATTTGAATAAAATATTTAAGAAAGCATGTACTCTTGACTTTAAAGGAGTAATATAATGATATGCACATAATAGAATAGGGTATATTAAATATTTGAATAAAATATTTAAGAAAGCATGTACTCTTGACTTTAAAGGAGTAATAATGACATAATGATATAACAGGTCACATAGATGCACATAATAGAATAGGGTATATTAAATACGGAAAAGCTCTGCATACAAGCCATTAGGGCTTGTATGCTTTACAAGTTCATTAAGCAATAAAACAAAAAAACGCGCTGCTACACATACGTTGTATACACGCGCTATATAAGATCCCGCGTATATCTAACTACCAAATTTAAAAGATTTGTTTCCTTCTTCGTTTTCGTTATTTGGAGATTTGCTTGTTCTTCTTCTCGCGCGTCTTCCCTCCTTCTTCTCCATTGTTCCTTTCCTCTCATTTTCTCACTGGTATGTTCTTCGTTTACGTTACTTTCCTCTCTCTGTGCAACTCGAACTTCGTTTTCTATTTTGATTTGTTGTTTTCTGAAATCAAAGTTTGAACTCGTTTTGAAGATAATGGATCATTCAACCTCAAATTGTCAGCTGAATCCAGGCGAAGTGGATTATGAATTTGAATCTAATGAAGTTCCTAAGGTTTGATTTACATAGGATTAGTATGAATTTTCTTGCAGTAATTTGTATAGCATTGTGTAGTTGAAAAATTGTTGAACATCGACTGTGAAACTAACACGTTAACATGAATCTGTTGATTCAATGTATTAGTTTTGATTAATTATCTGGAATTTATAGCAAACGCTCGGGTGTAGATCAGGTCTTTTTTGGGTGTATTTTTGCTAGAAGTGTGGGTGTATTTACACTTTACTGGTTTTTTGTTATTTTAATTGAGTTGTTGTTGTTCAGGTGTATTATATCAGACATGATTGGGTGTGTTTTTAGTTTTTGACATGGTGTATTCTGCAACATGTGTATTTACAGTTTATGGCTTTATTGTCATTTTAGTTGAGATGTTGCGGTTCGGGTATATCATATTAGACATGATTGGGTGTATTTGAATCATATCTATGGGTGTATTTGAATCATATCTATGGGTGTATTTACAGTTTTTGACATGGTGTAATGTGCAGCCTCTCTTGGTTGTTGATGACGAGCTTGTTCCAAAGGTTGGAATGACCTTTACCACCCTTGAAGATGCTGGAAAATTTTACAGGAACTACACCAAGGCTGCAGGTTTCTCTACAAGAGTTCGGTGCACAAATAAGAAGGGAAACGAGATTAAGAATCAACTGATTACATGTAGCAGAGAGGGAAAATGGAAATCTAAAATATCTCTGACCGAGAAGACCAATCCAACAGCCGGTCTAAACTATCCTACAAGAATTTATATACACACATTGAAGGATGTCGGTGCTTGGATCATTTCAAAGGTTGTGCTGGATCATTCACACCCCTGCTGTCCAAGTAAAGCAGAGATGCTCAAACAGCACAGGGAACTAAGCATGTCCATTCGTCGTACAATAGAGAATAATGAGGAGGCTGGTATCAGACCAAGCAAAACCTACCAATCATTTGTTGCGGCTGTCGGGGGTCACCGTGAGTTAAATTTTATCGAAAAGGACGTGAGGAATTACATTACCAGGGAAGTGCGGAATGTTTCCGAACAAGAAGATGCAAAGGAATTCGGGAAATATTTGTTAAGAATGAAAGAGAAGAATCAGAATTTCTTTTTTGAGCTCGAACTCGAGGAGGATCAATCTATTAAGCTGGCTTTTTGGGCCGATGCAAGAAGCAGAGCTGCCTTTGAGTATTTCGGAGACGTCATTTCATTCGACACCACCTATAATACAAACAGGTAACAAACTGCCCCTATTTATGATGCTAAATTAATGTATTTTTACGAATTCGCAGCAGAGGTGTATATTGCCTGTTTCTTTGGGTGTATACAAAGAATCTGTTAGGGTGTATTTAATGATTTTGCATTCTGCACTATGGTAATTTGTTTCAGGTATAATTTGGTCTGTGGTTCTTTTGTCGGGGTGAATCACCACGGTCAGTCAACACTTCTCGGATGCTCTTTGATGAAGAACGAAGAAATTGAATCATTCAAATGGTTATTTCAATGCTGGCTTCGTTGCATGGGAGGAAACGCTTCGAAAGGGTTTCTCACCGATCAGTGCGCATCAATGAAAAGGGCTTTAGAGGCCTGTATGCCAACAACAATTCACCATTGGTGTATTTGGCACATCATGAAGAAGATTCCAAGCAAATTAAACGGGTACAAGGGACATGCCGATATTGAACAAGAAATGAGCCAAGTTGTTTGGAACTCTTATAGCAAAGACTCATTCGATAGGAATTGGAATGATTTTCTGCTGAATTTTGGTCTTGCGGACAACAAGTGGCTTTCAGGTAATGTCTTTTTAAAATCTGCATCAGAGGTGTAAATTGCATGTTCTCTCGGGTGTATTTATAGTCTGTGTTTGGGTGTATTCTGCAGATCTGTACGAAGACCGTCACATATGGGTTCCTATCTATCTGGATCACCACTTCTGGGCAGGGATGAGAAGCACACAAAGGAGCGAGAGCATGCATTCATTTTTTAACAAGTATATCACCCGGAACAGCTCGCTTATTCAGTTCGTCAAACAATACGATAATTGCCTCGGAAGCAGGGAGCAAGCAGAGAGAGAATCAGATGCTGCAGATTTTCATACGGTCATACCGTGTGCAACCAAATCCTCCATTGAAGCTCAGTTTCAAGATGCGTACACTCATCAAAAGTTTAGGAAAGTCCAAGCGCAATTCAGAGGAAAGGCGAATTGCATCACCAGATTAACAAATTCCGCTCTAGGCTATTCAGTATATGAAGTCGGAGAACAAGTTTCCAGCTCAATATTCAACAAGTTTGTGGTTACTTACGACTCAGTTGCAGCCGAGGTAAAATGCCAATGCTTATTATTCGAGTCGAGAGGGATACTGTGTCGTCACGCACCAAGCGTGTTAAGCTTCGAACAAGTAAGCCAAGTGTCACCTAGATATATACTAGAACGATGGAGCAAGAAGGTAAAGAGGCGACACACACACATTAAGAGCAGCCACGACGAGCCACTGATGGAGCTAAGAAGCAAGAGGTTCGACCAATTGGTTTTTCGTTCGCAAAATATTTGCGAATTTGCATCCGAATCGGAGGAGTTGACTGCAATTCTGCACCGTGCGTACGATAACGTCATGGCTGAGATGGAATCTTTAAAAGTCAAAAGGAAGGGGACATCTTCTTTATCCCACGAAGACGCCAACTTGGAATCCGTTAACGAGCTTCAAAGCCCGCCAAGGATTCGAACAAGAGGACGTCCAAAAAATAGGCTAGGTTCAAAGTTGGACAAACAAATCGCAAATGCCACAAAGAAGAAGAAGACGAAAGTTTTAAGCGAGGTAAAAGTAATGTTCTTTAAATTTGTGGCGATTGAGTTTATTTTTCTTGTTAATAGTTTAGCTAATATGTGAGTGTTATATTCAGATAAACCTGTTTGATGGTGCATCAGCGGTGCATTCAAATTCCAGCCAATATCAAGGACATGTTATGAATTATCAGTTCAGGGTACCAGCAGCAGGGGATAACTCTTTGGGTGTATAGTTTTTTAGAATATGGGTGTAGAAGCACTGTGCTTTTGGGTGTATTTTTGTTAATTCACAATTTACATATAGATACATATATATAATATTTGTGTTTTAGGGTTTACAGGTTAGGTGTAAGGGTTTAGGTTTTAAGTGTTTAGGGTTCAGGGTTTTAGTCTCAAAGCATCAGTGGGGGGGATAGATTTCAGGGTGTATGTTCAACTTTATTTGGGTGTAAAATTTCGCAGCTTATGGGTGTATATTTGATTTGATGTTTTTCTTCATATTTTAGTACCCGTAATTCATACATTTTGAATACAGCACAGACAGTTTAACAGCACAGACAGTTTGGGTGTATATTTTATGCAATCTTGGGTGTATTATTACACTTGCGTTGGGTGTAAAAGTTTATAATTTGCGTTTATATATGCCTTGATTTTTTCCTTCATATTTTACCACCTGTAATACAGCTTTTGAATACAGCACAGACAGTTTAACAGCACAGATAGTTTAAATATGAAAAAAAATATACATGGAATAGAAGTTGTTGATAAATGGCAAATATTTACAGCATTTGTTCAATTTACAAACTACCCAGCAGTTGGATTATGCAGTTTCTATATCAGCAGAATTTATCTGACAAAACAGACTCAATAATACAGAGGATGGCTTCGACAGCCTTATAGCATTACTCTCTCTAATTGCCTGATCTCTCTCTTTATTCATCTCACTTAATAGTATCTGCGAAGCATACTCCACTCTATAGTGGTCCACCTCCTCCTACAATTAAAAAGTATATTCTGTTTAAACAGCAATATTAATTCAGTAAAGTAATACAGAGTTATATAGTTCTAAAGACAGTTACCTGTTTCCAATTATCCCATTCATACTTCCCCTTTTTAATGTTTTTCGGCTCAATTAACTCAAGCCACTTCATAACGTAGATACCGCAGTCATAGCTGAAAACGAAGAAAATAAATTACAAATATCATTTAGGAGGAAAGTTTAATGTTCAGAGTCACAAATTTATACCTTGATTTTTGGCCTGATATTTTAACATATGATGCTTTAATTTCCTTCTCCTTCTCGTCTTTCTGCAGAGGTTTCCCGCCAGCATATGCTCTCAATCTTGAAAATACATATGCCTTAAATACCAAAACAAATCAGTAATACACTCGAATGAATGCACAAGATACAACCAACTGAATGGACAATATACACCCAACACAACTAACGAAACACACCCAACTTGATAAACAACATACACCCAAATGAATGCACAAGATACAAAGGCAAATGGTTCCACAAAATACACCCAACCCGATGAAGAAATTACACCCAAAAGAGAACATAATTACACCCAAAGCAGAACATACATACACCTTATATTGAACTGAAATAGACCTATCTATTAAAGTAAAGAACACAGAGACAACTTACAGTGAATTTATTAAGCTGCTTTCTCTCATCGCTTGGAGCTTTTTTGTGTAGCGGGTCAAGTATACGACATCTCCGCTTTGTTGTACCAATCACCCATAACCACCAATGGCCCGAGTAGCAAACAGGTGCAAAAATCTGAAGGATTGCCACATTTCAACAGTGTGTTATTTTATTTAGCATATAAGTAAAGAACGGTACTAACAAATTTAGCAAATGAAAACTTACATATGGATGAGAAGTTATTTTTTTGCATCTATGAAGGGAATAAAACTCGGGTAGTCTTCCACCCTAAATTCTTTATTGGTTTTCGGTGATATGAATTCCCCCTTTGGGTGCTTCGAAAGGGCCATGCTCTACAACAATTGCGAAATAAAAAATGAAATACTGAAAATACACCCAAGTAAATACCTTAAATACACCCAAATGACTACACAACTTACCACAATATCGGGGGGCAGACAGTATACTTGTTCTTGAAACCTTTTATCATTTTTTCGGTTGAGGATGTGGCACATGGCAGATACAATCTAGAAATATATGCCAAAAACAATTTATGTTAATAAACATTGCAGTAAACTTTGGTGTAAAACATTAATGTTATTCTAATATTACCTCAGATTCTATATAACTTTCTGCCTGGAGGGATGCAAGGTGCATTCTAAATAAAATGTAATTATCTTGCGCCATCAGAGTGCAGATGTGGTCATACTCGTCAGTACTGCCATCTGCGTAAGTCTTCAGTCGTGTCCCCCAGATGTAGCACTTTTCTTTCATATCATCCGTAATCTGATTTATTCCCTCAGGAGTTTCAAACTTCTCAGAACTTTCTCCCCCAGTCTCCCTTTGAATTTGTGGACTTTTACTTTTTTCTTTCGCCGCACTGCTTGCTATTTTTTGTACCAAATCGTCTAACTGTTCTATCAAATTTACAGCTTCTGGAGATTTTGCCCTTTCTGTCTCCTGCGTTGACGCTCCCTCCTGGATTGAATCAGTCAAGCCAAGGCTGAATGATGGCACTGGATCTGTTTTAAGAACATAGGATGCTGTCCGTGCCATCATCATCAGGGCAGCAACGTCTTCTGCGTCTGGATGACTGCGTCATCATGTATAACGTATTATAAGAGTAAGAATATACGGATCATAAGCAAAGATTGATTTTAGTTTGATGAACTTACATTTTAGATGGAGCTGGGGGAAGCGTAGGTGTGGTTTCTTGAAGTTGTTGGGGGGGGGGGGTTCAGGAGTGTTGCACAGTTACACAAAATTAATAATGGCGTAAAAAAAACTAATCAGAAACAATATACACCCAAACTGTTAGCAAATATACACCCAAACTCTAAACAAATATACACCCAATACTATTTCTTACATTTCTGTAGTTCCTTCAATCTGTAGCGGAGGGGTTGGTTCAAAATCTGTCTCAGGTGTTTCTTGAAGTTCCGGCACAGTGGTTGTTTGGGACGCCGGCACAAAAACTTGAATTGGGACTCTAAACAAGAAGAAAAATGAAAGGTTAACAACGCCTTTGAAAATAATAAGGTTATAAGGTTGAAATATTCTTGGAAAACTCACATTGCAAGCGCATCCGACGGTGTCTGTTCCCTCACAACCATCATATTCGAATCAGCCGGACTCAACCTAAAATACACCCAAAGAAATTCAAAATATACACCCGAACAATTCAAAAAGAAGACAGGCTTTGTTTTTTGAGAACTTACATACTTGCAGTTTTTACTTTTTTTTCCTGCCTTTTTTTTCTTGAATAAAATAATAAAGGGCTTTTTTTCTAAAAAATATATATAGAATTAGAAGTAGAAGGAAATAGAAGAACAAAAGTAACGGTTATCTGAAAAAGAAATTACATGCTCTCTGACGGCTGGTTTACACTACTCTGTTCTGTGCGTCCTTGAGAGGAAGGATCATCACTTCCCAAGTTCACAGCCGGTATTCTAAACAGATTTCATGTTATTCAGAAAAAATAAGATACAGGTATAAAATACACCCAAATGAATGCACAAGATACAACCAATCGAATGGACTATATACACCCAACACAACAAACGAAATATCCCAACTTAATAAACAACATACACCCATCTTGATCAACAAAATACACCCAAATGGTTCCACAAAATACACCCAAATCATGATAACAAGACTTTATTAAATAAATCTTCTTACATTTCAGAGGAGACATAGCGACCTTCTGTCGATCGCAGGTCAGCTTGGTTCTCCCTGCGAAACAAGAAACAATTATTAGCAAAGAAAATACACCAAAATCTGAAATAGACACCCCAACAAGACATACCCCTCTGTAGCAGATTTTTCAACGTTTCCCCTTAGTAATTCATCTAGTTCTTCACTTGATATTTCATATGTCTCACTACATTTATAAAAGAAGATGTTAACAAAAATAATTACGATGATATACGGTAATATAGCTAACGAGGTACTGTACCCATCAAAGTATTGATGTTCTTCAGGAGATGAATCCTCCACAACAACTTTTTTCTTTTTTGGTTGTGTTCTGGGTGGAAAAAAAAGTATGAATCAGAAATAAAAAAGTAATTTTATCACAGAATATTTATCCAAAGAAGTGCTTACTTTTTTGGTGTTGTTTTTGTCTTTTTCTTTTTCTTTTCCTTCTCCGCCGGTGATGATTTTTCGCTTCTATAAGTTAATAAGAGACACTTCAGTTAATACATGAAATCTTTATAATGAAGCCAAAAGAAAGGAGTAATAATTTCAGAATATTACTCATCACTTGATTCAGATTTAGATTCTAAATCAGAATCTGACTCCTCTTGACTCTTCTTTCTTTTTCTGGTGTCCATTCTGTAAAGCAAACAATCATTATTTAGAATATACTAAAGATATAAAATACACCCAAATGAATGCACAAGACACACCCAAATGAATGGACAATATACAACCAACGCAGCAAACGAAATAAACCCAACATAATAAACTACATACACCCAACTTGATCAACAAAATACACCCAAATGTTTTCAAAAAATACACCCAACTCGAAAAAGAAATTACACACAAGTATGGTACTTACTTTTTCCCCTTTTTGCTGGGGTGTTTTCTTGCTGAATCCTCTGAGTCTTCTTGAGTCTTAGACTCAGAGGTAGAACTGTCACTGTTAGTAGTTGTTTCTTTCTCCGAAGAGGATGTTGAACTTGCCTTTCTTTTTTTTGTTTTTTTGATTTCTTGTTTTTTTTCCTTTTTCTCTTTTTTTTTTCTCTATTTTTTTTATTTGCGCCATGTTTACAATCCCCTGAAACATCAGATAATTTATTTAGCAGCATTCAGATAAATAAATATACACCCAACATATTATGTTCAACTTACCAAAATTTCCTCTGTTTCTGCATTCATTCTTTCGACCAACTGCTCCTTACTCCAGTTGGCAATCCATGGTTTTGGTGGTCTTTCAGCCCTCTTCTTGCCTTTGTTTTCTGAAAGATGAAAGTATATTATCATCAGGGCAAAGAGGCAGCCATCAATTGCCTTCTTCTTTTTCTCCTTGTAGTCTGTGATGCCCTTGACGATGAAGGTCAAAACATGCCCCCCCAGTTTCGCTCCGAGATGCCGTCCATCTCAAAAATTGGGGCCAGGTGCACAGGCGAGATTTTGTTTATTGTCGTTGGCAAAAGGAACGCCATCTGTATATAGAGGATGAAAATCCTCTTGAACATTAGGCGTTCCTCTTCGTTACCAACGCCGATATCCATCATCTCATCGGTAAGACTTTTGAGGGTCTTACCCTGGAATCTTCTAAAAATTATTTTGTCATCCTCAGAAAGTTTCTTATACTCGACTTTCTGAGGAAACGGTTTTCCTACAAAAAGGAAAACAAAGTATCAAAGTCGGTTCAAATACACCCAAGCATCAACCTTAAATACACCCAAGCATCAACTTAATATACACCTATAATTTTGAGCTAGTTACCTGTTGCATTGATGCCAAGTGCATGACCTATGTTTCTTGGGGTTATTTTGAAAGAACCATATCCTGTTTCCAGTCTGTTCTCCCCAAGTTTGAAGTTGTTTGCCAGCTCCCTTAACAGTTGGTGATGCACCCTTAGTGGTGGGATGTGCATCAACCCACCGAATCCTAGATCCCTCACAATCGCCTTCTTCTCCTCAGTCATGTTTCTGAATTTATCACTTAGGAGATGTGTGGCACACTTAAGGTCTTTTGTTTGGTTTCTTGCTGCATTTTCTCTGAAATGAAAAATACATCCAAAGACATCAGTAAGATACACCCATATATATGAGTCAGATACACCCATTGATAACAGTAAGATACACCCATAGATATGATTCAGATACACCCATTGATAACAGTGAGATACACCCATAGATATGATTCAGATACATCCATTGATAATAGTGAGATACACCCATAGATATGATTCAGATACATCCATATATATCAGTCAGGTATCACTCAAACATGCTTCAATATCAAGCAACATTACAAGGTCAAGCAATATACACCCCCCCAATTTACGGAATATACCCCCAAAAATCAGTTACCAGAAGATCTAGAACAACAAGAATAACAGGAGAACCTAGAACAACAACGTAGAAGAACAGTGTAACAAAGAAGGAAGAATAACAGTAAACCCTAGAACAACAACGTAGAAGAAAAGTAAAACCTAGTTCGTAATGTAACGCACCTTAAGTATTCTTGCTTTGTTTTCGCTGGAGATTCTTGATGGAGATTTTGATGGTGTGTTGATGGAGGTTTCGAAGGTTAGCGACGAGTTCTATATTTTGATTTTCGATTTTCGCTCGAAAATGGAAGGGTTGCTTTGTCTTCGAATTTCTTTGAGAAGTTTTAGAAGTGGAAGAGTCTGCCATTACTCGTAGCGTACGTAACCGTTTGAGTGGCGAGCGCGTGAATGTTACGCTCCATTCAATCTCTCTTCATGCGCGAGTTGTATTTGGGTTGGGCCAACTTGTAAACTTGTAAGCTTGTATGTGTAGCAGGCCCGTATTAAATATTTGAATAAAATATTTAAGAAAGCATGTACTCCTGACTTTAAAGGAGTAATAATAACATAATGATATGCACATAATAGAATAGGGTATATTAAATATTTGAATAAAATATTATAAATAATAATATAATAATGTAAGAGATCACACATATGCATATAATAGAATATGGTATGTTGAACAAGACAGTATAAGAAGGCACGTACTCTCGGCTCTAAGGGAATATTAATATAATAATATAGGAGATTGAATAAGCATTATAAGAAGGCATGTACTCTCGACCTAAGAGAATATTAACAATATAATCATATGAAAGAGCACAAAATGAGTATAGTGAATAATTGAATGAACATCACAAGGAGACATATACTAATGATTCAAGAAGACATGAATGACATGGTGGACAGACATGATCAACATGAATAAAGGATGAGTGAAAGATAATTAATGCCATGATAACATTCGTGAATGGAAGAAAATAAAAATGGAACATAACACATGCCAAGCATTTTAAAAACATAATTCCCTACTCTTTTTCCTAACGCTTCTTTGAGCTTGCCTCTTGTGTTTGCCCGCAGAATATTATTTCTTTGTAGAGAGAGAAGGGGGAGGATTAGTGTTTGAGAGGAGTGATTTTTCTACCTATGGGTGCTCCCCTATTTATATACATTTGGGGATAGGGTGGTTGGGATATTTTAAATTTCAAACGGAGGGTGGTTACTAGGTTCATATCCAAAATTTCAAAATTCTAAGCTTATCTCCTAACTGATTTTCAAATTTCGAATTTAAATTTTGGTTTCTAGAAGGGGTGGTTCTTACATTCCACAACCTGGAATAGTTGAATCCGAAAATTCTCATCATTGAATTTGCCTGAGTGCTACTGCGAATGATGGAATTGTTGTCCATTTATCTAACAATTTTTATTTTTATTATCTTAATTTTTGGTTGATATTTTAATCGACAAGTTCTAGTATTTATTATATTATGATATTTTTCTTCAATTCTAAAAGTGAGTTTTTTATTGAAGTAAAATACTTTTCTTCAGTTTTATGTTTATATAAAATTAAATGTAAAAATATATTAAAGATCATCAGTGATAATAAACTTTATTTGATAATAATTTATTAGAGTAAGGGCAAAATTAATATTGTAATGGGAATAACTAACCATTATTATTAACAATGAATAAATTCGTCCATGCTACATACAAAGTCAGATTTTACTGCAAAACTAAAAAATGTTCCATAGCCGGAAGTTGAACCCGGAAATTCTCATAATTGAATTTGCCTAAGTGCTACTACAGATAATGGAATTGCTGTCAATTTATCTAACAATTTTTTTTTATTATCTTAGTTTTTGGTTGATATTTTGATAAACAAGTTCTCGTATTTGTTATATTATGATATTTTCTTCAATTCTAAAAGTGAGTTTTTTATTGAAGTAAAATATATTTCTTCAGTTTTATGTTTATATAAAATTAAATGTAAAAATATATTAAAGATTATCAGTGATAATTAACTTTATTTGATAATAATTTATTAGAGTAAGGTCAAAATTAATATTGTAATTGGAATAACTAATCATTATTATCAACAATGAATAAATTCGTCCGTGCTTCATACAAAGTCGAATTTTGCTGTAAAACTAAAAATTGTTCCGCAGCCGGGAGTTGATCCCAAAAATTCTCATCATTAAATTTGCCTGAGTGCTACTCCGGATGATGAAAATGTTGTCCATTTATCTAACAATTTTTATTTTTATTATCTTAATTTTTAGTTGATATTTTGATAGACAAGTTCTAGTATTTGTTATATTATGATATTTTTCTTCAATTCTAAAAGTGAGTTTTTTATTGAAGTATAATATTTTTCTTCAGTTTTATGTTTATATAAAATTAAATGTAAAAATATATTAAAGATTATCAGTGATAATAATCTTTATTTGATAATAATTTATTAAAATAAGGCCAAAATTAATATTGTAATTGGAATAACTAAGCATTATTATTAACAATGAAGAAATTCGTCCGTGCTTCATACAAAGTCGGATTTTGCTACAAAACTAAAAATTGTTCCGCAGCTGGGAGTTGAACCCGAAAATTCTAATCATTGAATTTGCCTGAGTGCTACTGCAGATGATGGAATTGTTGCCCATTTATCTAACAATTTTTACTTTCATTATCTTAATTTTTGGTTGATATTTTGATAGACATGTTCTCGTATTTGTTATATTATGATATTTTTCTTCAATTCTAAAAGTGAATTTTTTATTGAAGTAAAATATTTTTTTTCAGTTTTATGTTTATATAAAATTAAATGTAAAAATATATTAAAAATTATCACTGATAATAAACTTTGTTTGATAATAATTTATTATAGTAAGGTCAAAGTTAATATTGTAATTGAAATAACTAATCATTATTATTTACAACGAATAAATTCGTCCGTGCTTCATACAAAGTCGGATTTTGCCGCAAAACTAAAAATTATTCCGCAGCCAGGAGTTGAATCCAGAAATTCTAATCATTGAATTTTCCTGAGTGCTACTGCGGATGATAGAATTGTTGTACATTTATCTAACAATTTTTATTCTTATTATCTTAATTTTTGGTTGATATTTTGATAGACAAGTTCTAGTATTCGTTATATTATGATATTTTTCTTCAATTCTAAAAGTGAGTTTTTTATTGAGGTAAAATATTTTTCTTCAATTTTATGTTTATATAAACTTAAATGTAAAAATATATTAAAGATTATCAGTGATAATAAACTTTAACTAATCATTATTTTTAACAATGAATAAATTCGTACGTGCTTCATAGAAAGTCGGATTTTCCTACAAAATTAAAAATTGTTCCGCAGCCGGGAGTTGAACCCAAAAAATTCTCATCATTGAATTTTCCTAAGTGCTACTGCTGATAATGGAAGTGTTGTCCATTTATCTAACAATTTTTATTTTTATTATCTTAATTTTTGGTTGATATTTTGATAGACATGTTCTCGTATTTGTTATATTATGATATTTTTCTTCAATTCTAAAAGTAAGTTTTTTCTTGAAGTAAAATATTTTTCTTCAGTTTTATGTTATATAAAATTAAATGAAAAAATATATTAAAGATTATCAGTGATAATAAACTTTATTTGATAATAATTTATTAGAGTAAGGTCAAAATTAATATTGTAATTGGAATAACAAATCATTATTATTAACAATGAATAAATTCGTTCGTACTTCATACAAAGTCAGATTTTGCTGCAAAACTAAAAATTATTCCGCAACCGGGAGTTAAACCCAGAAGTTCTAATCATTGAATTTTCCTGAGTGCTACTGCGGATGATAGAATTGTTGTACATTTATCTAAAAATTTTTATTTTTATTATCTTAATTTTTGGTTGATATTTTGATAGACAAATTCTAGTATTCGTTATATTATGATATTTTTCTTCAATTCTAAAAGTGAGTTTTTTATTGAAGTAAAATATTTTTCTTCAGTTCTATGTTTATATAAAATTAAATGTAAAAATATATTTAAGATTATCAGTGATATTAAACTTTAACTAATCATTATTATTAACAATGAATAAATTCGTACGTGCTTCATAGAAAGTCGAATTTTCCTACAAAATTAAAAATTGTTCCGCAGCCGGGAGTTGAACCCGAAAAATTCTCATCATGGAATTTTTCTAAGTGCTACTGCTGATAATGGAAGTGTTGTCCATTTATCTAACAATTTTTATTTTTATTATCTTAATTTTTGGTTGATATTTTGATAGACATGTTCTCGTATTTGTTATATTATGATATTTTTCTTCAATTCTAAAAGTGAATTTTTTCTTAAAGTAAAATATTTTTCTTCAGTTTTATGTTTATACAAAATTAAATGTCAAAATATTTTAAAGATTATCAGTGATAATAAACTTTAACTAATCATTATTATTAATAATGAATAAATTCGTCCGTGCTTCATACAAAGTCGGATTTTGCTGCAAAACTAAAAATTATTCCGCAGCCGGGAGTTGAACCCAGAAATTCTAATCATTAAATTTTCCTAAGTGCTACTGCGGATGATAGAATTGTTATACATTTATCTAACAATTTTTTTTATTATCTTAATTTTTGGTTGATATTTTGATAGACAAGTTCTAGTATTTGTTATATTATGATATTTCTCTTCAATTCTAAAAGTGAATTTTTTATTGAAGTAAAATATTTTTCTTCAGTTTTATGTTTATATAAAATTAAATGTAAAAATATATTAAAGATTATCAGTGATAATAAACTTTAACTAATCATTATTTTTAACAATGAATAAATTCGTACGTGCTTCATAGGAAGTCGGATTTTCCTACAAAATTAAAAATTGTTCCGCAGCCGGGAGTTGAACCCGAAAAATTCTCATCATTGAATTTTCCTAAGTGCTACTGCTGATAATGGAAGTGTTGTCCATTTATCTAACAATTTTTATTTTTATTATCTTAATTTTTGGTTGATATTTTGATAGACATGTTCTCGTATTTGTTATATTATGATATTTTTCTTCAATTCTAAAAGTAAGTTTTTTCTTGAAGTAAAATATTTTTCTTCAGTTTTATGTTTATATAAAATTAAATGAAAAAATATATTAAAGATTATCAGTGATAATAAACTTTATTTGATAATAATTTATTAGAGTAAGGTCAAAATTAATATTGTAATTGGAATAACTAATCATTATTATTAACAATGAATAAATTCGTCCGTGCTTCATACAAAGTCAGATTTTGCTGCAAAACTAAAAATTATTCCGCAACCGGGAGTTAAACCCAGAAATTCTAATCATTGAATTTTTCTGAGTGCTACTGCGGATGATAGAATTGTTGTACATTTATCTAAAAATTTTTATTTTTATTATCTTAATTTTTGGTTGATATTTTGATAGACAAATTCTAGTATTCGTTATATTATGATATTTTTCTTCAATTCTAAAAGTGAGTTTTTTATTGAAGTAAAATATTTTTCTTCAGTTTTATGTTTATATAAAATTAAATGTAAAAATATATTTAAGATTATCAGTGATATTAAACTTTAACTAATCATTATTATTAACAATGAATAAATTCGTATGTGCTTCATAGAAAGTCGGATTTTCCTACAAAATTAAAAATTGTTCCGCAGCCGGGAGTTGAACCCGAAAAATTCTCATCATTGAATTTTCCTAAGTGCTACTGCTGATAATGGAAGTGTTGTCTATTTATCTAACAATTTTTATTTCTATTATCTTAATTTTTGGTTGATATTTTGATAGACATGTTCTCGTATTTGTTATATTATGATATTTTTCTTCAATTCTAAAAGTGAGTTTTTTCTTGAAGTAAAATATTTTTCTTCAGTTTTATGTTTATATAAAATTAAATGTAAAAATATATTAAAGATTATCAGTGATAATAAACTTTATTTGAGAATAATTTATTAGAGTAAGGTCAAAATTAATACTGTAATTGGAATAACTAATCATTATTATTAACAATGAATAAATTCGTCCGTGCTTCATACAAAGTTGGATTTTGCTACAAAACTAAAAATTATTTGGAGTTGAACCCGGAAATTCTCATCATTGAATTTGCCTGAGTGCTACTGCGGATGATGGAATTGTTGTCCATATATTTAACAATTTTTAATTTTATTATCTTAATTTTTGGTTGATATTTTGATAGACATGTTTTCGTATTTTAATGTAAAAATATATTAAAGATTATCAGTGATAATAAACTTTATTTGATAATAATTTATTAGAGTAAGATAAAAATTAATATTGTAATTGGAATAACTAATCATTATTATTAACAATGAATAAATTCGTCCATGCTTCATACAAAGTCGGATTTTGCTGCAAAACTATAAATTATTCCACAACCGGGAGTTGAACCCGGAAATTCTAATCATTGAATTTTCCTGAGTGCTACTACGGATGATAGAATTGTTATACATTTATCTAACAATTTTTATTTTTATTATCTTAATTTTTGGTTGATATTTTTATAGACAAGTTCTAGTATTCGTTATATTATGATATTTTTCTTCAATTCTAAAAGTGAGTTTTTTATTGAAGTAAAATATTTTTCTTCAGTTTTATGTGTAACACTCTACCATATAGAGTCTTATGCTTAAGTCATAATCCAGAGATGGAAAGGTATTACGACCTCTAAAACAAAAATCTAGTACGTATTGTAGTGTGAATAAGGATTATAACTAGGAGCCTTTGTAGAAAAAGGGGTAAACAAAATTCGCAACTCGAAAGCGCAACACTCTGATCGATAACGCAACGAGTAAAGGATAAGCTAACGCGAGATCATATATATACAAAGAGTGTCAAAAACGGGAATATCAAAACTCAAATCCGGATGCGAAGATAACCGGTCTGAGCATAGCAATATATATACATGTAATAAAATAAGAAAAACCCCAAAGGAAACCCAAAGGGACACAAATACAGAACCCTATTCTCCAAAAATCTCCTATAAGAGGAGTCATCACAGTTTGTATTATTTAGTGGAGATAAAAGTATCTAAACAAGATATATAAACCAAGACGGAGTCCCGAGAACAAAGGATCTTCGCTAATCCAGAAGTCTCCAGCATGCCTTAGCGAGAAACCTCACGTCCTGCATCTGAAAACCACAAAATCCTCATGGGTGAGAACCAGAGGTCCCCAGCATGGTAACAGCTTCCACATATATAATACATAATAATAGAGGAAAGCCGAAGGCAATCCTAGAACTTCCTCTAGATAATATCAAAACTTATAGACAAACTAAACCGTAAGTGGCAACTGACTAAAGATCCTTCAGTCTAACTAATACTTCCCTTTCCAATTCCTTCAGACCTCCCAACCACCAGCAGGAGTATAATATAGCAAACACAATTATATCAGACAAGAGATTTACAAATAGGAACAGATAAGACATTTAGACAATTAGCAAGTAATATACAGTCAAACAGGCAATCTCAAACAATTCATATAGTATGCATATGATGAATGCCTGTCCCTAGTGGCTGATGATATCATCTGTCGGTTATAGAGCCAACCCGACAAGTCCTGGTAGCTAACCATTGGACTGTCCCTCTGTCGCGCATCCCCAACTCGAGTTATACTCATCATAAACTTGATCATAATCATGATCCATATCCATCACCCTCACTGGTGAATATTTACGGGGGCGAGCTCATCCGGGCCTTTCACAGTGCCCGGCCACACTTACGACATAGGGTCAAAAGAGTTTCGAGTCTCAACCTGGAGCATGTGGTAGCTAGCCACTGCTTCCTCCCAGGGAAACCCTCATCTCCGATGGTGGAAGTGCAAACATTCACAATTCATTCAACAGCATATATGCATTTATACTTAGCCATAATCATGGCTCCGCCGTAACACGGCAATAATCTAGCCATCCGGCTCACGGTTAAATCCATAACCAGCCAATTCATTAACAATTACGGCCCTTCGGCCCATGGCACAACAAGCACTTCCACCGCCATCCTCCGCATCTCACATAATCATCTTTGATCCTCATTGATCATCCATTTTCCCTTGCTTCACTCGCAAGTTACCACATTCACTAGCCCCTTCTCTCATTGCTAGGCATATCATAATGATTTAAGACATAAGTGGTGAGATCGGAGGCTTAGAAGTATGAAATTTGGCTTTTAAAACTCAAAAATAAACTTTGGGATGAAAACAGGGCCACGCGTACGCGCACTCCACGCGCACACGTGGATGGCCACAATATCTTATCGACGCGCAAGTGTCATACGCGCGGATGCGCAGGTTGAAAAATAGTCAAACGACGCGCGAGCGTCAACCACGCGTACGCGTGGGTGCTCTTGCGCCCCAAGCACAAAACTGGCAAAACTCTGGCACAACTCTCGGGAAAATAGCTGGGCATTTGGTGCAGCGCATCGACGAGCCCGTGCACACCACGCACACGTGTGGATGGTGTTTTCTTGAAGAACGGCGCGTACGCGCCAAGTGCGCCTACGCGCGGAGGGTCATTCTGCTAAAAAAATTTTCTAAGTTAAAAGCTGCAGAATTTACAGATTCAACCCCCAATCTTCCGACGGTCATAACTTTCTCATTTTAAAATCATTTTTCACCCGTTCTTTGAATGGCATGGACATCCCGGATCCAATTTCATTTCTAAATAGATTTGGTACAAATCAGAGATCCGTAGTCCATGTTATGTCCCGTCAAAGTATGCCCAAAAACCATGTTTTCATACAAAACCATAAAGTGCCATTTTCAAAACAAGCCACTTTCAACTCTTTTCAAAATCAATCAAAACATGCCAATTTCATCCCTTTTCTTTGAAATCAATCAAAATATACCAAAATCAACATCAATCCATCCTCAACTCACACATTGACGTTTTACCAAATTTCCCAAAATCACCATCCAACCCTTTTAACACTTCTCAATCAAATGGCTAAAGGACAAACACAATATCATGTCATACATCCTCCCTCATTCCAATTTCCAATAATACCTTTTCCAATCAACCATTATTATACATAATCAACATCATACTCATCATTAACATGGTACCACCCACCAATTCAACCTTAATCATTCATCAAGCATATATCACAACATGCATTTTCTCATATATCACACTATCAAGGCATCAATATTCATAATCACATATATGATCACATCATATATCTCAACCATTTAACAACATCAACCATTCAATGACTATCTTAGGGCCTTTAGCCTAAGTATTTCCTATCACATTACATATTAGATACGGGAAACCGAGACCATACCTTAGCTGCTTTCCCAAGCTCAACCGGAGCACTCCCAAACCACTTGTCCACAAGTTCTCAAGGTCTCAACACCTCCAAGAACAGATTTTATCACACAAAACTCTCTCCCAAACTTTCCAAAATCACCAATCAAGCTCCAATATTCACATACACATAACCTAAGCCACAATCATCATACCCATACACAACATCTCAATACCCAAACATCATAGAACAACAATTTACACTAGGGTTGAGAATCTTACCACACCCAAGGTCTAAAGAGACAATATTAACCTTCTCCTTCAAGAGAGTTGGGTCCTATAACATCAAAGAGCCCAAAATCTCAATATTTCATCCATGAAACTCGAAAACAAGGGTTGGAATTTCGAAGAGCAAAACGTAACTTACCTCAAAATTAATTGTATGGGTTTTGTAGAGCTCTCCGTGATGAACGCGTGGCCGCAAACGGTGCGGCGATCGGAGCTCTAGATCAAAAGTTATGGTGGTTTGAAGATCAACCAAGGGAGAGAACTTGAGAGAGTGTTCTTCCCTTCCTCTTCACCATTTCAGCGTGTGTTTGTGTGTTGTGAGGAGAGAGAGTGCTGAAAACTAGGGTTTTGGTTTAGTTTAGTTGGGCCAAGGGCCCACTTTGGGTCCGGTTGGCCCGGTTTGGTCTGTTCGGTCCAATCTTGGTCCGATTTCTATAAAATTGGTACCGAAATTCTCGTCTCACTCTCCTCTATCACATTTAGCCATAAAAATAACATTTTTTTGGTTTTCTAGAATAAATTCTCATTTATGGGTTAATTAGCCGTTAATTAACCGGGTCTTACATTATGTTTATATAAAATTAAATGTAAAAATATATTAAAGATTATCAGTGATAATAAACTTTAACTAATCATTATTATTAACAATGAATAAATTCGTACGTGCTTCATAGAAGGTCGGATTTTCCTACAAAATTAAAAATTGTTCCGCAGCCGGGAGTTGAACCCGGAAATTCTCATCATTGAATTTGCTTGAGTGCTACTGCGGATGATGGAATTATTGTCCATTAATCTAACAATTATAATTTATATTATTTTAATTTTTGGTTGATATTTTGATAGACATGTTCTCGTATTTGTTATATTATGATATTTTTCTTCAATTGTAAAAGTGAGTTTTTTCTTGAAGTAAAATATTTTTCTTCAGTTTTATGTTTATATAAAATTAAATATAAAAATATATTAAAGATTATCAGTGATAATAAACTTTATTTGATAATAATTTATTAGAGTAAGGTCAAAATTAAGATTTTAATTGGAATAACTAATCATTATTATTAACATTGAATAAATTCGTCCGTGCTTCATACAAAGTCGGATTTTGCTGCAAAACTAAAAATTATTCCGCAGTCGGGAGTTGAACCCGGAAATTCTAATCATTGAATTTTCCTGAGTGCTACTGCGGATGATAGAATTGTTGTAGATTTATCTAACAATTTTTATTTTTATTATCTTAATTTTTGGTTGATATTTTGATAGACAAGTTCTAGTATTCTTTTTCTTCAATTCTAAAAGTGAGTTTTTTATTGAGGTAAAATATTTTTCTTCAGTTTTATGTTTAATGTAAAAATATATTAAAGATTATCAGTAATAATAAACTTTAACTAATCATTATTATTAACAATGAATAAATTCGTACGTGCTTCATAGAAAGTTAGATTTTTCTACAAAATTAAAAATGGTTCTGCAGCCGAGAGTTGAACCCGGAAATTTTAATCATTGAATTTTTCTGAGTGCTACTGCGGATGATAGAATTATTGTAGATTTATCTAACAATTTTTATTTTTATTACCTTAATTTTTGGTTGATATTTTGATAGACAAGTTCTAGTATTCGTTATATTATGATATTTTTCTTCAATTCTAAAAGTGAATTTTTTATTGAAGTAAAATATTTTTCTTCAGTTTTATGTTTGTATAAAATTAAATGTAAAAATATATTAAAGATTATCAATGATAATAAACTTTAACTAATCATTATTATTAACAATGAATAAATTCGTACGTGCTTCATAGAAAGTCGGATTTTCCTACAAAATTAAAAATTTTTCCATAGCCAGAAGTTGAACCTGGAAATTCTCATCATTGAATTTTCCTGAGTACTACTGCGAACGATGGAATTGTTGTCCTTTTATCTAACAATTTTTATTTTTATTATCTTAATTTTTTGTTGATATTTTGATAGACATGTTCTCGTATTTGTTATATTATGATATTTTTCTTTAAAGTGAGTTTTTTCTTGAAATAAATATTTTCCTTCAGTTTTATGTTAATATAAAATTAAATATAAAAATATATTAAAGATTATCAGTGATAATAAACTTTATTTGATAATAATTTATTAGAGTATGGTCAAAATTAAGATTGTAATTGAAATAACTAATCATTATTATTAACAATGAATAAATTTGTCCGTGCTTCATACAAAGTCGGATTTTGCTGCAAAACTAAAAATTATTCCGAAGCCGGGAGTTGAACACGAAAATTCTAATTTATTTGCGGATTTTCCTACAAAATTAAAAATGGTTCCGCATCCGAGAGTTGAACCCGGAAATTCTCATTGTTAAATTTGCCTGAGTGCTACTACGGATGATGGAATTGTTGTACATTTATCTAACAATTTTTATTTTTTATTATTTTAATTTTTGGTTGATATTTTGATAGACATGTTCTCGTATTTGTTATATTATGATATTTTTCTTCAAGTTCTAAAAGTGAGTTTTTTCTTGAAGTAAAATATTTTTCTTCAGTTTTATGTTTATATAAAATTAAATGTAATAATATATTAATGTTTATCACTGATAATAAACTTTATTTGATAATAATTTATTAGAGTAAGGTCAAAATTAATATTGTAATTGGAATAACTAATCATTATTATTAACAATGAATAAATTCGTCCGTGCTTCATACAAAGTCGGATTTTGCTGCAAAACTAAAAATTATTCTGCAGCCGGGAGTTGAACCCAGAAATTTTAATCATTGAATTTTTCTGAGTGCTACTGCGGATAATGGAATTGTTGTCCAAATATCTAACAATTTTTATTTTTATTATCTTAATTTTTGGTTGATATTTTGATAGACATGTTCTCGTATTTGTTATATTATGATATTTTTCTTCAAGTTCTAAAAGTGAGTTTTTTCTTGAAGTAAAATTTTTTCTTCAGTTTTATGTTTATATAAAATTAAATATAAAAATATATTAAAGATTATCGGTGGTAATAAACTTTATTTGATAATAATTTATTAGAGTAAGGTCAAAATTAAGATTTTAATTGGAATAACTAATCATTATTATTAACAATGAATAAATTCGTCCGTGCTTCATACAAAGTCGGATTTTGCTGCAAAACTAAAAATTATTCCGTAGCCGGGAGTTGAACCCGAAAATTCTAATCATTGAATTTTCCTGAGTGCTACTGCGGATGATAGAATTGTTGTAGATTTATCTAACAATTTTTATTTTTATTATCTTAATTTTTGGTTGATATTTTGATAGACAAGTTCTAGTATTCGTTATATTATGATATTTTTCTTCAATTCTAAAAGTGAGTTTTTTATTGAGGTAAAATATTTTTCTTCAGTTTTATGTTTAATGTAAAAATATATTATAGATTATCAGTGATAATAAACTTTAACTAATCACCGGGAGTTGAACTCGGAAATTCTCATTGTTGAATTTGCCTGAGTGCTACTGCAGATGATGGAATTGTTGTACATTTATCTAACAATTTTTTTTTATTATCTTAATTTTTGGTTGATATTTTGATAGACATGTTCTCGTATTTGTTATATTATGATATTTTTCTCAAGTTCTAAAAGTGAAGCACAACACTATACCTTGGTGAAAAATGTTCTCTATAGAAGGGGGATATCAGCACCATTGCTAAAGTGTGTGCCGACCTCAAAAACCACCGAGGTGTTGGAGGAGGTACACAGTGGAATCTGCGGGAATCATCTCGGAGCCAGGTCATTGGCCAGGAAAGTGATCCGAGCAGGATTCTACTGGTCAACTTTGCAGAAAGATGCCACAGAATTTGTGAAAAAGTGCCAGCCATGTCAAATGCATGCAAATTTCCACGTGGCTCCCCCAGAAGAGCTCATTAGTATCACTTCTCCATGGCCCTTTGCAAAATGGGGAATGGATCTGTTAGGTCCTTTTCCCCAGGCGCCAGGACAAGTTAAATACCTAATAGTGGGAATAGATTACTTCACAAAGTGGATAGAAGCAGAACCACTGGCCACCATCACTGCACAAAGAAGTCGAAGGTTCCTCTACAAAAACATCATCACAAGGTATGGGATACCTTACTCCATCACTACAGATAATGGGACCCAGTTCACTGACTCCACCTTTAGAAGCCTGGTAGCCAGTATGAAAATAAAACACCAGTTCACCTCGGTGGAACACCCACAAGCCAACGGGCAAGCCGAAGCGGCCAACAAAGTCATACTGGCAGGACTGAAGAAAAGATTACAAGATGCAAAAGGAGCTTGGGCTGAAGAGCTCCAACAAGTACTATGGGCTTACAGAACAACACCCCAATCCGCCACTGGAGAAACGCCCTTCCGACTAGTCTATGGCGTAGAAGCAATGATCCCAATAGAGATCAATGAGCGAAGCCCAAGAGTGATTTTCCACGACGAGATCAGGAATATACAGGGGCACAAAGAAGAGCTCGACCTGCTCCCTGAAGTCCGAGAAGAAGCTCAAATAAGAGAAGCAGCGCTAAAACAAAGGATGACTACAAGATACAACAAAAAAGTCATTCGAAGGAATTTCACCCCTGACGACTTAGTCTTAATCAGAAACGACATTGGAGTCAACAAATCTGGGGAGGGAAAGCTCGCTGCTAATTGGAAAGGACCATACAAGATCGAGGAGGTCTTAGGAAAGGGCTATTATAAGGTGACCGACTTAGGCGGCACCGAGTTACCAAGGTCATGGCATGCTTGTAATATGAAAAGGTACTACAGCTAAGAAGCGAACTCTACTCCCTGATGTACTCTTTTCCCAGCTTCATGATTTTTTCCCAGAATCAAAGGGTTTTTTCTGGAGAAGGGTTTTTAACGAGGCATCATAGTAGGGGCTAAGGGAAATAAATTATCAAAAGCCCTTAGTAGCAATAAGGTACCTCCTCAATTAATAAAGATCTTTTTCATTTTAAATATCTCTTTTAAATTCCCTTTTTATTTTTCCTTCTACGAAACGCGCCGATTTAAGCTCGACAAAACGTGAAAATCCCATGAACCGACCTAGATGGTCGTCAGGATAAAACGACGAGGTACAAGTCGGCGTAAAGAGGCTATAGAAGTCGATCATGATAAACTCGGAAGCAATCCGACTCATAGGTCGGAAAACGAAGCCGAGTAAAGCTAAAATGAATCGCAAAAGTAGCCTAAGTCACGAAAAACTCAATAAAACAAAATTGAGTACTAGGAATAACAAAAAGAGATAAGGAAAAACTATGAAAGAATAGCAAGGCTGCCTTAAGAAAATTCAGAAAAGCAGGCAAGCCCCAAAGAAAAGGTTTTTTTCCCTAGAAAAGATCAAGGAGTCAAAAGAACCACGAACAGAAAAAGCATGCGCACATAAGGTAACTCAAAACCTTTATCCAAAAAAAAAAGGGTACTTATTTTTTAACTTACAATAACCCTTATAAAAAGGGGTATCATAAAGTGTTTTGTTTACGGCCCTAAAAGGCCAAAAAGTTGTTCAAACGCTACCAAAATAAATAAAGAGTTTAAAAAAGAGGGGCCCACAGGCCGGGCCCCAATAGCCAAAATCACTTCTCAAGAGGATCACCACCAGCAGAGTCAGGGGGAACACCAGAAGCAGGAGTCGAAGAAGAAGTCGGAGGAGCGGTAGAGGAACTCGGAGCATCCTTGGAACGAGGAGGGGACTCTATGATCCTCTGACCCCGAGTCTTTAAATCAGACTCAGACTCCACCACGGGGACAGGAGGATCCACGATGGCACCATCAACTACAATCTTATCAGGGTCCAAAGGAGAAAGGTCCAAGTCAGGAGCAATAACTCCGACCTGTTCCTTGAAAATCCTCCAAGCCTCGTCAGCACCATCCGCAATAGAGTCCTCCAACTCGGTATAGGCCTTCCGAGCGTTCAGCAAGTCATTCTTTACAGACACAAGATCAGCAAACAAACTGTTGTAGCTGGCTTGCGCTGCTTTCCTCAAATCCATCTCCATGTTGCACTGGGCTTGCAACTTCTTCCCCTTCTCTCTGAGGCTGTCCCTCTCCTCCGTCAGTTTGGCGACTTTCCCCTCCAACTCCTTCTCATGCTCCTGATATATACGAAGCCTACCCTCCAGCTCCTCGACCCTCGAGGTCGTCCCTAAAGAGCTGATGGGAGTCTTCTCAAATATATCCAAGAGTTTGCCACAAACCCCCGCCGTCTTGAGACTCTCCTCAACCACAGTAGTGAGGTAGTGCCGAACAGAGACATCATCCATACTCATACGAGCATGAGGATAGATGTTCTTTCGGACGAACGCAAGAGCGTCCGCCTCACCAGTAGCGCCAGACTCTAAGGTCTTGCGCTTCTTTGGCTCTGGTTCAGGAGTAGGTCGGACGGGAGGGGGCGGCAGAGAAGAAGCAGAGGAAGAAATTACAATAGGTTGAGAGGAAGTCCCGACGTTCCGAGGAGGAGGAGGGGGAGAGACAACCATTCTAACACCTCCAGACCTGGCTCGAGACTTTGCCTTGGCTTCCTGAACCCTCTGGTAAGACTCTTGAGCATTTTTCTTTGCCATCTCTGCAAAAACAAAATGATAGCTAAAATCAGATAAAGTCGGAAAAAGAAATCGCAAGTCGGAAATAAGCAAGAAGTGCAAAAAGCTACCTAATTGTGGCTGGACAAAGGCCGGCGACCCCTGGAGAAATTTTTTAGTATCCAAGTATGGGGCCCTCCCCCACACTTCTCGGAGGAACCCCACAATGGCTACCTCGACCTCATTTAGGTCATCTAGACCATATTTCTCGCAGGGGGAGGCCTCCAGCCAATATAAAGGAAATCGGGGAGAGGAATGCTCATCCAGGAAAAAGGGGTGGTGACCCTCTACAGCTTGCACTTTGAAAAAATAGTTCTTGAAGTCGTGAAAGGACTCGTCAAAAAGGGTAAAAAGCCTCCGACCTTGAATGGCTCGAAAGGACACCCACTGTTGCTTATTATTTAGCCCACTGAAGGGTTTGGTCATATGGAAAAGGTAAAAGAAAATCCTTAGAGAAGTCGGAAACTCTAGAGCCTGGCTGATAAATTGATAAATTTTTAGAAAACCCCAAGAGTTGGGGTGAAGCTGGGTGGGAGCCACTCGGCAATGACGCAATACAGACATTTCAAACTCTGAAAAAGGGAGGAAAACGCCCAAACGAGTGACCATACTCTCATACATAAAAAAGAAATGAGGGGCCGTCTCGTCAGCCCTCCCGAAACAAACCCGGTCTTCTGGACCCGGGACTACCAACTCGTACTTGGGCTCATCTTCTTCAGAAGTACAAATTCTATAGTGAGTACGAAGGTGGGTGATAAATTCAGTGTCAACGGAGGGCTCCTCCCCTAGAACCGTAACGTCTACCCACTGGGAGAGAGCATCTACGGAAGCCATTTTCTTTTCTTAAAAAAGGGGGTGACAAGAAACCTACAAAAGAAAAGAAAAATCAACACACGGTCTCTAAGGGAAGGGGCACGGAACTAAAGCCTACAAACCAAATCTACCTACAAGATAAAGGCACGCAAATAGAAAACATGTCACAGAAGGGAAAAAACTAACCTTTGAGTCTGAAATCAAGACAGGAGGAAGTAAGAACCTTCGAAACGCAACAATACAGCACGAACAAATGCAAGGGAAATTTGAAAGATTGCAGAAACGAAATAACGAAAGAGAGGGAAAGTATTTATAAAAACGTTAGGGGCATAATGGTAAAATGGGGGCAGTCATTAATGAAGATGCACCGTTACCAAGGCCATTAAATCTCTACACACACCCCTAACGGACACGACGCTCGATTAGACGTAACTGTCAGAACCGAAAGGTCAAGAAAGATCACGTCGGTTCCTAAACCATCACGTCGGTCCTCCTGCAAATCGGCCAAAACCCCGAGTTGAATACTCGAACCCAACTCTTAAAAAGAAATTGGGCTCGAGTAGGGGCACTGTTCATACCCTGGCCCAATAAATAGGGCCGAAGATCTAAGCAAAGAAGCCCAACCCAAAGGGTTGGCCCTCCTCCAGTACCAGCCTTCGTCCCAGAAGTCGGTACTAAACACGACCTGCTCCAAAGAAGTCGGATACGAGGGTTAGCTGGCAGATAACACTCATTCGAATGAGTAACTGCCCCTAGAAACTCTCTAACCACTTCATAGAGCCATATCTTAACCTCCCTAAGATATGGGAACGGTTATCCGCCTAAAAAGGTGGCACTACTTCAGCGGTGGTTATTGGTTCACCACTATAAATACCCTGACTTCCCTCAGGTATCACTAAGTCCAATACATTCTAAACTTGCTTACACCCTTGCTAACTTAGGCATCGGAGTGTCTTTGCAGGTATCACCCCCCATCCTTTCGCACGTGCAAGTCGGACGGAGGAACACCGAGTTTCGGGCAAACGCGATAGTCTCCTCCCTCACACGTTTGGGCCTACCAACGTCATCCGGCCCACCAATCTCTGGTTACCCACCGTAACAAAAATATATTAAAGATTATCAGTGATAATAAACTTTATTTGATAATAATTTATTAGAGTAAGGTCAAAATTAAGATTTTAATTGGAATAACTAATCATTATTATTAACATTGAATAAATTCGTCCGTGCTTCATACAAAGTCAGATTTTGCTGCAAAACTAAAAATTATTCCGCAGTCGAGAGTTGAACCCGGAAATTCTAATCATTGAATTTTCCTGAGTGCTACTGCGGATGATAGAATTGTTGTAGATTTATCTAACAATTTTTATTTTTATTATTTTAATTTTTTGTTGATATTTTGATAGACAAGTTCTAGTATTCGTTATATTATGATATTTTTCTTCAATTCTAAAAGTGAGTTTTTTATTGAAGTAAAATATTTTTCTTCAGTTTTATGTTTGAATAACATTAAATGTAAAAATATATTAAAGATTATCAATGATAATAAACTTTATTTGATAATAATTTATTAGAGTAAGGTCAAAATTAAGATTTTAATTGGAATAACTAATCATTATTATTAACATTGAATAAATTCGTCCGTGCTTCATACAAAGTCAGATTTTGCTGCAAAACTAAAAATTATTCCGCAGTCGGGAGTTGAACCCGGAAATTCTAATCATTGAATTTTCCTGAGTGCTACTGCGGATGATAGAATTGTTGTAGATTTATCTAACAATTTTTATTTTTATTATCTTAATTTTTTGTTGATATTTTGATAGACAAGTTCTAGTATTCGTTATATTATGATATTTTTCTTCAATTCTAAAAGTGAGTTTTTTATTGAAGTAAAATATTTTTCTTCAGTTTTATGTTTGTATAACATTAAATGTAAAAATATATTAAAGATTATCAATGATAATAAACTTTAAATAATCATTATTATTAACAATGAATAAATTCGTACGTGCTTCATAGAAAGTCGGATTTTCCTACAAAATTAAAAATGGTTCCGCAGCCGGGAGTTGAATCCGGAAATTCTAATTGTTGAATTTGCCTGAGTGCTACTGTAGATGATGGAATTGTTGTCCTTTTATCCAACAATTTTTATTTATATTATTTTAATTTTTGGCTGATATTTTGATAGACATATTCTCGTATTTGTTATATTATGATATTTTTCTTCAATTCTAAAAGTGAGTTTTTTCTTGAAGTAAAATATTTTTCTTCAGTTTTATGTTTATATAAAATTAAATATAAAAATATATTAAAGATTATCAGTGATAATAAACTTTATTTGATAATAATTTATTAGATTAAGGTCAAAATTAAGATTGTAATTGGAATAACTAATCATTATTATTAACAATGAATAAATTCGTCCGTGCTTCATACAAAGTCGGATTTTGCTGCAAAATTAAAAATTATTCCGCAGCCGGGAGTTGAACCCGGAAATTCTAATCATTGAATTTTCCTGAGTGCTACTGCGGATGATAGAATTGTTGTAGATTTATCTAACAATTTTTATTTTTATTATCTTAATTTTTTGTTGATATTTTGATAGACAAGTTCTAGTATTCGTTATATTATGATATTTTTCTTCAATTCTAAAAGTGAGTTTTTTATTGAAGTAAAATATTTTTCTTCAGTTTTATGTTTGTATAAAATTAAATGTAAAAATATATTAAAGATTATCAACGATAATAAACTTTAACTAATCATTATTATTAACAATGAAAAAATTCGTACGTGCTTCATAGAAAGTCTCTCATCATTGAATTTTCCTGAGTGCTACTGGAGATGATGGAATTGTTGTCCTTTTATCCAACAATTTTTATTTATATTATTTTAATTTTTGGTTGATATTTTGATAGACATATTCTCGTATTTGTTATATTATGATATTTTTCTTCAATTCTAAAAGTGAGTTTTTTCTTGAAGTAAAATATTTTTCTTCAGTTTTATGTTTATATAAAATTAAATATAAAAATATATTAAAGTCAGTGATAATAAACTTTATTTGATAATAATTTATTAGATTAAGGTCAAAATTAAGATTGTAATTGGAATAACTAATCATTATTATTAACAATGAATAAATTCGTCCGTGCTTCATACAAAGTCGGATTTTGCTGCAAAATTAAAAATTATTCCGCAGCCGGGAGTTGAACCCGGAAATTCTAATCATTGAATTTTCCTGAGTGCTACTGCGGATGATAGAATTGTTGTAGACTTATCTAACAATTTTTAATTTTATTATCTTAATTTTTGGATGATATTTTGATAGACAAGTTCTAGTATTCGTTATATTATGATATTTTTCTTCAATTCTAAAAGTGAGTTTTTTATTGAGGTAAAATATTTTTCTTCAGTTTTATGTTTATACAAAATTAAATGTCAAAATATTTTAAAGATTATCAGTCATAATAAACTTTAACTAATCATTATTATTAACAATGAATAAAAATTCGTACGTGCTTCATAGAAGGTCGGATTTACCGGGAGTTGAACCCGGAAATTCTCATCATTGAATTTGCCTGAGTGCTACTGCGGATGATGGAATTATTGTCCATTAATCTAACAATTATAATTTATATTATTTTAATTTTTGGTTGATATTTTGATAGACATGTTCTCGTATTTGTTATATTATGATATTTTTCTTCAATTGTAAAAGTGAGTTTTTTCTTGAAGTAAAATATTTTTCTTCAGTTTTATGTTTATATAAAATTAAATATAAAAATATATTAAAGATTAT
Organism: Arachis ipaensis; assembly: GCF_059453495.1. Classification (NCBI taxonomy): domain Eukaryota; kingdom Viridiplantae; phylum Streptophyta; class Magnoliopsida; order Fabales; family Fabaceae; genus Arachis; species Arachis ipaensis. Next base: position 6,138,838 of record NC_142442.1, read on the forward strand.
CAGTGATAATAAACTTTATTTGATAATAATTTATTAGAGTAAGGTCAAAATTAAGATTTTAATTGGAATAACTAATCATTATTATTAACATTGAATAAATTCGTCCGTGCTTCATACAAAGTCAGATTTTGCTGCAAAACTAAAAATTATTCCGCAGTCGGGAGTTGAACCCGGAAATTCTAATCATTGAATTTTCCTGAGTGCTACTGCGGATGATAGAATTGTTGTAGATTTATCTAACAATTTTTATTTTTATTATCTTATTTTTTGTTGATATTTTGATAGACAAGTTCTAGTATTCGTTATATTATGATATTTTTCTTCAATTCTAAAAGTGAGTTTTTTATTGAAGTAAAATATTTTTCTTCAGTTTTATGTTTGTATAACATTAAATGTAAAAATATATTAAAGATTATCAATGATAATAAACTTTAACAATGAATAAATTCGTACGTGCTTCATAGAAAGTCGGATTTTCCTACAAAATTAAAAATGGTTCCGAAGCCGGGAGTTGAATCCGGAAATTCTAATTGTTGAATTTGCCTGAGTGCTACTGTAGATGATGGAATTGTTGTCCTTTTATCCAACAATTTTTATTTATATTATTTTAATTTTTGGCTGATATTTTGATAGACATATTCTCGTATTTGTTATATTATGATATTTTTCTTCAATTCTAAAAGTGAGTTTTTTCTTGAAGTAAAATATTTTTCTTCAGTTTTATGTTTATATAAAATTAAATATAAAAATATATTAAAGATTATCAGTGATAATAAACTTTATTTGATAATAATTTATTAGATTAAGGTCAAAATTAAGATTGTAATTGGAATAACTAATCATTATTATTAACAATGAATAAATTCGTCCGTGCTTCATACAAAGTCGGATTTTGCTGCAAAATTAAAAATTATTCCGCAGCCGGGAGTTGAACCCGGAAATTCTAATTATTGAATTTTCCTGAGTGCTACTGCGGATGATAGAATTGTTGTAGATTTATCTAACAATTTTTATTTTTATTATCTTAATTTTTTGTTGATATTTTGATAGACAAGTTCTAGTATTCGTTATATTATGATATTTTTCTTCAATTCTAAAAGTGAGTTTTTTATTGAAGTAAAATATTTTTCTTCAGTTTTATGTTTGTATAAAATTAAATGTAAAAATATATTAAAGATTATCAACGATAATAAACTTTAACTAATCATTATTATTAACAATGTATAAATTCGTACGTGCTTCATAGAAAGTCGAATTTTCCTACAAAATTAAAAATTTTTCCGCAGCCAAGAGTTGAACATAGAAATTCTCATCATTGAATTTTCCTGAGTGCTACTGGAGATGATGGAATTGTTGTCCTTTTATCCAACAATTTTTATTTATATTATTTTAATTTTTGGTTGATATTTTGATAGGCATATTCTCGTATTGGTTATATTATGATATTTTTCTTCAATTCTAAAAGTGAGTTTTTTCTTGAAGTAAAATATTTTTCTTCAGTTTTATGTTTATATAAAATTAAATATAAAAATATATTAAAGTCAGTGATAATAAACTTTATTTGATAATAATTTATTAGATTAAGGTCAAAATTAAGATTGTAATTGGAATAACTAATCATTATTATTAACAATGAATAAATTCGTCCGTGCTTCATACAAAGTCGGATTTTGCTGCAAAATTAAAAATTATTCCGCAGCCGGGAGTTGAACCCTGAAATTCTAATCATTGAATTTTCCTGAGTGCTACTGCGGATGATAGAATTGTTGTAGATTTATCTAACAATTTTTAATTTTATTATCTTAATTTTTGGTTGATATTTTGATAGACAAGTTCTAGTATTCGTTATATTATGATATTTTTCTTCAATTCTAAAAGTGAGTTTTTTATTGAGGTAAAATATTTTTCTTCAGTTTTATGTTTATACAAAATTAAATGTCAAAATATTTTAAAGATTATCAGTGATAATAAACTTTAACTAATCATTATTATTAACAATGAATAAATTCGTACGTGCTTCATAGAAGGTCGGATTTTCCTACAAAATTAAAAATTGTTCCGCAGCCGAGAGTTGAACCCGGAAATTCTCATCATTGAATTTGCCTGAGTGCTACTGCGGATGATGGAATTATTGTCCATTAATCTAACAATTTTAATTTATATTATTTTAATTTTTGGTTGATATTTTGATAGACATGTTCTCGTATTTGTTATATTATGATATTTTTCTTCAATTGTAAAAGTGAGTTTTTTCTTGAAGTAAAATATTTTTCTTCAGTTTTATGTTCATATAAAATTAAATATAAAAATATATTAAAGATTATCAGTGATAATAAACTTTATTTGATAATAATTTATTAGAGTAAGGTCAAAATTAAGATTTTAATTGGAATAACTAATCATTATTATTAACATTGAATAAATTCGTCCGTGCTTCATACAAAGTCAGATTTTGCTGCAAAACTAAAAATTATTCCGCAGTCGGGAGTTGAACCCGGAAATTCTAATCATTGAATTTTCCTGAGTGCTACTGCGGATGATAGAATTGTTGTAGATTTATCTAACAATTTTTATTTTTATTATCTTAATTTTTTGTTGATATTTTGATAGACAAGTTCTAGTATTCGTTATATTATGATATTTTTCTTCAATTCTAAAAGTGAGTTTTTTATTGAAGTAAAATATTTTTCTTCAGTTTTATGTTTGTATAACATTAAATGTAAAAATATATTAAAGATTATCAATGATAATAAACTTTAAATAATCATTATTATTAATAATGAATAAATTCGTACGTGCTTCATAGAAAGTCGGAATTTCCTACAAAATTAAAAATGGTTCCGCAGCCGGGAGTTGAATCCGGAAATTCTAATTGTTGAATTTGCCTGAGTGCTACTGTAGATGATGGAATTGTTGTCCTTTTATCCAACAATTTTTATTTATATTATTTTAATTTTTGGCTGATATTTTGATAGATATATTCTCGTATTTGTTATATTATGATATTTTTCTTCAATTCTAAAAGTGAGTTTTTTCTTGAAGTAAAATATTTTTCTTCAGTTTTATGTTTATATAAAATTAAATATAAAAATATATTAAAGATTATCAGTGATAATAAACTTTATTTGATAATAATTTATTAGATTAAGGTCAAAATTAAGATTGTAATTGGAATAACTAATCATTATTATTAACAATGAATAAATTCGTCCGTGCTTCATACAAAGTCGGATTTTGCTGCAAAATTAAAAATTATTCCGCAGCCGGGAGTTGAACCCGGAAATTCTAATCATTGAATTTTCCTAAGTGCTACTGCAGATGATAGAATTGTTGTAGATTTATCTAACAATTTTTATTTTTATTATCTTAATTTTTTGTTGATATTTTGATAGACAAGTTCTAGTATTCGTTATATTATGATATTTTTCTTCAATTCTAAAAGTGAGTTTTTTATTGAAGTAAAATATTTTTCTTCAGTTTTATGTTTGTATAAAATTAAATGTAAAAATATATTAAAGATTATCAACGATAATAAACTTTAACTAATCATTATTATTAACAATGAATAAATTCGTACGTGCTTCATAAAAAGTCGAATTTTCCTACAAAATTAAAATTTTTCCGCAGCCAAGAGTTGAACCTAGAAATTCTCATCATTGAATTTTCCTGAGTGCTACTGGAGATGATGGAATTGTTGTCCTTTTATCCAACAATTTTTATTTATATTATTTTAATTTTTGGTTGATATTTTGATAGACATATTCTCGTATTTGTTATATTATGATATTTTTCTTCAATTCTAAAAGTGAGTTTTTTCTTGAAGTAAAATATTTTTTTTCTGTTTTATGTTTATATAAAATTAAATATAAAAATATATTAAAGTCAGTGATAATAAACTTTATTTGATAATAATTTATTAGATTAAGGTCAAAATTAAGATTGTAATTGGAATAACTAATCATTATTATTAACAATGAATAAATTCGTCCGTGCTTCATACAAAGTCGGATTTTGCTGCAAAATTAAAAATTATTCCGCAGCCGGGAGTTGAACCCGGAAATTCTAATCATTGAATTTTCCTGAGTGCTACTGCGGATGATAGAATTGTTGTAGATTTATCTAACAATTTTTAATTTTATTATCTTAATTTTTGGTTGATATTTTGATAGACAAGTTCTAGTATTCGTTATATTATGATATTTTTCTTCAATTCTAAAAGTGAGTTTTTTATTGAGGTAAAATATTTTTCTTCAGTTTTATGTTTATACAAAATTAAATGTCAAAATATTTTAAAGATTATCAGTGATAATAAACTTTAACTAATCATTATTATTAACAATGAATAAATTCGTACGTGCTTCATAGAAGGTCGGATTTTCCTACAAAATTAAAAATTGTTCCGCAGCCGGGAGTTGAACCCGGAAATTCTCATCATTGAATTTGCCTGAGTGCTACTGCGGATGATGGAATTATTGTCCATTAATCTAACAATTTTAATTTATATTATTTTAATTTTTGGTTGATATTTTGATAGACATGTTCTCGTATTTGTTATATTATGATATTTTTCTTCAATTGTAAAAGTGAGTTTTTTCTTGAAGTAAAATATTTTTCTTCAGTTTTATGTTTATATAAAATTAAATATAAAAATATATTAAAGATTATCAGTGATAATAAACTTTATTTGATAATAATTTATTAGAGTAAGGTCAAAATTAAGATTTTAATTGGAATAACTAATCATTATTATTAGCATTGAATAAATTCGTCTGTGCTTCATACAAAGTCAGATTTTGCTGCAAAACTAAAAATTATTCTGCAGTCGGGAGTTGAACCCGGAAATTCTAATCATTGAATTTTCCTGAGTGCTACTGCGGATAGTTGAATCCGGAAATTCTAATTGTTGAATTTGCCTGAGTGCTACTGTAGATGATGGAATTGTTGTCCTTTTATCCAACAATTTTTATTTATATTATTTTAATTTTTGGCTGATATTTTGATAGACATATTCTCGTATTTGTTATATTATGATATTTTTCTTCAATTCTAAAAGTGAGTTTTTTCTTGAAGTAAAATATTTTTCTTCAGTTTTATGTTTATATAAAATTAAAAATAAAAATATATTAAAGATTATCAGTGATAATAAACTTTATTTGATAATAATTTATTAGATTAAGGTCAAAATTAAGATTGTAATTGGAATAACTAATCATTATTATTAACAATGAATAAATTCGTCCGTGCTTCATACAAAGTCGGATTTTGCTGCAAAATTAAAACTTATTCCGCAACCGGGAGTTGAACCCGGAAATTCTAATCATTGAATTTTCCTGAGTGCTACTGCGGATGATAGAATTGTTGTAGATTTATCTAACAATTTTTAATTTTATTATCTTAATTTTTGGTTGATATTTTGATAGACAAGTTCTAGTATTCGTTATATTATGATATTTTTCTTCAATTCTAAAAGTGAGTTTTTTATTGAGGTAAAATATTTTTCTTCAGTTTTATGTTTGTATAACATTAAATGTAAAAATATATTAAAGATTATCAATGATAATAAACTTTAACTAATCATTATTATTAACAATGAATAAATTCGTACGTGCTTCATAGAAGGTTGGATTTTCCTACAAAATTAAAAATTGTTCCGCAGCCGGGAGTTGAACCCGGAAATTCTCATCATTGAATTTGCCTGAGTGCTACTGCGGATGATGGAATTATTGTCCATTAATCTAACAATTTTAATTTATATTATTTTAATTTTTGGTTGATATTTTGATAGACATGTTCTCGTATTTGTTATATTATGATATTTTTCTTCAATTGTAAAAGTGAGTTTTTTCTTGAAGTAAAATATTTTTCTTCAGTTTTATGTTTATATAAAATTAAATATAAAAATATATTAAAGATTATCAGTGATAATAAACTTTATTTGATAATAATTTATTAGAGTAAGGTCAAAATTAAGATTTTAATTGGAATAACTAATCATTATTATTAACATTGAATAAATTCGTCCGTGCTTCATACAAAGTCAGATTTTGCTGCAAAACTAAAAATTATTCCGCAGTCGGGAGTTGAACCCGGAAATTCTAATCATTGAATTTTCCTGAGTGCTACTGCGGATCATAGAATTGTTGTAGGCTTATCTAACAATTTTTATTTTTATTATCTTAATTTTTTGTTGATATTTTGATAGACAAGTTCTAGTATTCGTTATATTATGATATTTTTCTTCAATTCTAAAAGTGAGTTTTTTATTGAAGTAAAATATTTTTCTTCAGTTTTATGTTTGTATAACATTAAATGTAAAAATATATTAAAGATTATCAATGATAATAAACTTTAAATAATCATTATTATTAACAATGAATAAATTCGTACGTGCTTCATAGAAAGTCGGATTTTCCTACAAAATTAAAAATGGTTCCGCAGCCGGGAGTTGAATCCAGAAATTCTAATTGTTGAATTTGCCTGAGTGCTACTGTAGATGATGGAATTGTTGTCCTTTTATCCAACAATTTTTATTTATATTATTTTAATTTTTGGCTGATATTTTGATAGACATATTCTCGTATTTGTTATATTATGATATTTTTCTTCAATTCTAAAAGTGAGTTTTTTCTTGAAGTAAAATATTTTTCTTCAGTTTTATGTTTATATAAAATTAAATATAAAAATATATTAAAGATTATCAGTGATAATAAACTTTATTTGATAATAATTTATTAGATTAAGGTCAAAATTAAGATTGTAATTGGAATAACTAATCATTATTATTAACAATGAATAAATTCGTCCGTGCTTCATACAAAGTCGGATTTTGCTGCAAAATTAAAAATTATTCCGCAGCCGGGAGTTGAACCCGGAAATTCTAATCATTGAATTTTCCTGAGTGCTACTGCGGATGATAGAATTGTTGTAGATTTATCTAATAATTTTTATTTTTATTATCTTAATTTTTTGTTGATATTTTGATAGACAAGTTCTAGTATTCGTTATATTATGATATTTTTCTTCAATTCTAAAAGTGAGTTTTTTATTGAAGTAAAATATTTTTCTTCAGTTTTATGTTTGTATAAAATTAAATGTAAAAATATATTAAAGATTAGCAATGATAATAAACTTTAACTAATCATTATTATTAACAATGAATAAATTCGTACGTGCTTCATAGAAAGTCGAATTTTCCTACAAAATTAAAAATTTTTCCGCAGCCAAGAGTTGAACCTAGAAATTCTCATCATTGAATTTTCCTGAGTGCTACTGGAGATGATGGAATTGTTGTCCTTTTATCCAACAATTTTTATTTATATTATTTTAATTTTTGGTTGATATTTTGATAGACATATTCTCGTATTTGTTATATTATGATATTTTTCTTCAATTCTAAAAGTGAGTTTTTTCTTGAAGTAAAATATTTTTCTTCAGTTTTATGTTTATATAAAATTAAATATAAAAATATATTAAAGTCAGTGATAATAAACTTTATTTGATAATAATTTATTAGATTAAGGTCAAAATTAAGATTGTAATTGGAATAACTACTCATTATTATTAACAATGAATAAATTCGTCCGTGCTTCATACAAAGTCGGATTTTGCTGCAAAATTAAAAATTATTCCGCAGCCGGGAGTTGAACCCGGAAATTCTAATCATTGAATTTTCCTGAGTGCTACTGCGGATGATAGAATTGTTGTAGATTTATCTAACAATTTTTAATTTTATTATCTTAATTTTTGGTTGATATTTTGATAGACAAGTTCTAGTATTCGTTATATTATGATATTTTTCTTCAATTCTAAAAGTGAGTTTTTTATTGAGGTAAAATATTTTTCTTCAGTTTTATGTTTATACAAAATTAAATGTCAAAATATTTTAAAGATTATCAGTGATAATAAACTTTAACTAATCATTATTATTAACAATGAATAAATTCGTACGTGCTTCATAGAAGGTCGGATTTTCCTACAAAATTAAAAATTGTTCCGCAGCCGGGAGTTGAACCCGGAAATTCTCATCATTGAATTTGCCTGAGTGCTACTGCGGATGATGGAATTATTGTCCATTAATCTAACAATTTTAATTTATATTATTTTAATTTTTGGTTGATATTTTGATAGACATGTTCTCGTATTTGTTATATTATGATATTTTTCTTCAATTGTAAAAGTGAGTTTTTTCTTGAAGTAAAATATTTTTCTTCAGTTTTATGTTTATATAAAATTAAATATAAAAATATATTAAAGATTATCAGTGATAATAAACTTTATTTGATAATAATTTATTAGAGTAAGGTCAAAATTAAGATTTTAATTGGAATAACTAATCATTATTATTAACATTGAATAAATTCGTCCGTGCTTCATACAAAGTCAGATTTTGCTGCAAAACTAAAAATTATTCCGCAGTCGGGAGTTGAACCCGGAAATTCTAATCATTGAATTTTTCTGAGTGCTACTGCGGATGATAGAATTGTTGTAGATTTATCTAACAATTTTTATTTTTATTATCTTAATTTTTTGTTGATATTTTGATAGACAAGTTCTAGTATTCGTTATATTATGATATTTTTCTTCAATTCTAAAAGTGAGTTTTTTATTGAAGTAAAATATTTTTCTTCAGTTTTATGTTTGTATAACATTAAATGTAAAAATATATTAAAGATTATCAATGATAATAAACTTTAAATAATCATTATTATTAACAATGAATAAATTCGTACGTGCTTCATAGAAAGTCGGATTTTCCTACAAAATTAAAAATGGTTCCGCAGCCGGGAGTTGAATCCGGAAATTCTAATTGTTGAATTTGCCTGAGTGCTACTGTAGATGATGAAATTGTTGTCCTTTTATCCAACAATTTTTATTTATATTATTTTAATTTTTGGCTGATATTTTGATAGACATATTCTCGTATTTGTTATATTATGATATTTTTCTTCAATTCTAAAAGTGAGTTTTTTCTTGAAGTAAAATATTTTTCTTCAGTTTTATGTTTATATAAAATTAAATATAAAAATATATTAAAGATTATCAGTGATAATAAACTTTATTTGATAATAATTTATTAGATTAAGGTCAAAATTAAGATTGTAATTGGAATAACTAATCATTATTATTAACAATGAATAAATTCGTCCGTGCTTCATACAAAGTCGGATTTTGCTGCAAAATTAAAAATTATTCCGCAGCCGGGAGTTGAACCCGGAAATTCTAATCATTGAATTTTCCTGAGTGCTACTGCGGATGATAGAATTGTTGTAGATTTATCTAACAATTTTTATTTTTATTATCTTAATTTTTTGTTGATATTTTGATAGACAATTTCTAGTATTCGTTATATTATGATATTTTTCTTCAATTCTAAAAGTGAGTTTTTTATTGAGGTAAAATATTTTTCTTCAGTTTTATGTTTGTATAAAATTAAATGTAAAAATATATTAAAGATTATCAATGATAATAAACTTTAACTGATCATTATTATTAACAATGAATAAATTCGTACGTGCTTCATAGAAAGTCGGAATTTTCTACAAAATTAAAAATGGTTCCGCAGCCGGGAGTTGAATCCGGAAATTCTAATTGTTGAATTTGCCTGAGTGCTACTGTAGATGATGAAATTGTTGTCCTTTTATCCAACAATTTTTATTTATATTATTTTAATTTTTGGCTGATATTTTGATAGACATATTCTCGTATTTGTTATATTATGATATTTTTCTTCAATTCTAAAAGTGAGTTTTTTCTTGAAGTAAAATATTTTTCTTCAGTTTTATGTTTATATAAAATTAAATATAAAAATATATTAAAGATTATCAGTGATAATAAACTTTATTTGATAATAATTTATTAGATTAAGGTCAAAATTAAGATTGTAATTGGAATAACTAATCATTATTATTAACAATGAATAAATTCGTCCGTGCTTCATACAAAGTCGGATTTTGCTGCAAAATTAAAAATTATTCCACAGCCGGGAGTTGAACCCGGAAATTCTAATCATTGAATTTTCCTGAGTGCTACTGCGGATGATAGAATTGTTGTAGATTTATCTAACAATTTTTATTTTTATTATCTTAATTTTTTGTTGATATTTTGATAGACAAGTTCTAGTATTCGTTATATTATGATATTTTTCTTCAATTATAAAAGTAAGTTTTTTATTGAAGTAAAATATTTTTCTTCAGTTTTATGTTTGTATAAAATTAAATGTAAAAATATATTAAAGATTATCAATGATAATAAACTTTAACTAATCATTATTATTAACAATGAATAAATTCATACGTGCTTCATAGAAAGTCGAATTTTCCTACAAAATTAAAAATTTTTCCGAGTTGAACCTGGAAATTCTCATCATTGAATTTTCCTGAGTGCTACTGGGGATGATGGAATTGTTGTCCTTTTATCCAACAATTTTTATTTATATTATCTTAATTTTTGGTTGATATTTTGATAGACATATTCTCGTATTTGTTATATTATGATATTTTTCTTCAATTCTAAAAGTGAGTTTTTTCTTGAAGAAAAATATTTTTCTTCAGTTTTATGTTTATATAAAATTAAATATAAAAATATATTAAATATTATCAGTGATAATAAACTTTATTTGATAATAATTTATTAGATTAAGGTCAAAATTAAGATTGTAATTAGAATAACTAATCATTATTATTAACAATGAATAAATTCGTCCGTGCTTCATACAAAGTCGGATTTTGCTGCAAAATTAAAATTATTCCGCAGCCGGGAGTTGAACCCGGAAATTCCAATCATTGAATTTTCCTGAGTGCTACTCGGAAATTCGTTATATTATGATATTTTTCTTCAATTCTAAAAGTGAGTTTTTTATTGAGGTAAAATATTTTTCTTCAGTTTTATGTTTTTACAAAATTAAATGTCAAAATATTTTAAAGATTATCAGTGATAATAAACTTTAACTAATCATTATTATTAACAATGAATAAATTCGTACGTGCTTCATAGAAGGTCGGATTTTCCTACAAAATTAAAAATTGTTCTGCAGCCGGGAGTTGAACTCGAAAATTCTCATCATTGAATTTGCCTGAGTGCTACTGCAGATGATGGAATTGTTGTCCATTAATCTAACAATTTTAATTTATGTTATTTTAATTTTTGGTTGATATTTTGATAGACATGTTCTCGTATTTGTTATATTATGATATTTTTCTTCAATTCTAAAAGTGAGTTTTTTCTTGAAGTAAAATATTTTTCTTCAGTTTTATGTTTATATAAAATTAAATATAAAAATATATTAAAGATTATCGGTGATAATAAACTTTATTTGATAATAATTTATTAGAGTAAGGTCAAAATTAAGATTTTTATTGGAATAACTAATCATTATTATTAACAATGAATAAATTCGTTCGTGCTTCATACAAAGTCGGATGTTGCTGCAAAATTAAAAATTATTCCGCAGCCGGGAGTTGAACCCGAAAATTCTAATCATTGAATTTTCCTGAGTGCTACTGCGGATGATAGAATTGTTGTAGATTTATCTAACAATTTTTAATTTTATTATCTTAATTTTTGATTGATATTTTGATAGACAAGTTCTAGTATTCGTTATATTATGATATTTTTCTTCAATTCTAAAAGTGAGTTTTTTATTGAGGTAAAATATTTTTCTTCAGATTTATGTTTATACAAAATTAAATGTCAAAATATTTTATATCAGTGATAATAAAATTTAACTAATCATTATTATTAACAATGAATAAATTCGTACGTGCTTCATAGAAGGTCGGATTTTCCTACAAAATTAAAAATTGTTCCGCAGCCAGGAGTTGAACCCAGAAATTCTCATCATTGAATTTGCCTGAGTGCTACTGCGGATGATGGAATTGTTGTCCATTAATCTAACAATTTTAATTTATATTATTTTTATTTTTGGTTGATATTTTGATAGACATGTTCTCGTATTTGTTATATTATGATATTTTTCTTCAATTGTAAAAGTGAGTTTTTTCTTGAAGTAAAATATTTTTCTTCAGTTTTATGTTTATATAAAATTAAATATAAAAATATATTAAAGATTATCAGTGATAATAAACTTTATTTGATAATAATTTATTAGAGTAAGGTCAAAATTAAGATTTTAATTGGAATAACTAATCATTATTATTAACATTGAATAAATTCGTCCGTGCTTCATACAAAGTCAGATTTTGCAGCTAAACTGTAAGACCCGGTTAATTAATGGCTAATTAACCCATAAATGAGAATTTATTCTAGAAAGCCAAAAATGTTATTTTTATGGCTAAATGTGATAGAGGAAATTGAGACGAAAATTTCGGTACCAATTTTATAGAAATCGGACCAAGATTGGACCGAACGGGCCAAACCGGACCCAAAGTGGGCCCTTGGCCCAACATAACTAAACCAAAACCCTAGTTTTCAGCACTCTCTCTCCTCACAACACACCAAAACACGCTGAAAATTGAGATGGAAGGGGGAAGAACACTCTCTCAACTTCCTTCTCTCACTTGATCTTCAAACCACCATAACTTTTGATCTAGAGCTCCGATTGCCGCTCCGTTTGCGGCCACGCGTTCACCGCGGAGAGCTCTACAAAACCCATACAATCAATCTTGAGGTAAGCCACGTTTTACTGTTCGAAATTCCAGCCCTTGATTTCGAGTTTCATGAGCAAAAATGTTGAGATTTTGGGTTCTTTGATGTTATAGGACCCAACTCTCTTGAAGGAGAAGGTTAATCTTGTCTCCTTGGACCTTGGGTGTGGTAAGATTCTCAACCCTAGTATAATTTGTTGTTCTATGATGTTTGGGTATTGAGATGTTGTGTATGGGTATGATGATTGTGGCTTAGGTTGTGTATATGTGAATATTGGAGCTTGATTGGTGATTTTGGAAAGCTTGGAAGAGGGTTTTGTGTGATAAAATCTGTTCTTGGAGGTGTTGATACCTTGAGAGCTTGTGGACAAGTGGTTTGGAAGTGCTCCGGTTGAGCTTGGGGAATCGGCTAAGGTATGGTTTTAGTTTCCCGTATCTAATATGTAATGTGGTAGGAAATACTTAGGCTAGAGGCCCTAAGATAGGCATTGAATTGTTGGTGTTGTTGAATGGTTGAAATATATGATGTGTTCATATATGTGATTATGAATATTGATGCCTTGATTGTGTGAAATATGAGAAATGCATGTTGTGATATATGCTTGATGGATGATTGAGGTTAAATTGATGGGTGGTACCATGTTGATGGTGAGTATGATGTTGATTATGTATAATGATGGTTAATTGGAAATGGTATTATTGGAAATTGGGATGCGGAAGGATGTATGACATGATATTGTGTTTGTCCTTTAGCCATTTGATTGAGAAGTGTTAAAATGGTTGGATGTGGTTTTGGAAACCTTGGTAAAGTGTCAATGTGTGAGTTGAGGATGGCTTGTTGTTGATTTTGGTACATTTTGAATGATTTCAAAGAGAAGGATTGAAATTGGCATGTTTGATTGATTTTGAAAAGAGTTGAAAGTGGCTTGTTTTGAAAATGGCACCTTGTGGTTTTGTATGAAAACATGGTTTTTGGGCATACTTTGACGGGACATAACTTGGACTACGGATCTCTGATTTGTGCCAAATCTGTTTAGAAATGAAATTGGATCCGGGATGTCCATGCCGTTCGAAGAACGAGTGAAAAACGATTTAAAATGAGGAAGTTATGTCCGTCAGAAGATTGGGGTTTGAATCTGTAAATTCTGCAGCTTTTAACTTAGAAAATTTTTAGCAGAATGACCCCTCGCGCATAGGCGCACTTGGTGCGTACGCGCCGTTCTTCGAGAAAGCGCCATCCACGCGTGCGCGTGGAGTGCGTGTACGCGTGGACCTGTTTTCATCCCAAAGTTGATTTTTGAGTTTTAAAAGCCAAATTTCATACTTCTAAGCCTCCGATCTCACCACTTATGTCTTTAATCATTATGATATGCCTAGCATGAGAAAAAGGGCTAGTGAATGTGGTAACTTGCGAGTGAAGCAAGGGAAAAATGAATGATCATTGAGGATCAAAGATGATTATGTGAGATGCGGAGAATGGCGGTGGAAGTGCTTGTTGTGCCATGGGCCGAAGGGCCGTAATTGTTAATGAATTGGCTGGTTATGGATTTAACCGTGAGCCGGATGGCTAGATTATTGCCGTGTTACGGCAGAGCCATGTTTATGGCCAAGTATAAATGCATATATGATGTTGATTGAATTGTGAAGGTTTGCACTTCCACCATTGGAGATGAGGGTTTCCCTGGGTAGTAGCAATGGCTAGCCACCATGTGCTCCAGGTTGAGACTCGAAGCTCTTTTGACCCTATGTCGTAAGTGTGGCCGGGCACTGTGAAAGGCCCGGATGAGCTCGCCCCCATAAATATTCACCAGTGATGGTGATGGATAAATATTCACCAGTGAGGGTGATGGATATGGATCATGATTATGATCAAGTTTATGATGAGTATAACTCGAGTTGGGGATGCACGACAGAGGGACAGTCCAATGGCTAGCTACCAGGACTTGTCAGGTTGGCTCTATAACCGACAGATGATATCATCAGCCACTAGGGACAGGCATGCATCATAAGCATACTACATGAATTGTTTGAGATTGCCTATTTGACTGCATATTACTTGCTAATTGCCTAAATGCCTTATTTGTTCCTATTTGTAAATCTCTTGTCTGATATAACTGTGTTTGCTATATTATACTCCTGCTGGTTGTTGGGAGGTCTGAAGGAAGTAGAAAGGGAAGTATTAGTTAGACTGAAGGATCTTTAGTTAGTTGCCACTTACGGTTTAGCTTGTTTATAAGCTTTGATATTTTCTGGAGGAAGTTCTAGGATTGCCTTCGGCTTTCCTCTATTATTATGTATTATATATGTGGAAGCTGTTACCGTACTGGGGACCTCTGGTTCTCACCCATGCGGATTTTGTGGTTTTCAGATGCAGGACGCGAGGCTTCTCGTTGAGGCATGCTGGGGACTTCTGGATTAGCGAAGATTCTTGTTCTCGGGACTCTATCTTGATTTATATATCTTGTTTAGATACTTTTATCTCCATTAAATAATACAAACTGTGATGACTCCTTCTAGAGGGGATTTTGGAGATTAGGTTTTCGGTATTTATGTCCCTTTGGGTTTTCCTTGGGGTTTTCCTTATTTTATTATATGGATATATTATTATGCTCGGACCGGTTACCTTCGCAGCCGAATTTTGAGTCTTGATATTCCTGTTTTTGATACTCTTTATATATATGATCTTGCGTTAGCTTATCCTTTGCTCGTTGTGTTAGTGATCGGAGTGTTGCGCTTTCGAGTTGCGGTTTTTGTTTATCCTTTTTTTCTACAAGGCTCCTAGTTATAATCAATCATTCATACTACTATACGTACTAAATTTTTGTTTTAGAGGTCGTAATACCTTGCCATCTCTGAATTATGACTTAAGCATAAGTCTCTGTATGGTAGGGTTTACATTATGGTATCAGAGCAGTTCGTTCCTGTAGAGCCTGAGGAATGGACTGACTATGCTTCTGTGCATTCTCTGTATGTGTGTTATGTGCTGTTAGTATATCTACTTGATATAGTTGGCATAAACGTTCATGAGCATGCATTTGGGACTTTAAAGTACTAAACTTCCGATATTGAGACTGATCAACTTAATATCGATTGTTTGGTGCGTATAGGAACCAGATGGCGCCTCGTGGACGCGGTAGAGGCCGTGGGAGAGGTCGTACTAATGCTCGTGCGCCGGAGACTAACCCTAATGACCCGTTGAACTTTATGACTGCGTTGGAGAATATGGCTGCTGCTATGCAAGCCACTGCTGAGGCTCTTGGTCAACAGATGAACAACCATGGTAATGACGGAGGTGGAGTTCAGGGCCCGATGACACTGGCGAACTTTTTGAAGGTTAATCCACCTAAGTTCAAGGGAACTACTAGCCCGACTGAGGCCGATACATGGTTTCAGGCTATAGAGCGAGCACTGCAAGCACAAGTGGTACCTGAAGGACAGCGTGTCGAGTTCGCTACCTATATGCTCACAGGTGAAGCGTCGCATTGGTGGCAAGGTATCCGTCGTCTTCTGCAGCAGGGTGATGATTATATCACCTGGGATGTCTTCCAAGAGGAGTTCTATAAGAAGTACTTTCCGACTTCTGCTAGGACGGCCAAGGAGCTTGAATTGTTGCAGCTGAAGCAGGGTACTATGTCCGTATCTGAGTATACTGACAAGTTTGAGGAGCTGTTCAGATTCTCTCGTATGTGTCAAAGGACTCTGGAGTGATATTTTCGGTTCAGTGGGGCCAATGGAGATTAGGACTTTCTCCGAATTGGTGAACAAGTGTAGGGTTGCTGAAGAGTGTGTGAAGAGGACAGCCGCTGAGAAAGGAAGTCACAAAGGATCATTTCCACAGAACCGAGGGAAGAGCTTTGCACCTAGAGGTCTGTCTTTCAAGAGGGGAGGTTCTTTTAGGAGGCCCAACAACAACTACTCCCAAGGGAAAAGGTTTGGGAAGCAGCCTCAGAATGATCAAGCTTGTACTAGGTGTGGGAGTCACCATCCGGGAGTACCATGCAAGGCCGGATGGGGTTTGTGCTACAATTGTGGAAAGGCGGGGCATAAAGCCGCAAGTTGTCCAGAGAAGCAAAAGCAAGGTGCTGGGAAAGCACAACAGACTGGTCGGGTGTTCACCACCTCAGCTGTGGGTGCAGAAGGATCTGAGACACTCATTCGAGGTAACTGTGAAATGGCTGGTCAAACTTTAAATGCTTTATTTGATTCGGGAGCATCACATTCATTTATTGCATTTGAGAAAGCCCATGAGTTAGGATTGAAGATCGTAACCTTAGGTTATGACCTAAAGGTACATAATGCTACCCATGAAGCCATGGTAACTAGGCTAGGATGCCCGAAAGTTTCGTTCAGGTTCAAGCAGCGTGATTTTGTCCATAATTTAATCTGCTTACCGATGATCGGTCTTGATCTTATCTTGGGATTGGACTGGTTATCTGAGAACCATGTCCTGCTTGATTGTTCTACAAAGTCGGTGTACTTTATGCCGGAAGATACAGAAGGGCCGGTCGTGGTGAATAATTATTACTTGAATTCGATGATGGTGAACTGTTCTGGAATCGAATGTCAGGGTATCCTGTTGTTAACCGCTGGTGTTTCGGGTGATGATCAAAAGTTGGATCAGATTCTGGTAGTGTGTGAGTTTCCGGAAGTGTTTCCCGATGATATTGAGGAATTTCCACTTAACCGAGAGGTCGAGTTTGCTATTGAATTGGTGCCTGGGGCGGGACCAATCTCAAGTGCTCCTTATAGGATGTCACCGTTAGAGATGGCCGAGCTAAAGTCTCAGTTAGAGGAATT
Source organism: Arachis ipaensis (assembly GCF_059453495.1). Taxonomy (NCBI): domain Eukaryota; kingdom Viridiplantae; phylum Streptophyta; class Magnoliopsida; order Fabales; family Fabaceae; genus Arachis; species Arachis ipaensis. The sequence goes on from NC_142442.1 coordinate 6,156,237, forward strand.
GTTGGGTAAGAACTTTATCCGACCAAGTGTTTCCCCGTGGGGAGCTCCAGTGTTACTGGTAAAGAAGAAAGATGGAAGTATGCGACTCTGTGTGGATTACAGGCAGCTGAACAAGGTCACCATAAAGAATAAGTACCCATTGCCGAGGATTGATGATCTCATGGATCAGTTACAAGGAGCTGGGGTTTTCTCTAAGATTGATTTGCGATCCGGTTATCACCAGATAAGGGTGAGGGGTGAGGATATCCCTAAGACCGCTTTCAGGACTCGTTATGGTCATTACGAGTACACTGTAATGTCCTTTGGGTTGACGAACGCTCCTGCAGTATTCATGGATTACATGAATAGAGTATTCCGTCCGTTTTTGGATAAATTCGTTGTTGTCTTCATTGACGACATACTGATTTACTCCAAGACTGAAGAAGAGCATGCGGAACACCTGAGGACCGTGTTGCAGATTCTAAAGGAGAAGAAACTCTATGCGAAACTGTCTAAGTGTGAGTTTTGGAAGGATAAGGTGAAGTTTTTGGGTCACGTGGTGAGTAAGAAGGGAATAGTTGTAGATCCAACCAAGGTAGAAGCTGTGATGGATTGGAAGCAACCAACCACAGTAACTGAGATAAGGAGTTTTCTGGGTTTAGCTGGCTATTACCGAAGGTTCATCAAAGGCTTTTCGCAATTAGCTTTGCCGTTGACAAAGTTAACTCGCAAAGACACTCCGTTTGTTTGGACTCCTGAGTGCGAGGAGAGCTTTCAGACATTGAAGAAAAAGTTGACCACTGCACCTGTGTTAGTGTTACCTGAGCCGAACGAGCCTTTTGAGGTGTACTGTGATGCATCGTTAAAGGGCCTAGGGTGCGTGCTGATGCAGCACCATAATGTGGTGGCGTATGCCTCACGACAGTTGAGACCTCATGAAGTTAGTTACCCTACGCACGATTTGGAACTCGCTGCGGTTGTGTTTGCCTTGAAGGTGTGGAGGCATTATCTCTATGGGGTTAAATTCCAAGTTTTCTCTGATCATAAGAGCTTGAAGTATCTCTTTGATCAGAAAGAGCTTAATATGAGGCAGAGAAGGTGGATGGAATTGTTGAAGGACTACGACTTTGAGTTAAATTACCATCCTGGAAAGGCGAATATAGTGGCGGATGCGTTAAGTCGAAAGTCGTTATATGCGTCTTAGATGATGCTTCAAGAGGAGAAGTTGCTCAAGGGATTCGAGAGTCTAAAAATTGGTGCTCGAGAAGTATCTGGAACATTGTGTTTGAGCCGATTAGAAATCTCGAGTGACTTTAAGTCCGAACTCCTAAAGGCTCATGAAAATGATGAAGCGTTATGGAAGGTGTTACCGGCTATCGAGCAAGGAAAACAGTGGAGAGTGTCGGAAGAGAAAGATGGGTTATGGAGATTCAAGGGTAGGATCATGGTGCCGGATGTTGGCACTTTGAGGCAAGATATCTTAAAGGAGGCACATAAAAGCGGATTCTCCATTCACCCGGGAAGTACTAAGATGTACCATGATTTAAAGGCGATGTTTTGGTGGCCGGGTATGAAGAATGATGTGGCGGAATATGTTTCAAAGTGCTTAACTTGTCAAAAGGTAAAGATTGAACATCAAAGACCTTCCGGGATGTTGCAACCCTTAGAGGTTCCGCAATGGAAGTGGGAAAGTATTGCAATGGACTTTGTGTCGGGATTGCCAAGGACTAGGACTGGTTTTGATGCTATCTGGGTGATCGTGGACCGACTGACGAAGTCAGCTCACTTTTTACCCGTTCGGATGACTTACACCCTTGAGGAGCTAGCTCGGTTATACATAAAGGAGATTGTGAGACTCCATGGTGTACCTGCTACTATAATCTCTGATAGAGATCCTCGTTTCACTTCGAGGTTCTGGGGTGCATTTCAAAAAGCTTTTGGAACTCGATTAAGCTTGAGTACAGCGTACCATCCTCAAATAGATGGTCAATCTGAGAGGACGATCCAAACACTAGAGGATATGTTGAGAGCTTGTGTTTTGGACCAACCGGCGAGTTGGGATCGGTATATGCCGTTAGTAGAGTTTGCATACAATAATAGTTACCATGCGAGCATCGGAATGGCTCCGTATGAGGCTTTGTATGGGAGAAAATGTCAATCTCCACTATGTTGGTATGAAGCTGGAGAGAAAGGCTTGTTGGGGCCGGAAATGATAGCTGAGACCACTGAACAAGTCAAGAAGATCCGAGATAGGATGCTTACGGCACAGAGTCGTCAAAAGAGTTACGCCGATCAAAGGCGGAAGCCCTTAGAATTTGAGGCAGGAGATCATGTTTTCCTGAAAGTTACTCCGACCACAGGAGTAGGTAGAGCGATTAAAGCAAAGAAGTTGAATCCTCGATACATTGGTCCATTTCAGATCCTGGAGAGGATTGGGCCGGTGGCGTATCGGGTGGCTCTACCACCTCATCTTTCGAACCTGCACGATGTGTTTCACGTGTCACAGCTTCGGAAGTACACTCCTGATGCTAGCCATGTGTTAGAAACTGAATCAGTTCAGTTAAGAGAAGATTTGACGCTTCCAGTGGCTCCAGTTAGAATTGACGATACTAGTATCAAACGATTGCGTGGAAAAGAGGTTTCATTAGTCAAAGTGGCTTGGAGTCGAGGCGGTGTTGAAGAACACACTTGGGAACTTGAGTCGGAGATACGAACGGATTATTCGCACTTATTCTTAGGTAATTGAATTTGAATTTTGTGGGCAAAATTCCCAATTAGGTGGGTAGAATGTAAGACCCGGTTAATTAATGGCTAATTAACCCATAAATGAGAATTTATTCTAGAAAGCCAAAAATGTTATTTTTATGGCTAAATGTGATAGAGGAAATTGAGACGAGAATTTCGGTACCAATTTTATAGAAATCGGACCAAGATTGGACCGAACGGGCCAAACCGGACCAACCGGACCCAAAGTGGGCCCTTGGCCCAACATAACTAAACCAAAACCCTAGTTTTCAGCACTCTCTCTCCTCACAACACACCAAAACACGCTGAAAATTGAGATGGAAGGGGGAAGAACACTCTCTCAACTTCCTTCTCTCACTTGATCTTCAAACCACCATAACTTTTGATCTAGAGCTCCGATTGCCGCTCCGTTTGCGGCCACGCGTTCACCGCGGAGAGCTCTACAAAACCCATACAATCAATCTTGAGGTAAGCCACGTTTTACTGTTCGAAATTCCAGCCCTTGATTTCGAGTTTCATGAGCAAAAATGTTGAGATTTTGGGTTCTTTGATGTTATAGGACCCAACTCTCTTGAAGGAGAAGGTTAATCTTGTCTCCTTGGACCTTGGGTGTGGTAAGATTCTCAACCCTAGTATAATTTGTTGTTCTATGATGTTTGGGTATTGAGATGTTGTGTATGGGTATGATGATTGTGGCTTAGGTTGTGTATATGTGAATATTGGAGCTTGATTGGTGATTTTGGAAAGCTTGGAAGAGGGTTTTGTGTGATAAAATCTGTTCTTGGAGGTGTTGATACCTTGAGAGCTTGTGGACAAGTGGTTTGGAAGTGCTCCGGTTGAGCTTGGGGAATCGGCTAAGGTATGGTTTTAGTTTCCCGTATCTAATATGTAATGTGGTAGGAAATACTTAGGCTAGAGGCCCTAAGATAGGCATTGAATTGTTGGTGTTGTTGAATGGTTGAAATATATGATGTGTTCATATATGTGATTATGAATATTGATGCCTTGATTGTGTGAAATATGAGAAATGCATGTTGTGATATATGCTTGATGGATGATTGAGGTTAAATTGATGGGTGGTACCATGTTGATGGTGAGTATGATGTTGATTATGTATAATGATGGTTAATTGGAAATGGTATTATTGGAAATTGGGATGCGGAAGGATGTATGACATGATATTGTGTTTGTCCTTTAGCCATTTGATTGAGAAGTGTTAAAATGGTTGGATGTGGTTTTGGAAACCTTGGTAAAGTGTCAATGTGTGAGTTGAGGATGGCTTGTTGTTGATTTTGGTACATTTTGAATGATTTCAAAGAGAAGGATTGAAATTGGCATGTTTGATTGATTTTGAAAAGAGTTGAAAGTGGCTTGTTTTGAAAATGGCACCTTGTGGTTTTGTATGAAAACATGGTTTTTGGGCATACTTTGACGGGACATAACTTGGACTATGGATCTCTGATTTGTGCCAAATCTGTTTAGAAATGAAATTGGATCCGGGATGTCCATGCCGTTCGAAGAACGAGTGAAAAACGATTTAAAATGAGGAAGTTATGTCCGTCAGAAGATTGGGGTTTGAATCTGTAAATTCTGCAGCTTTTAACTTAGAAAATTTTTAGCAGAATGACCCCTCGCGCATAGGCGCACTTGGTGCGTACGCGCCGTTCTTCGAGAAAGCGCCATCCACGCTTGCGCGTGGAGTGCGTGTACGCGTGGACCTGTTTTCATCCCAAAGTTGATTTTTGAGTTTTAAAAGCCAAATTTCATACTTCTAAGCCTCCGATCTCACCACTTATGTCTTTAATCATTATGATATGCCTAGCATGAGAAAAAGGGCTAGTGAATGTGGTAACTTGCGAGTGAAGCAAGGGAAAAATGAATGATCATTGAGGATCAAAGATGATTATGTGAGATGCGGAGAATGGCGGTGGAAGTGCTTGTTGTGCCATGGGTCGAAGGGCCGTAATTGTTAATGAATTGGCTGGTTATGGATTTAACCGTGAGCCGGATGGCTAGATTATTGCCGTGTTACGGCAGAGCCATGTTTATGGCCAAGTATAAATGCATATATGATGTTGATTGAATTGTGAAGGTTTGCACTTCCACCATTGGAGATGAGGGTTTCCCTGGGTAGTAGCAATGGCTAGCCACCATGTGCTCCAGGTTGAGACTCGAAGCTCTTTTGACCCTATGTCGTAAGTGTGGCCGGGCACTGTGAAAGGCCCGGATGAGCTCGCCCCCATAAATATTCACCAGTGATGGTGATGGATAAATATTCACCAGTGAGGGT